>NW_016804580.1:4381087-4415901 GCF_001698545.2 Rhinopithecus bieti | reverse complement strand
AGATAGATAGATAGATAGATAGATAGATAGATAGATAGATGCCCTGATAATTTCCTGGGTACATGGAAAACACTTACCTGGTTTGTGCTTTTTGTGCATTCCTAAAAGGCTTCCCTACCCTACCCTAAAGTCAGAAAAATATTTTTCCCTACTCTGATGCAATAAATATATTTTTTCTAAATTGTTCTCTAAATGATTTGTAAATTTTCCTAACACATTTAAGTTTTTCTTTCACCTGAAATTATTTTTATAGGTTATTAGACACAGATAAATTTGATGCTTTTTTTTTTTAGTAGAGATAGCAAATATCACAGACTCATTTTTTTTTTGAAAATTCCATCCCATTCTTTCTGCTGGACAATACATAGTTGAATTTTCATAAACATATGGAATTTTTTCAGGAGTCAACTCTGATTCATCGGTCAACTTGTTTATCCCTGCGTGGATGGCTCAATGTTTCCTTGTTATGTCTTCAGACCTGGTGAATTGAGAGTCCATCAACTGTCTGCCTTGAATGTGTGAAAATCACTGTTCCTTTGTTTTTTCATATAAACTTTGTCAACATACATGTGCAGGCACACACACATGCACACGTGCACACATAAAATAATCATGTTATATTTTGACCGAAATTGCATTGGAATTATAAGTCGGTTTGAGAAGAATTCACTTCTTTTAATTTTGAATCTCCCAATCCATGAACATGGTATTTATCATTATTTATTTATATATTCTTGGAAATCTTTCAATTTTTTATGAAATTTTTCACAACGTCCTTCACATAATCTTTATATGTCCTCTGATTTATTTAGCTCTTTTGAAGCTACTGTTATTGAAAACTTTATGCTCAATTATATTTTCTGACTATGTATTCAGAAACACAACTAACGTTATATATTGATTTTATATTCTACAATCTCACTCAACTGCTGAACTAATTTTTTTTTTCATTTTTAAGGGCTTTAGTATGTGATAATTGTATTGTCTGAAAATGAGAATATATTTTTTCTTCCAGTCTTTATATATTTTATTTATTTTTTCATTTTTATTCATTGTGCATTATTTAAACACAGAAACAATAAACTCTTCTTTTAAAATCGATACCTAAATGATCAATAACAATTTGTATAATTTACTTGCAATTACGTAATAAGCAAAATACAAGTCAGAGACCTAACTAAAACAACTACCAAAAATTTTTTTATAAGACTGAATAAAATATTTTGTAAAACATTTAGAAGGGATGTCATTGATTACAAATAACAATTCTGACTTCAAATTTCTCCTTTCTATGTCTTCTTACTTCTAGAGACGTCATACACACTTTAGAGAGAAACTGGTACATTTCTTTCAAGCCACCAATCTGTAGGTATCCAAATACCTTACTTCTAAAGCTACTTCATTACATAACTTCCTTTTCCATTCCCTTCCCAACATTTTTACTCCTATTAAACCTTAACACCTGATTATCCAACCAAAGTAAAGCATTAGAAAGTGCTCTTCAAAAAAATGGCTTATTAACTTCTCGATTTCCTGTGACTTTGACCAGAGCAGATTACTGAGAACAGGGAGAAATGGGTATGTAGCAAAGAAAGGCAGGCAATAGAACCACAACTATGGGACAATCCAAGAGCAGACAAGTAATAACAACGCTACATCTCCTCTTAGTTTAACGGGTGCAACCAAGAGAAAAAGACCTTCCAAGTGCAGCTTCAGTATTTTACTGTTTTCCAGGGAGGGAAAAAAAAAATCTTAGAGCTATTTTCCCACAGCACCTTTACATTTACATCTACAAAAGACGTGGGGCAAAGCCATGATCTCCTTAGGATGAAAAGAGGCACCTCTGAAAGGGGGCTGTGGGAAGGCATGGAATGTCTTTTGTAATTGATAACCTGGTTTCCTAACACGCAGCTTTTGTGGAGGAGCAGCATGAATCCACATCTCAAACGCACTTTTGTGTAACTGGTTCAGAGCAATCAGAACTGAAGGATGACTTTTTAAAAATTCCACTTTCTAACGGCTAAAGAAGAGATAAAGAGGTTCATCGTGCTGGGAGGAATTATTTCCATGGACGTTTATCTGCAGCTCCCATTTAATGTGTGAGTGGACCAGTCAAGATGGCTGCAGGTAGGATTTGTCCTGATAACCTGACCTGGCCATGACAGTGCACCTTGTCTAAGTACCCAAAGCTTCATGAAACTGGGGCAAGCCTATATTAGAGAAGACACTCAATCATACTAAAATAATACTTCCTTAAATTATTTAAATAAAATGTAATAGCATTTTAACCTTTTCAGAAATTTTAGATATGGGAAGTATGGGGGAGGCATAGACAAAATGTTCCAGAGTTCACTGTCTAATCCTCAACACTATACATTTCTTACATTGCCATTGTCAGAAAATATACCTGGGTAAATATGACCATGAATTCTCTCCTTCCTATTTAAATCCTCTCTCAGGAAAGATATAATGGGTTATTATGTACTAATGTGTGAAGGGTATATATTTATTACATAATCACTCGTAGGAGTATTTACACATTATTGAGAAAGATGACCCTCATTAAGCTAAAGAAGTGGCTCTACTGCTGTTACGAAAATGGGGCTGAAACCACTCTAGCGTGTGCTACTTATTTCTGGCCTTGGATAGGGGGTCAGCTTAGGTGCCCCACACTAAGCCCAGACCATCTCGCAAAAGGTAGAGGACAAGCTGACACGAGTCAAGGTCGCTAATGCCTCTTAAGTGGCCTTTGCTATCCTTCATAAGCTTTGCAACGCTGAGGGTTTCTAAAAACTTGACATGAACACTCCTCCTGGATGTGCTGGTGACAGGCGAAAGAGCGACCTGCTGGCTCTCTGGTTTAGGACAACATGACTGCTATCCAATGATTACAAAAATGACAAATCTCCAATGTCATCAGAATCTAGCCATTCAGGAAACAACTGTATTTGAAGAGAAAGTGGCAAAAAAAAAAAAAAAAAAAAATTGCATTGTGGATTTATTTCATCTCCTCATTGGTTAGATGAGCTAGCTTTTAAGGATAGATGGGTCAGTTTACTCATCTTTGTATTCAGTGCTTTACCTGGCACAATACATAAGTCATACACTGGGTTTCAAGTGTGAATTGCTGAATTTTCAAACACAGTAGCTTGCCATATAAAGCCCTCCCTGGTCTGGTCACTGCCTGGCTCTTCAACTTTACCTCTCACCACCCCTCCACATGTATCCTGTGCTCCAGATACTCACAGTTCTCTGCAGGTACCATGGGTTTATGCATTTTCACAGGCTGCTGTTTCTGCCTGAAATATACTTTCCTGCTTCTGTGCCCTGAAAAATCCTATTCATCTTTTAAGCTTCTCCTCGTCTGTGAAGACTTCTTTCATTTTCCACAAACCCAGAAAGCCTGATTACACCCTTTGTGTTCCATGCCTGTGCTCATCCAGACATCTGTTACAGGTCTTCTCACACTGAGTAAAAATTGTTTGTTTTCACATCCATTCCTAGGCCTATTCCCCTCTCTCACCACCTCTTACAGACCCCAGAGGACAGGGACTATAACATTTTCATGTTTGTATTTTAACACAGCATCTGACATTGATCCGTGTACTCATTGGATTTACAAGTAATCACTGAGTGCTTAGTATGTTTGAAGTATTGTGCTGGGCATTAGGGCTAAAGTAGAGAGAAAAGCCTTCTCCAGACTTCACAGAGAATGGTGTGTGATGTGGCCAGAGAGCGACAGGCCGAGGTCAGATGGTGGAAGGCTATGCCAGTCCACAGCAAAACTTTGGGGATGTTTTTCAAAGGCAATGGCCAAACACTAAAGAGTTCAACAAAGATTTGACCAGATTTGCCTAATTGCTTTCTGTTTTGTTTTGTTTTGAAATGGGGTCTCACTCTGTCACCCAGGCTGTAGTGCAGTGGTTCGGTCTCGGCTCACTGCAACCTCCGCCTCCCAGGTTCTAGCAATCCCCCAACCTCAGCCTCCCAAGTAGCTGAGATTACAGGCACCTGCCATCACACCTGACTAGTTTTCGTATTTTTAGTAGAGGTAGGGTTTTGTCATGTTGGTCAGGCTGACCTCTAACTCCTAACCTTCAGTGATCCACCCACCTTGGCCTCCCAAAGTGCTGGGATTACATGCATGAGACACCACGCCCAGCCGGATTTGCTTAATTGGAAGAGCATTCTGATAAGCACCACATTAAGGAGAATGTTTTCTTCCAAAGAAGAATGGAGGAAAAAATTGAGAAGGGTACATGGCAAAATCAACTGTGTCTTTCTTTTTTATTTTTCCCCTTCAAACTAGGGAATAGGTACACTAGTATTTTCCACATTATCTATATTGTTTGTGCAACTGAAGTGGTTCAAAAATTAAAAAAAAAAACAAAAAAAACAAAAAAAAAAACAGTAAGTTCATTCAGCCAGAATGTGTAGAAAATGAGTAAGGAGGGGTTCACTGTTGAAACAGAGAGAATAGTTCTCTCTCTCTCAGGAACCCATGGAAGGATGGAATTGGCTTTAATTAGGAGTGGAGTGGGCAGAAGTAGACACATCAGAGGGTTTTTAAAAGTAGAACCAGTGTCCTGATGGCTTATTGGATACAGGCCGAAAGGACTGAGAAAGGCGTTAAATGGAAGATGATGGTACCAGTTACTACCATGAGGAAACTGGAAGAAAAAAAGTGAAATTTGGGCTTGAAGGCTGGTTTAGAGTAAAAGTTAACCGAATCTTGGCAAGCAAGCTAGCTAGTAAGCTAAGAAAGCTAACTAACCCAATTTCTGTACCATACACAGTGTTAGGTATTACAATCAAAAGGGTCATTTGGTGGTTTGCCATCACTGATCATCTACCTGTTGAGTCAGTTGTCCTTGCATTAAGCACTTGCACTTTGAAGCGAAAAGTATGGAAATCTGGGAAAAGAATCTGATTCCTCTGATCGGTATTCTCCATTGCAAAGCCTACAGATGGGAGGGATTCCCCGCTAAACCAACCATGAAACTGAATTTGCATCTCTGCACCTGATAAGACAAAGATGCATGAACACACATTGGTAAACTACTCTTCAATGAAACAAAAAGATATCACTTCAAGGGTCATTTTATTTCATTTTGACTTATTTTTCCATAGTCTAAAGAAAACCTTAAGCAATGAGCTTAGTTTATTTGATAAAAGCATTAATTTTCCTGTTGATGATGTGTATTTCTACAATATTAGTACTTCACAAGTACAGTATAAAGAGCTACAGCACTTATATTCCACGGTAAAAATTTTCTGTCCAACTTTCATGTGGTTTTATCTTTCGAATAAACTAAGGTAGTCTAAGTATTAACATAATGTTAAATCAATGCAAAGTAAGAAAATTTCTATACTTAAAAACCTATAAAGCAGAACTCTCCAAGTGTTATAAATCCACCTTGACAGAAGTGTGTTCTAAGGGTTCCCAACCTAACACAGATGAACAAATATGACAGCTTAACAAATTAAAAATTCACTAAAGATGCCCATGGGATACTGTCTCACTGAAGCAGGGTATGATGGAGAGGAGGACATGGAGTCAGAGCTCAAGGGAGAATTCTTTTTTTCAGGAAAACAGTGATCAAGTCTGTACATTGAGGAGGAGGAGAAATTTGAAACACAAAATGAGGCTAGTGGCAGAGTGAATACTGATTGGAAACTAGAACCTTTTTAAAAATTTTCCTATGTAAAGTTCAGTAACTGAAAAACTTTGTGAATTACTTTCAAATAGAATTCAATTGCTATCTTGGTCTTTTCAGACTGCCATAACTCAATATCATAGACTGGATAGCTTAAACATCAGAAATTTATTCTCTTACAATTCTGGAGGCTGGAAGTCAGAGATCAGGGAGCCAGGATGGTCAGGTTCTGGTGAGGGCTCTCTTCCTGATTTGCAGATGGCCACCTTCTTGCTGTGTCCTCACATGGGATGTGCACATGGAGAGACAATGACTCTTCATAAGAGGGCACTAATGACTCTTCATAAGAGGCCATTAATCCCACCATGAGTCTCCCCCTCAATAAATTCACATAACCCTAATTGCCTCTCCAAAGTCTCATCTTCAAATATTGTCACATTGGGAAAGGGGCTTCAGCATATGAATTTGGGAAGAATGCAGACATTTAGTTAATAAAATGTTAATCAAAATATTGCCACAGAGTGTTAGAAATTATTTGAAGTATACGTTAGGCTCTGGGAACTTTCTGGATGTTACAACCATCTCAAAATACTTGTCCTCTGAGAGAATGAACTTTCTCATGAGAAGGAGTAACTGTGAGACTGGCATCTTGGGATTTCATGCAAAGTTTGCAAAATATATTTGGTCATCCTTAACTAGTTCTAAAATGAAGTAAACATGTCTTTCCTGCAACGATTACAGTGTGATTCTTTTTACATTGTTTCCTGAGAAAACAAACATTTCAGTTTGACATTTTGTTTTTATCTTTTCAACTAAACTAAACCAAATGTTAGCTTATATATGTGTATATTTTACTTAGAGAACACCTATGGTCCAAGGAAAATATATTTTTTTCTGAATCACAAGATAATTATTTTCAGAAATCCAAATTTAAAATAAAATTTAAAAAGTGTTCTTATCTGTAAAATGATACAATATTGTAATATTAGTTGCTGGTGTATGTAAAATAAATACTTCTCTTTTTAAAGTAAAGGGTGTCACTGAGACTGGGCACGGTGGCTCACTCCTGTAATCCCAGCACTTTGGGAGGCCGAGGCAGGCAGATCACGAGGTCAGGAGATTGAGACCATCCTGCCTAACATGGTCAAACCATGTCTCTACTAAAAATACAAAAAATTAGCAGAGCATGGTGGTGGGCACCTGTAATCCCAGCTACTCTGGAGGCTGAGGCAGGAGAATGGCGTGAACCTGGGAGGTGGAGCTTGCGGTGAGCCGAGATCGCACCACTGCACTCCAGCCTGGGCGACAGAGCAAGACTCCGTCTCAAAAAGAAAAAAAAAAGAGAGAGAGAGAGAGACTCATTGAATCATTAAAAAAAATGACATTATGGAGTTACCATCGAGGTTAAAATGAATAAGCTGATGAGAAAGTACTAAAAAATGATACGAGACATGTTAAGGCACTTTAGAATAGATTCCATTGTGAGTAGCTTAGGTTTGCAAGTCTATCACCCACACAAAACTGAACATTCCTCTAGAGCGGGGATGCATTTGTCATCGTAACTCCATCTGCCCTGTGTTCTGTGTAGCCCACCACGGTTCTCCACAAATGCTGGTTGATTTCTGCTGTATAAGTAGGCAGGAGAGAAAGTAAAGACACTATTTTAGTTTGGTAGAATTATATGGGTACCGTGGTCGGGGGTTAGCATAGACAAGGGAGCCCAGATAGGTGTCAGAGGTGACTGGAGTAGCACAAGTGTGAGGTGACATGGAACTTGACTGTTGGCAGAGAGAATGAAAAGGGAGGGATGGCTCAGAGTCTCTGCGGGGAATAAAAGAGCAAGGCTGATCAAAAACAAAACAAAACAAAGATAATTGTAACATGCAGAGATCCTGTAAAACTGGGAGAAAAATAGAAGAATTGATGAACTAGAGAGCAAGGGTTAGGAGAGGAGATGCTGATTCCCCGATCCTGAAGTCCTCCAAGGTCGGCTGCTGGGAGGAACCGTCTGGGGGCACAAGGAGGGGTTGACTATGGCAGTGACCAGCATTCAGAGCCAAGCCAGGGGGCAGGCTGCTGAGACCAGTCTTGGTGATGCATGAGAGTGGGAGGGAGCCAGAGAAGGAGGGAATATGCCAGGAAAGATGGTATTACAGAAATCAATGCAGGTGATTTCCAAAAAAAGGGGATTTCACAGTATAAATACTACCATTGAGGCAAATAAATAAGGAGACAATTTCTGACCAAGCCATTCCCTGTCATTACTTGTGAGAAAGATTGTGGGAGAGATAACAAATTTATGGTGAAAGGGGAGGATAAGTGTTAAGTGGTACCGTCTGTCATTCACTGCCCTCCTTGACCCAGCACTAATTAATCTATCCTGTCTTCTCTCCAGAGTAGGCAAGGGCAGGCCTTCTATTCTTCATTCTTTTCCAATTCCTTCCTACATGCTCTCATCTCTGCTTCCCTTTTCTGGAAAGCACCCCTCCTTGCATAACAACACCTGCCAAAAATTCCACCTTCTCTCCAGCTTTGTCTTCTTCCTGAGCAGTCTCCGTCCCTGCCAGGCAGATGTCTTGTGTTCCCTTGAACTTTCCTGTCACTTTTCATCTTTTTTTTTCTGGCACGTGGAATATTTTGGATGCCTACATATATATATTTTTTGTGTTACCTTGTTTCCTTTGCTAGACATATGCCTTCCGAGAGAAAAAGCATCAGATTCCGCTTTTACTACCTCTCCACGAATGCTTGGGAATGAGAACTGTGCTTCACTCATTTCATTTATTCCTCCGTTTAGCAATCTGAGCGCTGACTTGATGCCAGATGTTGTTTTGGGAGTTGGATTCAAGAGTAAAATGACAGGGAGGATCCTGCCCTCTGGAAGGTTACTTTCCATGTTTGAAGTTAATTGACTAGTTAAGTCATTCGAGTTCTGAAGATGTATTGCTATCGGGGTCGTTTTCTAATCATAGTAGCTAAAAAAACATTTAAACCTTCTTCATTGAGATGGCCTTATAATAATCTTCCATGTGAGAGAAGATATCTGGAAGATGACTTTCAAATAGAAAATTAATGCTTACAATCATTAAGAAGAGAAGCCAGGTATAAGAAGATATTTTCTCATAGCAAATAATCAAACTGATCTAATTCTTTGGAGCTAAGCTTACAAATACTGGAGCAGAATGTCCTAGATGAAGAAAGACTCTGGTATAATGAGCTCTTAATGTTTTCAGTGTATCACTGGAAATATAGTGTAATTTATCAATTTAAGAGAGAAGCTGCTTTATCTCTCAGGGAGTAACAAAAATATCTAACATACTCAAGTTACCAATTTGTATGGAAACATTTAAAGCCAATGCATAGCCACAATTCCCACGGCAGGCAGCAAGATGCTACTTTATAAAAATAATGCCTTATAACAAAAGGATGACACAGTGTGTCATTGAGACAATAAGCAACACTCAACAGCTATTGCTAAATGCATCCTGGTAACAAGAGGATGAAAACACATCTTCATATTAAGATTAACTGGTATAAGCAAAATTTTGGGAAAATGTAATATTCTATTTCACAAAGACAAATAAATAAAAATAAATAAATAAATAAATAAATAAATATCACAACCACCTCCCTGAGTGCCAGGTTAGCATTTCAAATAACAACGAATGGGATTCCTCTCACTTATTTTACTAAGCAATTTATTGTCTCAGTATTAGGCAAGATCCAAAGTTTTCTTTTCTCCTTGGAGAAATGTTCAAGACATTTGTTGATTTCAGTTCTTATTTGATCTTTACAGCCTTTATTTTATACATAAGCAAATGTCCATATAACTTGCCCTTGACTGCATCACAAAACATTTAAAGATACTTAGCAAAACCCTACATTTTTATTCACCTACAATCTTACTTTGTGTCTATTACCAACTTGATATTCATTGAATATTTCTTTTAGATAAATCAAGATAAGGCAGATACGTGGAAGGTTTTAGAGTCAAAGAGATTAGAAGATTGGGGATGAATGGTAATTTGGAAAGCTATCAAATGATATAACCTCAGTTTAAAAAAGAGGATGATGAGATTTCTCCCAAATTTAATACTGATAATAACTATATCCACCCCTTTTCAAGTCCTGGCGAAGTGGTACGAGTCTTTTTCTGCCATTATATGATTTTTACCTGATCTACCATGCACTGATTTTCTTAATTGCTACTAACAACTTTCTCCTCTCCCCTACATAATACGCATCCACTGTCTACTGTACACATGATATTGGGAAAAGGGTAGAGAAACAAATAAACAAAAAATGCTATTATTTCTGTTTCCTGTGCCTTGATTTTTCCCTTTAATGCTGTAATACTTCACCTTAGTACATTTCCTAAGAATTGTAGGATGCCTTAGAGTTTTTAATCTCATGTAAATTTCCAAGAAGGAAAATTGGTATGTGGTAATCCCCAGACTTATTTGAGAAGGGATCCAATCTTTCATTAAATTGCTGACAATTTCTAAGCCTTACAGAACACAACTTGGGAAACACCACATTAGAGAGAAAGGGGTTGAGCCAAAGGATCCAGAAACAGTCACTGCTAATGTTGCCTTGCTACGCCGACGGATTTTTCAGTCAATGCTTATTGGAAGATGAAGTTTTATTCTGTGAATTTTAATACTGTATTGAAGATTTACTTCAAATATTTCAAAGTTGGGGATGATATCTATGTAAAGTAGTCCAAAAGTCTAATAATAAGAATTGCACAATATTTAATTTGTATCTGAATCATTTATAAAATCTGGTACAAAGATTAATCTAAAAGAATAATTAAAAATAATTTCCTTAGGCATAATCTTCTAGATTTACTTGTTAATTTTCCTTCGTTTGCTCATATTTATTGGTAAAATTGTTTTGTTTCAGATAAATATACACACCCTTATGCCTAAGAGTTAAATGTCTTGAAATAATTTTCATTCTGAGGAAAAGAAACAGCAGAAGCTAAAATACTATCAACTGAATAAACTCTAATACTCAAAACCTCTAATCTGAATAGCTCTTTTCTACATTGATATTTGTATATCAGGAAGACTGGTGAAAGTCACCTTTGCATAATAACTCTCCCAGAACAATTTTAGGACATAGATTCTGACAGTCTATGAAGGCCAGTAAAAATCACTACTCTTAGGACAATGTCTCATAAAGACAGATTTAATCTTACAATTGATTACAATTAAAAACTGTGGGGAAAAGAAAGATCAGACTGTTACTGTGTCTATATAGAAAGAAGTAGACATAAGAGACTCCATTTTGTTCTGTATTTGAGATGCTGTTAATCTGTGACCCTACCCCAACCTTGTCCTTGCAAGAGACATGTGCTGTGGTGACTCAAGGTTTAAAGGATTTTGGGCTGTGCAGGGTGTGCTTTGTTAAACAAGTGCCTGAAGGCAGTATGCTGGTTAAAAGTCATCACCATTCTCTTAATCTCAAGTACCCAGGGACACATACACTGCCAAAGGTCACAGGGACCTCTGCCTAAGAAAGCTAGGTATTGTCCAAGGTTTCTCCCCCTGTGATAGTCTGAAATATGGCCTCGTGGGATGGGAAAGACCTGATTGTCCCCCAGCCTGACGCCTGTGAAGGGTCTGTGCTGAGGAGGACTACTACAAGAGGAAAGAAGGCCTCTTGGCGGTTGTTGGCAGTTGAGATAGAGAAAAGCATCTGTCTCCTGCCCGTCCCTGGGCAATGGAACATCTCGGTGTAAAACCCGATTGTATGTTCTGTTTACCGAGAAAGGAGAAAACTGCCTTAGGGCGAAAGGTGGGGCTTGCTAGCACAATGCTGCTCTTTATGCACTAAAAAGGTTTATGAAGATGTTTGCATATGCATATCAAGGCACAGCACTTTTCCTTAAACTTATTCATGTCACAGAGATCCTTATTCATATGTCTTAATGCTGACCTTCTCCCTAAGATGATCCTATTATCCTGTCACTTCCCTTTTTCTAAGATGGTAAAGGTAATTATCAAGAAATACTAAGGGAACTCAGAGACCGGTGCCGATGTGGGTCCTCTGTATGCTGAGCACCGGTCCCCTGGGCCCACTTTTTCTTTCTCTATACTTTGTCTCTGTGTCTCCTTTCTTTTTCTCAAGTCTCTCGTTCTACCTAATGAGAAACTGCCCACAGGTGTGGAGGGGCAGGCCACCCCTTCAAAAAACAAACAAAAAAAGAAGTTTAGATGTTGCCTGATAGGTGCTTTTTTTCTGCCTTTAATTTTCAATCCAAGTTATTTCAATTCCCCAATTTTCCATCAATTCATAGACCTTCTTTCAGAAATATCAGAGTTAGTCTCTTCTAGAAGATTATTATCCTTTATTCAACCTTTGAGAAATATTTGTGGAAGGACTAGATAGATAACGGGAAACAACACAGACATGGTATCTAACCTTGTGAAGCCTTTTACTGGAGATGAAAGACATGTAATCAAATAAGCAGACACACTGACATATACCAAGGAATAGTAATAGATGCTATTCTATGGAGAAAACATGCCGTATGCAGTATACAGTGTAAAGAGTACGGTATGCAGTATATGACGTAGAATACGTAGTATATTCTAGTATATAGATAGTATATAGCATGTAGTATATATAGACTACAGTGTCCCCTACATATAACATAAAGGATAAAGGAGTTTAGCATTTTTTGAGTGTTAGTATTTATTCATTTTAGTTTTTACTGTTACTTTATCCTTTATACCACATGTAGTATATATCCAGTATATAGCAAATAGTATATTGTATATTACAGTATATGGTATATAGTAAAAAGCATATAACATACGTAGTATATACTATATAGCATACAGCAAGTCAGCTACAGTATATAGAATACAGCACAGGACAGCTAAGTGAGTGTTCTGAAAGGCCGAGAGTTGAAGGATGCTTAAGGTTCATTGGGAAAAAAATAGAGAGGTGAAGGAGAGTTCTGGACAAAGAAAATAGACGATGAACACTTCTGAGATGATACAGAATATGGCTCCTTTGAGAGCCTGAAAGATCCTATGACAATTCCCCACTCCTGTTCCTCCCACACGCACAATCCCATGTGCACATTGCCAATGAAAGGCTTGGTGAAGGGGGTTAGAGGGGAGCAAGCTATCTCTAAGGACCATCTTGAGGGATATCACAGGCCAGATTCCAGCACTGGCCAATGTGTCAGTCAGAGTTATCTTTCAAAAGTAAATCCAAAAATGAGGGATTCCCCTGCTTAGGAACCTGCCAGCCTCCCATGGCTCTTATGACAGAGACAAAGACCCTAACACAGACCAGACCAACCCCATGATAAAATCAAGGCGCTTCAGGGCAGCAGTGGCTCTGCCTCCTTGGAGACCTGGTATTTTCTTATAATTCAACCCGTGAGTCATATGATCTGTATGGCTTGATTTTAAACTTATGTCTAAGTGAAGAGTCTTCAACCTACAAATAAATTTTACAAAACATAAAACAGAAGGAAGTTCCTCCCGCCACGGAAGTGAATGTGGTCAACAAAGCCATTATCATCCAATTCCATACATAGTTGTGTGACTACTTAGAGGCAGGAATTCTGCTTCATCTTTGAAACCCTGATGTTTAGCTTAATGTCTGATACAAAATAACCACTGGAATTTTAAATGTGGAATTAATGGATATTTTAAACTATTCAAGGCCAACACTAATTTAAATAATCATATTTTTCAAGGCTTTATTGATGGTATAATTTAATCTCCAATTTAGAAGTGAGCAAATCAATCTGTGGAGATTAAATAATGCTCTGGTCCATATCACTAGAGAGTAGCTTAAGGATTTGCACCGAATGTGGCTCTGAATGTGATGATCTCTCAGGGCACCAGGCTGTTCACTAGAAGGTTCTTAATGATGATGCTGAGAGCCTGACAACCATGGTGATACCCATTTCAGTTTCCTTTGAGAAACTTGCTCTGGGTTGCTGCAGAGAGAAAGGTGGGGTGGGGGTAGGGGGCAGGAGGAGAGACTACAGCCTTGGGTTTACTCTTGACAATCCACTTTGTAAATTATCAGCAGACGGGCTTTTCCTCACCACTCATTCCTCCCTCCCAGCTGCTTGGAGAACACAAGAACTGAATTGCACAATGCTTGCTGAAGTCAAATAAAAGCAAATATTTGCATTTTAATGCATATGTCATTGCTTCCTGCCATTAATATGGATGATCATGTTTAACAAAATAGTCATTCGAGGTTGTCAGTGTTATAACTAGTTGTAAATCATTTTACCTGAGAGTCAGAAGATATTTTCTATGGAAATGACATTGTACATTGTGGTTATATCTTCAAGCCAGTCCAAAAACAGGATGTTGTTTTATGTGGCACAAATATTTGTGGTACATGTAAAATGTTTCTTGAACAGAATGAAGCAGCAATGATACGAAAATGAATACTATTTCACCATATGCCAAGAAAAGGCGGGTGGAGAGTCTCTGGAAACATAAGCTTCACCTCATTCTCTAAGGTCAAGCATTCAGATACCGAGCTGGTGGTGCCCCCCCGAGTCCAGGACGAAGAAGATCTGGAAGCTCCTTTTTTTTTTTTTTAGACAGAGTCTAGTTTTGTCGCCAGGCTGGAGTGCTGTGGCGTGATCTCATTGCAACCTCCAACTTACTGGTTCAAGTGATTCTCCTGCCTCAGCCTCCTGAGTAGCTGGGATTACAGGTGCGTGCCACCACGCCTGGCTAATTTTTGTATTTTCAGTAGAGACAGAGTTTCATCATATTGGCCAGGATGGTCTTGATCTCCTGACTTTGTGATCCACCCGCCTCAGCTTCCCAAAGTGCTGGGATTACAGGCGTGAGCCACTGCGCCTGGCCTGATCTGGAAGCTCTTATGTTAGAGTTGACAACATTGCAAGAAGAAAGAGAGATTACTGCTGAAAATGTGTTCCCCCCCATTTAACAATGTTAATAGTGAAACAGAGAGTGAGAGAAAACCCATGTGCCAATAAATATTTTTATGACATTCATGTAAACTAATACATTAACAGCAACGAATACCTACACAGAACATAGTTGCTGCAGTAAAGAGTTGCCACTTTCATTAGAAACACAACGTATTCATACAGTGAGCAGTTGAAATAACCTATAAAAATATGTATTACAGAATGCTATCATACACTGGAGACTAAGTATTCAGGGAATTCTTACAAGGGGCTGGAGTTGGTCTACAGAAAATTCCTAAAGAACATAGAAACCACTGTAAGATATTAAAATAGGAGGCTTAAAATCTCAATAGTTTTTTGAAGTGAGAAAACTTCAGTGTAAAACATTTGACAACAAAATCATAAAATA
Source organism: Rhinopithecus bieti (assembly GCF_001698545.2). NCBI lineage: Eukaryota > Metazoa > Chordata > Mammalia > Primates > Cercopithecidae > Rhinopithecus > Rhinopithecus bieti. The sequence goes on along the minus strand of NW_016804580.1, from coordinate 4,400,903 downwards.
AAATAATATTTGATCCTATTGCCCAGAAATAACTACTGCTGTTAACATTTTCAATTTTCTTACCTTCTTTCTGTCAGCAATCTCGTTACGTTTCCCTAGACAATCCATTCTTTCAAGATAAATGTGACTATTTCATATTGTGTCCTCTCTCCTCAGATTTACCACCTACGCTCAGACTTCCTCACTGTCAGCTAATGACTTTAGTTCTTATCTCACTGTGAACACAGAAATAATCAGGAAAAACCTGCTCCAATCTTAGGCAACTCCTTTCTTCAGGTACTGGACCCCATGTCCTTCTGCTCTGAAAATCTCTCTTCTTTCAATTATGTCTTATAAAAGATATGTCAGCTGGGCATGGTGGCTCACGCCTGCAATCCTAGCACTTTGGGAGGTCGAGGTGGGCGGATCACCTGAGGTCAGGAGTTCGAGACCAGCCTGGCCAACATGGCGAAACCCTGTCTCTACTAAAAATACAAAAATTAGCTGGGCGTGGTGGTGCATGCCTGTAAACCCAGCTACTCAGGCAGCTGAGGCAGAATTGCTTGAACGCAGGAGGTGGAGGTTGTAGTGAGCCGAGATTGTGCCACTGCAGTCCAGCCTGGGAGATAGCAAGACTCCATCTCAAAAACAAACAAAAAAAATGTACCTTCCTAGTTTTCTCGAACACACACACACACACACACCCCTCCTTTAACCCCACATCTCTTCCAGCTATGATGCTATTCCTCTGTATCCCTTTACAACATTCTTTTAATGGTTAAAAATACTATCTCCAGATCCACATTCAATTTCCTCTCCACCTCTTCCTTGAACCCACAACTCCCAGGTGCCAAGGACTTTTTCAAAGCTTTTCTTATCAGTATGAGCAGTGACATCTATAGAGCCTATCTAACGCTCATCAGAGCACTTGAAGTCCTTTGTGGGCCTGATCTTTCACAAAACAGTGTTAAAAACTATATGACTGCATTGTTATCAACACAAATACAACCCAGGCGGGTTTCATTTTTATATATGTATTGCCGTTATATTTATGTGTTTCTTTTGATTTGAAAATAAACAGAAATTAAAATATTTCATGGGCCCCTAAACGTATTGTAGGTCCTTAGCACTGTGGTCCCTGATGGCTGCGTTAACCCTGATGGCGAGATTTCTGTCCTCACCTTCTTAGACTCTCAGAGGCACCCCACATAGTTATGGCCTTCTTGAAACCTATTAGCAAATGTCTTCAAAGACACTGCTTCCCACCTCATTGGCTGCTGTTTCTCACTCTCTTTTGGAAGCATGCTCTGCCTCTTCCTATTTTGTAAACATGGATGTACTCCAGGGCTGGGCCTAGGATACCTTCTCCAGCTGCCTACACTCAATCATTTGGTGTTCTTGTCCTATGGCATGACTTAAAAAACTGATAAACTCCTAACGTTACAACTCCAGACCCCATTTTTCCTCTAGCCTTTGTATTCAAAGATCTTAACCGCTTATCTGACATGTTCATTGGAATATTTTATGGGAATCTTAAATTTACCATGCCAAAAACAGGATTCCCTCATCTTGTCCTTCTGTAGTGTTCTGTACCACAATAAAGGGCCCTGCCATTTGCTCAGTTGCTCAAGCAAAATCCTTAAAACCACCTTGACTTCTCTATTTTCTCGTACCCCTTACATAATTTATAGCAAATATTATTACCAGTCCCTTCAAAATATATCCAGAATCCTTCTGCTGTTGGTGATGGAATAGGACAGACATATAGTCCATTTAACAGAAATAAAAGAGTGATTAAATTTACGGGCTAAGGGATAGTAGGAATAAAAACAATGGTTATATCTTGGGATAAAGGCTGTGGTGCAAAAAAAAACATGAAAGAGTATTCTTTTTACCCTCAGACAGGTAACGATAATTATGTAAATGTAGTGCAATTTAGGAAACACCGAGTTATCTAAATCAAAATAATTTAATCAATATAGGTAAGATGTTGTCTAGGCAGAATAACAACATGGAATGTAGATTGTGGATTTGGTATTACAGCAGACAGAAAACTTCTGAAATACAGAAATAAACAATGAGCAGTTTAGACCACAATGGTAGCAGTTACTGAGCTGAAATAGACAAGGATCTCTTAGAATGGCTGGTAAAAAACTCACTGGGCATGGTGGCTCCTGTCTGTAATCCCAGCACTTTGGGAGGCTAGGCAGGTGGATCACTCGAGGTCAGGAGTTTGTGATCAGCCTGGCCAACATGTTGAAACCCCTCTCTACTAAAAATACAAAAATTAGCCAGGTATGGTGGGGAGGGGGGCTGTAATCCCAGCTACTCAGAAAGCTGAGGCAGGAGAATTGCTTGAACCCGGACGTGGAGGTTGCAGTGAGCCGAGATCATGCTACTGTACTCCAGCCTGGGCAACAGAGTGAGATTCTATTTCAAAAATAAATTTTTTTTTCGTATAAAAAAGGTTGGTAAAAAAACAAGAAATTGTCACTTAATAGACTCTAGAAGAAGAGAATGTTTCCTGAGGAGGAGAGGATCAGTAGAACCTAATCCCACAAAGAGGTCAAGAACGCACGTCAGTCAGCGGTCCTTAGATTTGTTAAGGTGTCGGGGGGCACTACTGACTTCAGTAGCTGAAGATTTTTGATGATCAACCCAGAAAGCGAAGTAAGAACATTAAGGATTTTTCAATGATAAGTATTAATCAAAGACATTTTTAGTAGAAGAAGTAGCACAATGGCTGAAGACGGAAATTAGGTGAAGTCAGCTTTCAAGCTTTGAAATACAAAGATTTGAGATATGAAGTGCACAAAAGCTGAAGAGAGAAAACAGGAAACTTCAAGAAGCAGAAAGGATTGATCCGGAGAGTAGATTCCTTAGAAGTCTCAGTCTAAAGAATAAAATGATTAATGACGGTTGACAGGAGTTTGCTTTATTTGGGTGCATAATTCAGTTTCTTCTTTCTTGACTCATAATCACACAAACTTTCTGATACTGGCTGAGCTGAACTGAAATGACAGCCATCCACCTACTTTGGAAGAATGTGGATGAGTAGATCAACACTACCCCCATCCTCTCAAATCTTTATCCTCACACATCATTTTTAGAAGCCACTGTACCCCAAACCAGATGCCATCAATACTTATCTGTATCACAATTTTCCTTTTGACATATTTTCATCATTTGGAGAGAAAACTTTAAAAAGAAAGGAAGAATCATAGCTGTTGGCCAATAAATGGCTTGAAATCTTAATAACAAGTTCAAATTAAATTACCAAACTAGTAAGTGAGAACAACATACAACATCATATGGTGATTATCATTTAATTGCCAACACAATTCACAACTTGCTGTTAATTTTTTTTTTAATTTTAGCATGGGTGGATATAATTAGGGCTGTTAATACATAGCATGCAATTTTCATCTCAGTTGACGTGAGTACTCAGCAAACACTGTGTTCTGGTAATGGACATTTTCAAGATCACCTGATTGAACAGAGAATCAGAAGGTACAGTGCACCAAATTGTTGGCAAAAAATATTGAAGTAACCAAAAGACGCTCTTCCCCTTCCTTTCTGTCACCTGTGTTGCTAAGCTGTTATCAATTACTCTGCAGGCCAAGGCAATTTCACCTGAAATTACATACTGGGGAGAGAGGAGAAGGGCAACGCAAATGACATGTCCAGAACAACCATGTTAGAGTCAACTATGAATTAAATTAAGTGTCTTCTGAAATACACAAAATGCTTGCACTTGGCTGATGACAACACAATGTTTATTGTACTTCTGCCCTTTCCCTTGGAGGAAAAAAAATCACTGACATCACATCGCTTCCATGTTATGGATTTTCTGTTATGTTACCATGGAAACCTATCATTTCCTTTCATTATCTCTCTCTCTTTCCCACACAAACACACAAAACAAAAATGGAATTACACATTTATAAACACTTCATTACAAACTCCTCTGGTAACTAGTTCCAGTGAGAAAGAACAGGACTCAATTCTCGCTATGTCAATCACTGGTTTAACCAGAAATCATTCCACACTTTTCCCCAGTGCGACGTACTGTTTTCCATGAGCGGAATTATTTCCGTGGTTATAATCAGCATTTGCTAGACTGAGATTCTTTTAAAGTTTGTGCTCTTAATGTGTAGTGACAAGAAGGGCATTTTTTGCTTTCTTTAAGCTACTGGTCTAAATTCCTCCTATAAATTTTGCGACAGGGAATAAGTTGTTAGACTCATACTTTCCATTAATGCAATTTTTGAATAGGTGACATATGAAACATAGTATTTTATTTTTCTTTTGCATCGATAATACATACTGGTTTGTGTTTTAGGCCCCTTAAATCGTAACTGTGCAGTACTACTTTTGCAAAAGGTCTTTTGATTTTTTAAAATGTGTACTTTAAAATGAATTACTAAAACAAAATATAGTAAAAGAGATGATAAGATACCAATTAAACATAATTAAGAGAATCTCCCTAGCAACATGATCACTCCCTCAGCAACTCTAACTAGGCCTTATCCTCCCAGAGCCTTCCTAGCAGATCTCTTTAAGTGAGAAAAGTTCTGTGAAAACAACATTTTCTGATGACTCAGAGGCCCTCACTCACACAATTTAGCACTTGTTTTTTTTTCTTATTTGCTTTCAGGACTGTTAAATTTATATTTTCCTTGGCTGAGCAAAGAAACCCCACACAAAATTTTCCAATTAAAAAGGAAAAAACTACTTTGAAACAAAAATCTTTTTGAGGAAACTGTTGAGAAAAAAGTGAATGAAAAGTATTGTGAAATATCTCGAAAATTTTCATTTCTACATTTCTAAATAAATGTTAGGTGGACGATTTTTGAAACTATGATTTATCAAAAAGATGGGCCATCAGGCAGATATTAGTTTTGCAAATTAATATTTATATGGTCATAACATAATCAGACCTTAAAGAGCACTTTCTAAAACAGTATGAACTAGAAGATCTCCTCTGTACGGCTGGAAGCATCTACTACAAAATGTCAACAGGGATAATTTCTGGTTGTTGGTGTTAATGGTGATATTGTTCTTCTCCATGCTCTTCAGTATTTTCTGAATATTTTAGAATGTGCTTGTTAGTAATGCTTTTGGCCACAGTAATAGAGAACTCAGCAGTGCCTTAAACAAACATGAGTTTATGTTACTTTTTAATTTATTATTATTTTCTATATTTTTTCATATCAAAAAGTCTGAAAATGACAGTTATTAATATTGTTTAAGCTGCTTAATAATGATCTTCTTATTTCAGTTTTCCCATTCTTAGCTTTGTCACTTTTTCGCTCATCAGCTTTTGGCTTCATGATTTATAACATGGTTGCCTTTGTAACAAGGATGATGCCTAATTTCAAGGTGGAGAATAGGGTCCACGATAATGTTAGTCATGCCTATTGCATTCAATGCTTCTACCAATGCTCCCTTCAGAGGACTAACTCCCAATCTGATTCTTTTCTTGTGTCTCATTTGTCAGAATTGGATTACAGGGCCATCAGAGCTGCATGGAGTGTAGAGATAGACTCCCATAATTGGTTTAGATTCATCATAAGCCACCGCCTACACACGTTGGGAGCAATGCCATCTTGAACAATATCAGGATGCTATTAGCAGGAAAGAGAGTGAGAATGTGTACTGAATAGAACGTTAGGCTGCAAAATGCCCTAACCATGCTCTTCCATCATAAACATCTTCATGTCTTAATCTCTGGAACCACAAATGTTACTTTATATGGGAAAATGTGTTTTGGAAGATGTGATTAGGTTTAGGATTTTGAGATGGGGAGAGCATCCTGGATTCTCCAAGGTGGCCCCTAAATGCAATCCATGTATCCTTATAAGAGGGAGGTACTGGGAGATGGGAGATTACATATGTACACACACACACGAAAATGATGTGAAGACAGAGCAGAGAGAAGATACAGGTCTTGAGGACTGGAGTGATGTGGTCACAAGTAAAGGTCTTCTGGCAAGAACAGGCAAGGAACACATTTTCCTGTAGAGCCTGCAGAGGGAAGGTAGCACTGCCAATTCTGATTTCAGCTAAGGGACACTGGTTTTGGACTTCTGGCCTCCAGAATGGTGAGAGAATAAATTTCTGTTGTTTTAGGCCACCCAGTTTTTGGTAGCTTGTTACAGCAGCTGCACCGCCCCCACCCCCCACCAAAAAAAAAAACCAATAAAACTGATAGGAAACTAATATTTTATATCTGCTATATAGTTAGTCTCTCTCTACCACACACAACACACAACTTTATAAGTAATATAGATAATACTATATAAGTATATAATACTATAAATAATATAATGCTATATAAATATATATAACTTAATACTATATAAACATAACTTGAAAGTAATAATCACTTTTAGATGACATATTTTTAAAATTAAATAATTTATAAAGCAAAGCAATAACTCTTCCTATATTTCCATTTTCAAGAGAATGATATATTTTCGGCAAGATGTTGCCTCAAATTTGAACATATCTTCCCATGGTCCACAGGCACCTATAACAAATTTCCACTGACTTTTGCAGAAACTACCTGAGTGTTTTCAAAAGCAGATGTGGCTGTACGGTATAAGTGGCTGATATCTTACTGGTTTTCAATTCATCGGTGTTTTTCTATTCAATTACAACTTTAAAATTAGAAAAAGAAAAGTTTCAAGTAAAATCAAAACAATTCATGCAAACTGCAAAAGGTATAACAGGAGGAAAGTTTTAAGGATTACGTCCAGGAAATGGGAAAAAGACCTTGCTCTCAATTTTCCTACAGAAACAAGTTAAAATAGTAATAGTATCTCTAACCGGCCATGGAAAATAAATGAGGGCTGACAGAATATTGGTTTTCACTTCAAAGTCAGTTATTAAATTTTTTTTCATTTTTCCCTGCAGAACGCAACACGACATGGGCTATTTTCAGACTGTGAGGTCTCTTTCATCAAAGTCAGTACCGGCTGTGAAGTCCACCTGCTTCCAGTAATTACCATAAGCACACTCAGTGTCTCCTGATTCAAATGACCTATTTCTTGGTGAAATAAGACATCTCTTAACTTCGACTGTTACATATGCTCTCAACTCTAAATTACTTATTCACAGGAGACAAATGTCCCTAGATCAATTCAAAGCACTGACCTCGCTCAGTGGGTCCATCACAACTCGAATCCCAAGGCACAAGAAGAAAACAATCTGCCAAGTATCCGACAGAAATGACTAGATAGATTTGAAAACCAGCCACACGGAAAACTGCAAAACTGTTTTTCTGAAATTTTTATTCAGAGTAACCTAAGAAGGAATTAATTTTGCTTTTTTTAATGTATGAAAGAAACAGACCCTACATTTAGAAAAGTAGGTTGTTTGCGCAATACTTGTAATAATTTCGTGGCACCAATGAACACTTTTTTTGCTTGGCTTCTGTCCTAAACACATGCAACTGTAAATCTGCTCGGATTTTCAAGCTTCCACATTACAACAAAATATATCTCAGTCATCAGACATACAAAACAATTACTTAGCTTTACAAATTAATAATTCATATAGAATGTAAGCTTGAGGTCCTTATGGCGAAATTATTTCTCCTACTTGGTTCGTTTCTGTGTCTGGCATGGTTGGCCTCTCTCTTTTTTTTGAGACCACTTCCTGCCTTAAAATCTGAGTGCTTGTCCTCTTTTTTCTCTTCCATTTGTCTCTTGCCTCTTAATTTGCTTCATTTTCTCTTCTGCTGCTGCTGGCTGTTAAAATATTCCTAATTTTCTGCCCTTTCTTTTTATCACCATCCTATATGCCTCTCCCTCCCCTCATCTTTCCTTCCCTTCTCTTCTCTGTTCATCCCATTTCTGGGCTTCTATTTTTATCCCAATTTTCTCCTACAATCTTATTTTCTTTCAGGGTGATTTTATTATCTGTAAGGTAATAATTCCACAATTAGTTTCTCTTGTCCTGACTTAAAAAGTGGGGGACGGGGAGGCATGCCCAAATCATTTAATCAAAACTGAAACATGTACGGAGAGATTCATTATGCACAAGATACTAATTAGAACAAGAAACAGAGTGGAGAAACCTTTGAAAGGTCACACAGTGCCCTCCTTTTCTTCCAGCTAAGGCTTTTCCTAAATCAGCATTCCAGAAGTATTCCAGGGAGCACTCGTTCTGCAAAATGGCTCTTGAAAAGAAGAAGAAGAAAAGGAGTTCCATGGCCAAATTAATTTGGGAAATACTGCATACCATGTCTCCCTCATGAATTTCAATGAACATTAACATTGTAAAAACTGAAACATCTTAGAAGAGATATATTTATTTGCATTTAACCCAACATTACACAAACTCATTTGATTCTGTAATATTTTTAATAAGTCATCTCATCTTCAGAAACATTCCTTTGGCCATTGCAGTAACCTATTAACTATTTTCTTCTTTAAGTATCATCCTTCTCCAGTCCACTCGAAACTGCCAGCAGGATCATCCATCTAAAACATTAATCACACCTCATAACTCATCTGCCTAAAATAACCCAGTGGCACCAGGCTCTATACAAGATAACATCTGTACTCCTCAGTAGAGCAGAGGATTTTCCGTAATTCTGTCTTCAGCTTCCTTGCCTTCACATTTTTTTGCCACGAACTACTCCTTAATCCACTCTCCCTCAGGTTACCTAATACTGTAGTATAACCAAATTACTTAAAATCTTAAAAATGCCCACTTACACCTGATCCTTTCCCTTCTCTCCCCTGATAGACTGTTGCCTATTTTTTCCATAGTTCTTATGTGTGCTCCTTTTAAACACATTTTCTGGATCACTTTCCTTTATGTCCAAGTGAGTTAACTGTTCATTGCCTTGTGTTTCCTCACCACTTTGTAAATATCTCTAGAAACATGAATCCCACTGGATTTATTGCACCTAGGACATTGCAAGCCTGTAGACCTGCACTGTCTAATATTATAGAATTAGCTACTATGTGACTTCTGAGTACATGAAATGTAACTAGTTTAAACTGACATGATTTTAGCATAAAATACACACTGATTTCAAAAGAAAAAAACAATAAACTTATACCGTTAATAATTTAACATATTGATTTTATGTCAAAATGATATTTTGGAAATATTTGGTTAAATAAAATATATTCTTAAATTAATTGCACCTGTTTCTTTTTACGTTTTACGCAACTATCAGAAATTTTTAAAATTACATGTGCAGTCACATTTGTGGACCACATTACATTTCTATTAGACTGTTCTAATTGTGCGGTTCTAGAAGGCTTGCACCTTGTCTTATAATTACAGGATCTAGCTATCACTTGAAATCAATACTCAGCAAATGTTTCTTGAATCAATGAAGAAATAAATTAGCAGCAGTGTTTTTACATTGTCTTATAAAATAAAATTCTTGCGGTTTGTTAGCATGATGTGAATCCCAGGGGAAAGAAGTCTTCTATGTGAATGATCTCAATATTTGATGGCTCTAAATGATGTCAGCAGCAACAGCAACAATACTCTTTTCTTAGAAAAGAGAAGGGAAGGAAAAGAAAGAAAAGGTCCAAGATCATACTGATCTTTTAAATAAGGCCTATACCATGAACTATTCTAAGTTAGGATGCACGTAAAACGACGTCACAGCCTCTACACCTTTCTATGAAATGCATGCTACCAGACTTTGATAAGAGCAGGAAAAAAAAAGAAAGAAAACCAAACTCAGTAGTAAGCAAGCTCAAGTTCTCTATCACTTCCAGCCATAAATTTTGTTTTAAGAATCACTTTGAGAGCATACTTCCAGAGGGAAATGCTATAGAAACTCTGGTCTAAGCCTGGACAGAAAATCAAACCCATATGAGGTTCTGTGTTAGTGAAAACTCTCTGTATGACCTTAGGTGAGTTGCCTACTGTCTGTGTCTTAGGATATGCCAGAGTTAAAGCAATAATTCTGAAAACTATAAAGCAATTGAAACAATCTAATGCTGCTGATGATGTTCTCAGATATTTTAAGCCATATCCAAATTACTATCAACCAATGTACATGGTAGGATGTTCCTTTACTTCAGCTAAAAATCGAAATGGTGTCTTCATATACAGAAGAAGACTTTATCTACAAAAGATTTAATACATGGCAAAATATTTTGTAAATTATTTCCTCTATTCCTAGGTTTTCTCCATGTATTTTAAATTTCTGTTAAAGCCATTTATACTGTTTCCGATTAACATGAGAAGTAAGGAGAGTAAGCTGCTGTTTACAATAATTTCACTTGAATTGAAAAGACAGTTGGCCGGGCATAGTGGCTCATGCCTGTAATCCTAATACTTTGGGAAGCCAAGCCCAGCATATTGCTTGAATTCAGTGGCTCGAGACCAGCTTGGGCAACAAGGTGAAACCCTATCTCTATCAAAAATATAAAATATTAGCCAGGCATGGTGGTCCATCCCTGTGATCCCAGCTACTTGAGAGGCTCTGGTGGGAAGATCCCTTGAGCCCAGGAGGCAGAGGTTGCATTGAACTGAGACTGTGCCACTACACCACAGCCTGGGCAGTGAAGTGAGACCCTGTCTCAAGTAAATAAATAAATACAAGATAAGTTGTTTTTTGTTTTAGCTATTTTCTTTCATGTGGTTTTGTGGTAACTTATGTATAAACTCTTTCTGAAAAAAAAAAAATGTTCTTTATTTCCTTAACTGAACAATAAACTTTCCTGAACTTGGTAGAGCATAAGTGACTAGCCACCAAAGACTGCTACTATCATGACTACAAGCATCATGGCTATGGAAACCAAAGATCATATGGAGCTCAGCAAGGGTGAAATTCAAATTTGCCAATGGCTTGCCCATTAGAAACAAGAGATATATAGTCAAACATTAGTATAGATATTGATAGATATTGATAATCCTAACATCTTATATTAGGATTAATATTCTCCCAATATTTATCATACATTCTCCTAAATTATTATGGTCTAATACGAAGAATGGGGAGAGAGAAAGAAAACTAAAATAAATATTATGGTGATTTATGTTACACACGAAGTTGTTCCATAAAGTGATGATGGAATCCAAAATCTACTTGTTTTCACCGAGACTTGTATCAATAATATAGTTATAAACTCAGGTTTATCGATTATAAGGACACAAGAAACGATAACATGGACATTATATTCATTTCCTGTGGCTGCTGTAACAAATTTCTACAAACATGGTTGCTTAAAACAACATGCATTTATTCTGTCACAGTTCTGGAGACAAGAAGTCCAAGATCTGTATCACTGGGTTGAAATCAAGGTGCCAAAAAGATGGACTCTCTCTGGAGGCTCTAGGAGAGAATGCGTTCTTCATCTTTTCTGCCTTCTGTTGGGGGCTGCCATCCCTTGACTTGCGGCCACGTTACTCCGATCTCTTTCTCCGTGGTTCATTGCTTCCTCCTGTTCTGCTGGTAAAATCTCCCTCTAGCTTCCTCTTATAAAGTACTTGTGACTGCATTTAGGGCTGACCTTGATAATGCAGCACAATCTCCCCTCAAGATATTTAACTTGATCCCATCTGCATTGACTTTTTTTCTTTATGAGGTAACATTTACAGGTTCTAAGGAATTGGGACTGGATATCTTTGTGTGGCCATTATTCAACCCACTACAGATAATAAATATTTTAATTCACTTCCCAACTTCCTTGTCAGCAATCAACTTCTGTGAGATTTTGTCCAAAATGTATTTCCCAAATGTAAATACCTTGTAAGCATTTTAACATCTTTTGAATTTCTAAAACCTTTGTAGTCATGGCCATTGAACCAATATTAACTGAGCACTTACTATAGGTCAAGCGGTACTAATAGTATAGAGTTTATAAAAAGATTTATTCAAGCAAAGTGGAATCTTAGTTTGAAAAGTCAATAGCATACATTTCCTAACATTAACTATCCTGTCAATGCTACAGACTCTGAAAAATGGATCACTGGATAAGGCTTAAAGTAAACACATTTTAAGTTTTAAAAATCATATGATCAATTTAAGCCTTAATTTAAAGCTAAAAGCCCTGCTCCTCAATCATTTATGTTGTATTTCATAAATACATTACAGAACCACAAACTGAAAGGACTGTGATCCTTTCCTTCTTTTCTCCATAGAAGGCATTTGTTAAATTGTCCATGTGTTCAATTCCCTGGGATATAATAGGTAGTAAAATGAAGTTTCGCTTGGTAAATATTTGTCTAAGGTTGTGGTTAGATGCATAAAATTCACTCACGTATTTATCCAGTAAATACGTATTAACTGCCTTTACTACGATAGGCATTTGCCTAGGTGCTTGGCTGACAACGAAGCCGTCAAAGGGCATGGAGGTAAAGGAAGGGAATTGCAGCACAGAGGAACAGATGTTTTACAAGAGGTGTGAGGACCATGTACTAGAGAGAGTAGTCCAGTGACACGGAACTCAGTCTTGGGGGCCTGGGGTGCTTTCTGTGCAGGAGTGCATCAAGCTGAAGCCCCAGGACCTGCTGGGATAATCCAGGTAAGGAATCTGAGGAGGAGCCCTCGCAGACTTAAAGATTTTAAAACTTCAAGCACTTAAAAAGGGCCGAGCTAAGAAGAAGAGGGTTATTGGAACCTGGAAGTACTTAAAAATGGCTGAAACTCAGTGCAGGAGAAAGAGAAATGAACAGCCTTCATTTCATAAAATTCCTGCCAGAAAGGTCATGCCTCATCTTAAAAAGGTTCTTACTCTCTTATGTGAAAAAAGTTTGGAAAGGTAAGATTAGAATAATAACAATGAGTCAGGAAACTATATGAGCTATGTAGGAGAGAGGGGAAGGTGAAGACTGAAAGTATGTAGAAAACATTTTGCATTAGAGGAAGATTTAGACATACATCTGTTCAAGATTTGGTCATTGTCCTACATGATGAGAGCCAGTGAGAAGAAGAGTAAAGAATGACAGTAAGATTTCAGGTTTGGACAAAGGGGTGGATAAAAATACAGTTCACAGGGGGAAGGGTATGCTGGTGGTGAGAAGTGGGGAGTGTGATGCTAATTTCAATGTGGCCTTCAAGGCCCCTTGAACCTACTGCCCATGTAGGGCCTCAGCACAGAGATGCTCAAACATGCTGGTGGACAGATACAACTGAATTCCTATACTGTTCTAGGCTGAACATATCACATATTGATGTTTTAAAACCGGGAGGAGATGGCAGTAATTAAATTTACAAAGCTACATTCTTCCTGTGTGCAACATTTGTTACCTATTAGTCAGGATACTGTGTCTGAAATTTTATTCACTAGACACTTGATTGAATATTCTAAGGAAAATACCTTAATATAAGAATCGTGCCAGTGGGATAGTGCATTCATGATACTACTGATATTGTTTAAAAGTATGCTTTTTCAATTAGTATTAACATCTGGTAAATCTTTACCTTTTAAGATATATTTTGTGGGGTATTTTCTGGAGCTTTTAATAAGATAGCTAAGTAATGTCAGTTTCTGTCAAAACCATATTGTATTCAATGTGCAGCTCATGTACAATGTTAATGGAATATTCACACGTATTATGCACAGAGAAAATATTCAACTTCAGAATTTCAGGACTTTTCTGTAATTTTTTTCTACCTTGCTAAGGAATCACTCTACTGGAGGCATTAAATGTACCTTAAATATTATATTTATGTGGCACAATATGAAGGAAGATGAGCTAGTGAGAAGAAAGCATATAGTTTGAAAAATAAAGTTAAATATAGGGACAATATTGTCTCTAGGGCATGGGGGTAGAACAACTCCACAACTCATCTCCCTGCATATCTTCCCCTCCATCTCATTAATTGACTGTTCTCACCACGAGAGCCACCTCTTGCTTGGATTTTGTGGCTTCCTAATCCTCTATTATCATTTCAGATGTTGCTGGTGAACATAAGAGTGTTGCTTTACATTCTGTGAGAAAGAGTTACTATTGCTTGATTTTCGTGGGAATTGTACTTGAACTTGAAAAAATAACCTGGTATCTGATAATACACATGGGCATTTTCTGTTTTGTATTTAATTCTCCTGTCATCTTCCAGAGGAAGGCATAAGATAGACATATGAACCACTGTTGAACCACCATGAACATCTGTGGGCTCTGTGTACCCAGCACTTAGGACAAGTGGTTTACCAATCGGGAAGATTCAGCTTCGTTTGTGGTGAGCCAGCTTCCTTGACACTCGGCAGTGCCACTGGCAATGCTAATTAACCAAGGCCATGGTTTACCAGGGTGCCCAAGTCAAGGCAAGGATGGGCTTTCCCTCTGATACGCAAAAAACGACTTGAACCTAACGTCCACCTCATCCTTACAAAGTCAAGATGGAGTCTGCGTTAGAATACACGTCCACGTCATCCTTACAAAGTCAAGATGGAGTCTGCGTTAGAATACACGTCCACGTCATCCTTACAAAGTCAAGATGGAGTCTCCGTTAGAATAAAAGTCCACGTCATCCTTACAAAGACAAGATGGAGCCTGCGTTAGAAAAAAAAAGATGGGACCATCACAAAATGTATGAATTCTATTTGTTCTGTGTTTCTTATATCAGTTAATTATTTTATTCTCTCTTGGGCTTTCTTTTACCTGCAATGAACTAGCATATAGTAAAAGTTTTGTCAATGCACTCTTCTCTCTCAAGCCCTTCCTTTCTAGTCTTTCACCTTGGCCCAATTTATGCACCATTGTTTTTTAACCACTCTAGGAAAATTATGACCAGGACCCTGTTTTCCATCTGTCTTCCATGATACAAGCAAAAAAAAAACCCATAGTAATTTTCTTCATAAAACCCTCAATGACCCCAGCTTACTGGTTAATAAATAAAGTTAGTTCAACCTTCTTCTAATATCAAGGACTTACACATAATGTTCCTCATCTGTCTTCCTGGCCTTCTCTCTTAGTAACTCTCACCATGAATCTTAGGGACAAGTCACTGAACTACTCAACATTCTCCAAACACATGTGTGCAGTTTACCTGTACTTCTACTTCCACTGCCTGCAACTCCCTTCCCCAGCTTCTGAGCCTACCACAAGCCCACTCTTGCTTCAAGATTCCAGCCAAATGTTACTTCTTCCGTACATACTTTCATGATTCATCCATTGGAAATTGATTTTATGTTTGGGCTTACAAAGCCTTTGCTAACATCTCTACATTGTATTTAAACACACACACATGTATATACAGGTTTTTAAAAATTTAACAGCAGACCTTTAAATTTTACTAATGTTAACATTCCTTATTTTGACTCTAAGTAGTTCTGAAGATCCATGACATGTATTACTTATAGTTTTGACAAAGCTCAGATTCAATCATCCACTGTTGAAAGAAGACAGATGCTGGAATGAGTTTCACAATGAGTTGTGAGCCCAGCTTGTGCCTGAGTATCCCAGAAGCAATGTGATCCAGACAAGGTTGAATATAAAATTTGGAGAAAAAAATGATATGCAGTATTAATACTCCTAAATCATAGAGTAGATATATTCCTTAGCAAACATAAAAAGTAGCAAATTTTCATTGAGTGTTTAGCATTTGCTAAGGACTGCTCTAGGCACTTTAAGTATAATATTAATCCTCATGATAATTAAGATAGATGTGATTAGTATACCCAATTTTTAGATATGACAGCTAAGGAAAAGAAGACACAAAGCTTTCAATAGCAGAGACAAGATGTGAACCAAGGCCATATTATTTCATAGATTGCCCTTTAACCAACATACTCTGTTGCCTACCTAACAGGTGGAAATTATGAATAGTTTCCTATGGGTGGTGTTTATAATCTATCTCTACCTTTCTTGGGTACAAAGATCATGCCTTTTGGTTTGTTTCCTCAACAGTACCCAGCAGTGTCCCATGTAAATAGCAGACTCTAGTGCTAACAATAGGCTTTACAACTGTTATGAAATCGTAATTATCCCAGAGTAACAGCTGTTCACTAAGATGTTGAACTCCAGTAATTCTTCTCAACCAAGAAAAATACCTTATTCACTCGTAATTCTGCTTTCCTCTTAAATGCAAGGCTACAAATTCTCATTTGCCTTGGGGATCTTCACTAAAATAATTTAATACATACTGGAAACATTTAGCTCCTTCATTGCAGCTATTTAAAATAAGCATTGGCACAGAAATTGCAGCATTAGGAGATATCTTTACTCTACACATTAGGGACCACTTGTCAGAAGCAGAGTTAAAGTAGATTTGAAACATCTCCAGGCTGCTTAGGTCTCTAGTGCTCTGAAGTATTTGAATGTTCACTCTTTGACCCATGGCTGTTTAGATCATTTTGATTTTAGGAGAAAAAGGAATAATGATTATACAGCCTGCTCCACAGGAACTTATCCCTTCCATTTCTTTCATTCTATATGGGCTAAAATGCACTTCATGAGCATTTAAGTTAAGGCATGAAGATGGTAGTGTGACCAAATGTCATAACCAAGGTGTCCTTTGTGACCTTGATTAAAACACTGGGAAGGTTCACAAATATGTTGGAAGTGGTAGGGAAATGATTAATAAAAACTTTGGATGAAACATATATGGGCCATGAAAACCACAGTCCCATAACAGAAATGTTACTACTAAATGTAGCCTGTTTATTTTTCTTTTAAAACAAACTGCAAATATATAGCCCTTGGTTTTAAATTATCTACTTCATTAGGTTAAGAAATTGCTTTTTCATTGCTAGCAAGTGGCTCTTCATCAGAGATAGTATATCCAACTGCCAACAAGTCAGAGCTTAACTATTTAAACTGCATCAATTGGAGGAAGAAAAATTACATATGGTTAGAAGCTCCTATTGGATCTATAACCACTCAGGGTTTTACATACGTAGCTCAAGAAATACCTCCCTGGATAACATCAGTATTTATTGGCTGGAAGTTATTCTACATGGAAGGCAAATGGAATGAGAATGATGGATTGTGCTTTACTACATGGAAATGGACAACTTGGCAATTTTTAAAAATTACTCAGCAAGCCAACCATTTTTAGTAGTAATAAATTATCTTAAATATTCTCTGAGTTACAGGTAGATCCTCAATATCTTTGAACTAAACAGCTCACATGAACACCTCCTCTGCAAGTCAGAGTATGGAGGTGAGGGTGGTATCTGCAAATTTAATATGTGCTTCTCAGATATAATTCTGGGGCCTGTGTAGACCTGCCAAGCCTTGCTACAAAGCAAAGTAGGTTTGACTCCTGTAGGAAAGAGAGGCCATGCATTTGAACTAACAACCTGAAATAGATTTGTATGTCACAAAATTCAAAACCTTTGAAATGATCTTTTTGACGTTTTTTCTTTTTGTTGCCTCTTCAGAATTAGGGGATCACAGAGAGTCCTTACTAATTATGAATGTATTCTTTATCCTTTAAAATGTGGGAGAAATATCTTCTATGTTCTTTTGCCTTAGATTTAGGATCCAACAGGCTCTATACAGTAGGCTTTAATCTTTGGAGAGACATTGCTTTTAATACAAGTCATGTATAAGTGGCACAGCAGTTATTCAGATTGGCACTTACATTGCTTTTTTGAAGTTAACTGCTTAGGCGTGCTACAGGCTTGATTTTTCAAGGAGCTGCTACAAATGTTCACTTCAAGAATGGGTGATTTTAATGAGGTCATTGTGACAGATGCTGTCTCTTTGAATCTTGTTCTCGAAGGGGAGGAAAAAGAAAACCTTCTATGTACCATTTTGATATCTTATCCAAATGGCAGCAGTAATGTGAATTTGAAGAGGCCGCCGCAAATTCTGCATTTGGAAGAAGCTGAGAGGCTTGCCTGTAAGCCCATGCTTTGCATTTAGCAAAATGTCAAAAAGAACATGCAAAATGCCCTCATTTCCGCAAAATACAACATAACACGCCTGGGCATAATGGTTCATGCCTGTAATCCCAGCGCTTTGGGAGGCTGAGGTGGGAGGATTGCTTGAAGCAAGGAGTTTGAGACCAACCTGGACAACATAGACCCAGTCTCTACAAATTAATTAATTAATTAATTAATTAAATTTAAAAAATGAAGGAGCCAGGTGTGCTGGCTGGTGCCTAAAGTCCCTGCTATTTGGGTGGCTGAGATGGGAGGATTTCTTGAGTCCAGGAGGTTGAGGCTACAGTGAGCTATGGCCACCCCGCTGCACTCCAGCCTGGGAGACAGGGTGAAACTCTGTCTCGTCAACAAGTACTAGCTATCTTTAAATACCATCAGACCACAAACCAGTGAAAATAACAAGTATGTGTCCCCAGTGAAAACTCAGGATAATGGAAATAGAACAGAGGTGACATTGAGCCTTGTAAGAACAATATCCTGCTTTGCAGTCTAAATCTTAACTTGTCAAGCAAACCATTACAAGAAAGTAATTAGATTCTATTAAGGGATGAGTAGTGGCTTATTTTTTCCTTTTACCATTTATAGGCAGCTGTAGGAATTTATGCCTAAAACCTCTAATTGCTTTCTTGGTGGTGCAAATAGAACGATTTTGTAACTGCATTTTACTATGTAGTTCTCACTGACCAGATGTTACATAAAGGCAGTCTGTTTCTTAAAGTGTATTTTGTTTCTGTAGGCGTGCGCATTAAATAAGAGAATCATCTTGAGGGAGCTGTTGAAAAAATGACATGCCTGGCTCAAGTGTCAGAAGGTCTCAACTGTGTAGGAGTGGTGGTACCGAGAGGTACTTAGATGGGCTTTGTGTCCCCATATCCATATCGCTTTCCCATGTCTCCCCAAATCAAATCATAATAATTAATTCTAAGCACCAATCTTGTATACAGTTTGAAATTTGAAACATTAGAATATGTTGCTGTTTTACTAAAATGAATCAGAATCTTAGCAACAAAATGTAGATGCTATGCAAACTCAGCTTAAAGATCATTTAGTAGATCATCCTTCCCTTTCCCTCACCTTCTAACCAGGTTACTGACCCTCAGCACCTCATGGAAGTTCCAGAGCAGGCCCTATAAGCAGGAAATAGCTAAGGACATTTTAGAGAAACACTCCAGGCAATTCTGAGGCAGCGTCTGCAATGCGTTCTAACATTTTATCAGTTCTGTGCTAGCCACCTGCTGCGCACAAACTGTTGAGAAACACAGTTGCAGTTTAGTCTATGAAAGTAAGATTTTTTTTTAAACAAAAAACCTAAATCGCATAGCACCCCCCCCTTTTTTTTGGGGAAGCCCACAGATGAGAGCTTGGTACTAACGGTGCCAAGCTGCTTGTAGAAATGCTGTAGAAGGTGCCATTTGACAAAACAACCCAGCAACTCTAGAGGAAAAAAGAAATGCACGCTTTTGTCCTTGACCCGAGGGTTGTGCCATTTACATATGAAAAGGCAAGATATTTATTGCCTAAGAAAGACACTGAAAGAAAGATGCCACTGGGACCATATCAAAAGGTACAGCTTTTTTGATAGGGATACTTTTCCAGAACCAAAACTCATGGGATTTTTTTTTTTTTTTTTCCTCTGCCACAGCCTTCATGAGCACCTTCAGCATCTGGTCCTGAAAGCCTTCATTGTGCACATTCTTGCCCAAATATAAGAGAGAGGAAATTTGTGACTGTTCTGTCATGCCAGCCTTTCCTTCTGTCCAAGGGTGTATCTACTAAGGGCAGCCAGCAGCTGCGTGTGGTTCTACACAGTTGTCTTTTTAGAGGAATCTCATGGTCTGGAAGTTAAGGTATAAGGCCAGAGGCTAGTTTATTCCTTCCTTTTTTTTTTTTTTTATTATACTTTAAGTTCTAGGGTACATGTGCATAACGTGCAGGTTTGTTACATATGTATACTTGTGCCATGTTGGTGTGCTGCACCCATCAACTCGTCAGCACCCATCAATTCATCATTTATATCA
>NW_016804580.1:4360449-4380323 GCF_001698545.2 Rhinopithecus bieti | reverse complement strand
CCCGGCCATGAATGTCTTCTTTTGAGAAATGTCTGTTCATATCCTTTGCCCACTTTTTGATGGGGTTGTTTGTTTTTTTCTTGTATATTTGTTTGAGTTCTTTGTAGATTCTGGATATTAGCCCTTTGTCAGATGAGTAGATTGCAAAAATTTTCTCCCATTCTGTAGGTTGCCTGTTCACTCTGATGGTAGTTTCTTTTGCTGTGCAGAAGCTCTTTAGTTTAATCATATCCCATTTGTCAATTTTGGCTTTTGCTGCCGTTGCTTTTGGTGTTTAGTTTATTCCTTCTTGCCTAAACTAGCCTCTGGCCCTATGCCTTAACTGGGTAACTGCCTCCTACCTGCCTTCCACAAGGAATCTCGGATATTCAGAATGATTCGCCACTGTAGCTTCATGAAGGTATTACTGAGTCTTCCCATCCCACTACCCTGTTATATGGCCTGCTGTAAGGTCAGCCCAGAATGACTCTCCACTGTGGCTTCCTAGAGGTGTTACTGTGTGTTCTCACGCCACCTTCCGGCTGTAAGGCTGGCTCCTGCTTTTTGGAGCCTTACTCAACGACAGGGTGCCTCCAATCAGGACTTTGTGTCCGCCAGTCTTGGCCTTACCCATTTCTAACCCACCTCCTTTTCCACATTGGTCTACTCTTGAAGCCCCGGTGCTTCTTGCTGCCAAATTCGTAAGACTTACGAAAACACGTACAAACCACTTAGATTTTCCTGTTTCTCCTTACTCTGGGGAATCTGTTTTTAGTTTGTAATTATAATATTGTTAATTAAATAGTTGCCAATAACATAAAAATATATACTGGTTAATTAAATGGGGATACTTACTATTCCTAGTGGGACTGTTACATTTCAACCAAGAATCATGAAAATCTTTTTTCTGCCCTTCTTTCACTGCAACATTCAGCAATTTGGTATTAATTCAGTTTTATCCAGAGGAACCTTGAATGTAACAAACTAGAGTTGTGGATCCCTTGTTTTAGAATGGTACTCATAAGCCCCTTAATAAACAATTTAAATACTTTTCCTCAACAAAATAGACAATTTCATGAGCAATTTATACTGCTTCAAGCTCTAAAAAATTTTGAAATAAAATAATTATGAAGAAAGCTTTATACTGCATACTCTTTTAAATATTGTTAATTTTGTTTGACAAATACATATTATAAGATGCTATCAAATAAAAACAAATACATACACTGCAGAAATTATTCGTATCCATTCTTACCAATAAGAATTTTAAATATTAATGCTGTTTGAAAAGTAATACATGCACATCGTAATAATTTGAAAAGCACAGATGATTGTGAAAATTACATCTCTTTCCTATTCCTAATCTCCAGCTGTTTGCCAAGTCTCTTGGAGGGTTACCACTATTAATAGTTTCTTGTATATCTCTCCAGAGATTTTTCTGCTCACTTGGAAGCATATCTATGTTTCTTCCAAATTATTTTAGAGATAGCTTATACATGTATAAGCTACATCTGTCTGTACACATACATATATACATATATATGTAAGTAACATTTATCTGCATCCTGTGTTTTTTTTTTTTTTTAATAAGCATACCTTAAGTATCTCATTCTGCTTAAAGGCCACATAGTATTCTACTCTGTGGGTTCCTGTAGTTTATTTAACCTGTCCACAACCTGAACATCCTTAACGATGGGCGTTCAAGTGGTTTTCAGTCTTTAGCAGTGGATATCCTTATACACATTGTTCACACACAAATACACCTATAAGATACATTTTTAGGAGTATAAATCATAGTGTTAGTTATACATTTTATATTTTAGTGGATAATAATACATTGTCATCAGCAAATCTTGAGACTTTATTTTTCTCCATACCTTAAAGAAAATATCGAGCTACAAAAGTTACTAAAAGGTTTTTTAAAACCTTTTAAAATCGCGCAAGTAAAAACAGCACCTCTATAGTTTTAACTTGCATTTCATTTATTGGGAGTGAGGTTATGTATTAATATGTGTAACAGCCACTTGTATTTCCTTTTTAAAAAATAAACTTCTAATTTTAAAATAGGTTTACATGTACAGAAAGTTGCAAAGACAGTATAGGCCTCCCATATACTCCACACCTGATTTCCCATACTACCAACATCATACATACTTTGACAAAGGTATGATGCTTTTGTCAAAATTTTTGAAACAATATTGATATATAATTATTAGCTGAATTATTGATATTGAATGTTGATATATAATTATTAGCTGAATTATTAACTAAATGTATTCAGATTTCTCTATGTTTACATAATGTCCTTTTGATCTTCCTGGATTCTATCCAGAATATGACATTATATTTAGCTGTTATGTTTCCTTATGTTCCTCTTAGCTGTGATAGTTTCTCAGACTTCTGTTTTTGTTTGTTTGTTTGTTTAGATGGAGTTTCACTCTTGTCACCCAGGCTAGAGTGCAATGGCGCAATCTCGGCTCACTGCAAACTCCGCCTCCTGGGTTCAGGCAATCCTCCTTCCTCAGCCTCCCAAGTAGCTGGGACTACAGGCATGCACCACCATGCCCAGCTAATTTTTTTAATTTTTTATTTTTTTAGTAGAGATGGGGTTTCAAGAGATTGTGCCAGGATGGTCTCAATCTCTTGACCTTGTGATCCGCCCACCTCAACCTCCCAAAGTGCTGAGATTACAGGCGTGATGCACTGTGCCCGGCTGGACTTCTCCTGTTTTTATTTAATGACCTGGACAGTTGAAGAATACTGATTGGGTATTTTGCAGGGAGCTGTAGTTTTCTCTGGTTTATTTAAAGCTTGTTTGTTTGCTTGTTTTGTTTGTTTGCAAATAATATGCCTATGTGTGGTCTTTTGGTGATCTTCTGGTTGTTTTTCTCCTAGTTTGATATCTGTCAGTTTTGGAAAGCACTCAGCTATTATTATTTCAAACATTTCTTCTTTCTCTTTTTCTTCTCTTCTGATATTCCAATGAAGTTCATGGATGTTACATCTTTTGCTATTATCCGACGGGTCTCTGATACTCTGTTCTGCTTTTGTTTTATTTTCTTTCATTCTTTTTTTCTTTGCATTTCAAGTTTAGAAGTTTCTTAGTCTTTAGTATTTAGTCGGTCTGTATCTTTGGGCTGTGACTCTCTTAAGGGTGTCTCTAGTGGAATAGGGTTTCCCCCTCCCTGCCTCCTACTCCCCTCCCTGGATATAGCATTCCAGATGTATTTCCCTAAAGTCTTGACTCTTGTTGACTATGAATTTTTAATTCTCCCTTATGTAAGCCTAGAAGACTCAAAGGACTCGCTCCAGTGGGAGAAATGACTTTCCCCCAGCTAGGACAAGGCCCTAGGAAGGTCTTTGTTCTGGAGGAGGCTCCAGGTGTATTTCACAATGATTACTCTTCTCTTACTCTAGCAGAGCCATCTGGGAGTTTCATAGATCTTCACTGGGAGAACCTTCTGGGGTTCCTGGGGGTCAAGCCGACAGAAATTTAAAGGTCCTCCTAAGACTAGAATCCTCAGGAGTTTCCGACCCTGAGGCTCATCCGCACTGAAATTCTAGCTTTGCGGGAGTCACATTTTAAGTATTATCAGCAATCTGTGGTTGCAGCGGCTTCTGCCCCAGATGAGCAGATATCCTCCGTGTGTCTTTGGATGTGCCTGTGTCTCTACATTTTGGGGACAGTGGTTTGCCTTCTGTGATGGGGTCAACTTGATTGGATCGAAGGATGCAAAGTATTGTTCCTGGGTGTGTCTGTGAGGATGTTGCCAAAGAAGGTTAACATTTGAGTCTGCGGAATCGGAGAGGCAGACCCACCCTCAGTGGGGGTGGGCACCATCGAATCAACTGCCAGACAGGCTAGAATAAAGCAGGCAGGAGAAGGTGGGAGAAGCTGACTTGCTCACTCTTCTGGGCTTAATCTTTCTCCTGTGCTGCATGTTTCCTGCCCTCGAACATCAGACTCCAAGTTCGTCAGCTTTTGGACTCTTGGACTTAACACCAGCGGTTTGCCAGGGGCTCTTAGGCCTTCAGGGACAGAATGAAGACTACACTGTTGGCTTCCCTAGTTTCTAGGTTTTGGGACTCATACTGGCTTCCTTGCTCCTCAGTTTGCTGATGGCTTATTGGGGGACTTCACCTTTTGATCATGTGAGTCAATACTCCTTAATAAACTCCCCTTCATATATCCATCTATCCTATTAGTTCTGTATCTCTACAGAACCCTAATACACCCTGCAATCTCAGCTCTCTCGTGGGTCTAATAGAAATTGTCAATTTTCAGTTTGTTTAGCTTTTTCTCGATAGAATGAGAGTAACAACCTCCAATCACTTTATAATAAATACCTGAAACCAGAAATTCCTGCAATTTCTTTTCTTTGTCATTTGCTCATTGTTTAGTTGCTACATTTCTCTTTTACTTACATGAGCTCTTTATATATTAAGGAGAACAGTCCTTTCACTGTCATATGTGTTTTAAATATTTCCTTTCCCAGGTTTTTTGTTTGTTTGTTTTTCTTTTTTTTTCCTTTTTTTTTTTTTCTTCTTTTTTTTTCTTTAAGTTCTGGGATACATGTATGTGCAGAATGTCAGAATGTGCAGGTTTGTTACATAGGTATACATGTGCCATGGTGGTTTGCTGCACCTATCAACCTGTCATCTAGGTTTTAAGCCCTGTATGCATTAGGTATTTGTCCTAATGTTCTCCCACCCCTTGTCCCTCACCCCCTGACGGGCCCCATTGTGTGATGTTGCCCTCCCTGTGTCCATGTGTTCTTATTGTTCAACTCCCACTTAGGAGTGACAACATGTGGTGTTTGGCGGTGTTTGGTTTTCTTTTCCTGTGTTAGTTTGCTAAGAATGATGACTTCCTGCTTCATCCATGTCCCTTCAAAGGATATGAACTCATTCTTTTTTGTGGCTGCATAGTATTCCACGGTGTATATGTGCCACATTTTCTTTATCCAATCAATCATTGATGGGCATTTGGGTTGGTTCCAAGTCTTTGCTATTGTAAATAGTGCAGCAATAAACATTCATGTTTATGTAGAATGATTTATAATCCTTTGGAACTGCCACACTGTATTCCACAATGGTTGAACTAATACACATTCCCACCAACAGTGTAGAAGCGTTCCTATTTCTCCACAACCTTGCCAGCATTTGTTGTTTTCTGACTTTTTAATAATCACCATTCTAATCAGCATGAGATGGTATCTTGTTGCAGTTTTGATTTGCGTTTCTCTAATGACAGGTGGTGATGAGCTTTTTTTCATAGATTTGTTGGCCACATAAATGTCTTCTCTTGAGAAATGTCTGTTCATATCCTTTGCCCAATTTTGATGGGGTTGTTTTATTCTTGTAAATTTATTTAAGTTCCTTGTAATAGTTCCCAGGTTTTTATTTCTCTTTTCTTAAGTGAGGGCATTTAAATGCCATGAATTTTTAATAAATGAAAATTTTATTGTATGTGTTTTTTCCAATATTTTCATTTATGGGCTCTGGGCTTTGTATCAGTCTTAGAAAAATGCTTCTAATCTCAGGATTATAAAGTAGTCCTTCTCTAGTTTTCTTCTTAATGCATTGTTATATTTTATTTTTATGATAAAATAAATCAGGTTAATTTAAATAATATATTTCAAGCCTTGTGGAAAATAAGAGAATTCAGAATATAAGCAGTATTATATACCAGTGGGAGAAATAAAACTCTGATAAGTAGTGTTAAAACATATGGGTACCCTTCTCTGTTAAAAGAAATGGGTAGAAACCAGATTTCTACTCCTTATAATCATTATTACAAGAGGACTGAAATATAAACCACATTTTTCAACTGAATTCTTGGAAACTAGGGAATAGAAACATAAGACCAGTGTCATCATTTCAAAGCAATCAGTATTAGCTCTTCCTTCCATTGCTATGTATTTCTAAAAAATTACCATCACAGTATACTTACAATATTATATCTTGATTATTATGATAAACATTCTTTCCCTGCTAACACATAATCTTATACTTCATTTTTACATATATAATGTTCCATGACTCTTATTTTTCAAACTGTATAGAAAATGGGAGTACTCAATTATCTCCAAATTATATTATCAGTTATTAGATTTATTTATTTTTTTTTAGAGACAAGATCTTGCTCTGTCACTCTGGTTGGAGTGCAGTAGCATAATCATAGGTAACTACAGCCTTGAACTTCTGGCCTCAAGCAATCCTCCTGCCTCAGCGTCCTGAAAAGCTGGGACTACAGGAGCACACCACCATGCTCTGCTAACTTTTAAATATTTTTTTCTGAAGAGATGAAGTCTCACTGTGTTGTCCAGGCTTGTCTCAGGTTTTATTAGATTCTATCTAATATAAAATAAATAGCTTAAAAAATTTCTCCAAGATAATCTTTAATTATTAAGAGGTACAAAGGTAAAGAGTGTGAGAACAGTAAACCTGGCTTATAAAAATACATTGGAGTGAAGATTTGAAAAATAGTTGTGTTTTCAAGGCATTTTGGAAGAAACTAGTAATTTACCTGAAGAGATTACCATGCTTCAAAGAAGAAGAAGAAAAGAAGGGGAGAAGGAGGAGGAGAAGGAGAACAAGGGGAAAACCAGTTTTTTTTCAGAGCTTATTGACTACAACTTCATAAACAGCACATTCATAAATTGCAAATTTTATGCTTTGCATATTTTGCTACAATTAAAATATTTTTAATGTTTTCACTCTATAATTTACATTTTTTTTTACAAAATCTAATTGCTCTAAATTATCTTAATTTTACATTTTTTCTGGAGTCAACTAAAAGTGCTTTGAATTTTCTTTATGAGCTATTAACTAAATTGTGCTTATTTTAAAATTAGCTTTGGAAATTGACAATAAGCCAATTAAAAGACATTTTCTTCCATTTTCTTTGCCTTCAGGAGAAGCTTCTCATTTGAACAATAATTCCAGCATTAGATTAAATGAAAATTTCTCTGTAGCCCTCAGGCTATTCACATCAACAAAGTAATCTAACCCCGTCATAACCCCATTAGAATTAGCCAACAAAATATTTAGATCTTTTTTTTTATGACTATGTCTCAATTCCAGAGCTATATAGCTCTAAGTGAGAGCATATTTTTTAGCTACTTTAACTTTATACCAACCAGTTTTCTGTAATGTATTA
Organism: Rhinopithecus bieti; assembly: GCF_001698545.2. NCBI lineage: Eukaryota > Metazoa > Chordata > Mammalia > Primates > Cercopithecidae > Rhinopithecus > Rhinopithecus bieti. The sequence goes on along the minus strand of NW_016804580.1, from coordinate 4,373,182 downwards.
AAAAAATAGAAAAAGATCTTGAAAATAAAGGTAGTAATGAAATAATGACCACATATAGAGAAATCTGTTTCCCAGTTCAAAGGCAAAATGTTACACAGAAATTGGACTAACATTTAACTTTGCATTTGGGGTTGGATCTTGAATACATTTTTAAACTGGATTGTTAGCAATTAAATAAACCTCAAGGCTACCTGGCTGCTACCAAGGGGGATGTCCATTCCCATCCCAATCATTTCACCTTTGACTATCTTTACGCTTTCATAACTTGGCCCTACAATTCTTGCTATACAAAGGATAGAATGAATACGTGGGTATAATAATATATATGTCTTACTGATTATAATGCTTGTTACCCAGTTATAAACTATGCTGTCACAATTAGAGAAAGATTTCGAGATTCTACCATGTGTTACAAAATTGCTAAATTTTCTAAGGTTTCCAGACAGTGTCCCAGAGTCGCAAAATGTCGTCATGGGACAGTCTTTAGAGAGATTCTGAACAGGACCAAGAAATGATAGATATAGCCATGCTGATCAAGCGGACTTCCCAAGTTATTTACATGCTATTCTACTTCCTAGACACGAATGGTTGAGCCAGTCTTTAATAGGAGCAGTTAGAGATGACAATGGGTTATGTTCCTAAACATTCCTTGAGACCCTTTCTATGCTTTATGGAGAGAAATCTAATGAATGAGGTCATCAAAGAAAACAACAGAAAACCTAAAAGACAGCACAGGCCTTAAAGAAAAGCATTTTGAAAAGAAATAAAAGAGAAAATGTACATGTGGAAAAAAATGCAGTAATAGCGTATGCTATCTATGTAGCATTTTCTACTGAACAGGTATCATTAACATATGTTAATTAATTTAATCATCACAAAAAATTTATGAACCAGGTACTTCTATTGTGCTATTTTATAGGTAAGGAAACTGAGATCAGAGAGATTAAGTCATTTGCTGAAGATCACACAGTTATGATTGGCTTGGCTTAGGAACTGATGAAGTATTTCAGATTCAAATGTCTATTTATCTTAACCTGGAAGCCTGACTCCTTCCCTAAGAAAATGCAACTCAATTTCTGGCTTAAGTAGGAATTGAGGGAGCTCTTTTGAACTCATTTCTGAAATGGCCAGGGTCTAATGTCAATCCTGCACTATTTAGTACTTCTTTCCTTTATTTTCCAAGATTGGACAATGTTAGAGCATCTGGCATACATTGTTACTTTATTAATTAAACAGAGTCACTTAGACAACCTTTATTTTAAATTGGGTGATGTATTTAAGCATCTGTGTAAAATTGCTATTTATCTGAATTACTGCTGCAGTGACTAGGAAAGGCTACAAGCAAAAATATTACTGCCAGTGTTTCCAAGAAAGCCTGGATCTGCTGCAAGAAGATGAATGATGTTTTCCTGGTATAAACATCCCTAACGGAGTATTCTAGCACTAGCAATCAGTGGACACTTCAGTGGCCGTTATGGCAATGGAAGGGGATGAGCCTGGAGACATTATTTTTTACCTACACCCTCGTCTCAGCTGATCCACCTCACCCTATTCCTGTCCTCCAATCATGACTTATCCATCATATGCCAATGTTCTGCTCTCTTTTGTTTATGTCTAATGGCCCTCCTTCATTCTACCCATGTTTCTGCATCTTGTATTTTTCTTGCTGATTCCTATTGAGTCAACTCTTGCTCCTGGGTGCTTCCTCTTTGGGTCTCCTAATGACTTAATTTCCAATTATGCTTCCCACCCCTGCCGCAAGGAGCCAGTGCTAATGAAATAAAGCATGTATGAACAGACATGCAGGAGAAACAAAAGTGGTTGTGAATATGCAATTCGTGAAGGACAAAACAATATAGCCTGGCACAGTGTCTCACACCTGTAATCCCAGCACTTTGGGAGGCTGAGATGGGAGGATTGCTAGAGGCTAGGAGTTTGAGAACAGCCTGAGCAACATAGTGAGACCCCATATCTACAAAAAAATCTAAACATTAGCCAGGCATGGTGGTGCATGCCTGTAGTCCCAGCTACTTGGGGAGCCAAGGTGGAAGGATCACTTGAGCCCAGGAGGTCAAGGCTACAGTGAGCTGTGATTGTGCCACTGCACTCCAGCTTGAGTGACAGAGTAAGATCCTGTCTACAAAATAAATACATAAATATATAATAATGTTCAAGCTACTGAATCTACTGCTGACACTGGACAGTTTGAGGGAGGAGTAAATTATCAAAGAAGACAGCTCAGACGAACTCTCAGGTTTTTGGAGGTCTATCTCAGAGAATTATTTAGATGCAGCATATTAGACATCACGCAATTTATCTTTCTGTCTAGGAATCCTTGAGACTTGAGCTTGTAACTTTAAATTATTGAAGCCAGTTGGAATGGATTTACTTTCATCCAGCATCTATCTCTTTAGTATCTTCCATTCATGCATAGATCTCCAGATAACCATAACCTGTGATCTCTGTTAATAATAATAATAATACGAAAAAACTCCATTCACCTTCTCCCTAGATGCAGAAAGTTAATGGATACACCACACTTTGTTTTATGGGGTTATACACTTGAAAGAAGATGTGGTTGGTATTTACAAATCAATCATCATGAGTAATAACTAACTCTCTTCCTCTCCTAAAAAGACTTTTATTCCTGTTATTAATCAAGTCCCTATAAAGAGTAGGAAATATTATTTGGGACTACAATTAAAATATTACCACTTGAAAGCCAGAACAAAAAAGGAGCTGGGAGATTTGGTAATATACTTCCTGAAAACCTAATGAAGATAACATGCATTATAATTTTAAAAAATCTCTTAGTGGGAATTTAAACAGAAAAAAATCTAATGATTATTGGCCAGATACAGGAAACTACTCCAAGTTTGAATTTTAATATACCATACTTCAAAAAGTAAGATTTTTTTTTCTTGAGCAGGAAACTGGTGAGCTAAGAGGCAAAGGAAGAAGGGAGATTTACATTTTACTTTTGTCTGTTTCACTTTTAAATGTCCACGTTAATAATTTTCAGATATGTAAATATATTACTTAATAAACATTTTAGTATTTTACATAGCAAATGAAATAAAACAGAGCTAAAATTTAAACAGCTTTCTTATGAAATCTGTAAGTAGAAACCTGTGTAGAAAGCGAAGGCGAATTGTCCTATGATCAAGGTAAGTAATACACATTCATTATTAGCTTTTAAATTCATATCACCTTTGCTTTTCAATCTCATGTCCAACTTCCCACAATTCCACACATTATCTTAATTAAGACTCACCATCTCTCTACATACTTACATACTGGGACCAAAATTATCTGTATAACGTTACCTCTTCTCTTACCCATTACATAAAGTAGTAATTAACCCATCTCACATACTCCCATCTCATCACCGTAATGGTACCCACGACGGACTCAGGTAAAAATATCATTCCTAGGATAGCTATTTGATTACAAGTCAAATCCTCAAACTTAAATCTACATTTTTGAACATTTAAAAGATCACACTAGCAGTCTAATAGTAAAAAAGAACCAATTAAAATATTCAAATAGAAAGAAAATAATGCAGTGTGGTATGCAAAAAACACATCTTGGTGGTATCACTAATGAAACTGTTTTGATGAAATTCACAGAGAACTAGTTTTCTAGTGCTTGAAATATTTGTATTCTGAAGTATTTTTTATATAGAAAGATAAATGAATGCTTTCAGATTCCACTATCAGTGAACCAGAAAATAGACGATATTTCCAATTCAATTGTACATATGGATTATTGAAGCTTTCGAATATTAAAATGTTTAATAAGCAAAGATTTAATTTTTATAGCTTATTAGATAAATGACCAGATGTTTTAGCTGTAATTCACATTTTAAACTAGAAACTTTAGCTTATTCACAGTAAAATACATATACAAAGAGGGACCATGGTAAACTATGCATATGTCTATACTGTTAAACAACTTTCCATTTTTAAGTTGTGCTGATCTTAGCAATAACATGAGACATTATGTTGACTTAATTTCAATGTTAAATTTGTGTCTGTGTGGAAAGAGATAGAGAGATTTCAGGGAAATACGGGAAATGGCAAAACCATGAAGTAAGATGAAGAGGATTATGGTTTAAAGCATTCCCTTTATTTATTAGCACAGCTTGGATTCACCATGAAAACATATCACTTTAATTTTTCCCACACCCGATGTAGAAACAGGTTCAAGAGGAATTTGTAAACACAAAAAGAACTGACAGTCAACAAAAGAGGCATCTTTGTATTTCTACTTAAAACTCCCAGCCCAGGTCTATTGAGAATGGCCTGCAGTCAACTCGTGGTTTCCATTTTCCTTCCAAGCCTTCGGTGGTTAAGAACCTTTATAAGATTTGTAAGGATGGCAAGCATCTGTCAGATAGGTCTATCTGCTTATGACGTCTGTCTAGTCAATCACAGAAGAGATCCATTAAATGTCTGTGGTTCAGAAGTCTTTGAAGCTGTTCTTAGCTTGATTCACTGCATCCTAGTGGATTCTTTTGTCTGTAAGTCTTTCCAACCACAGTGATTTAACAACTCAAATGATGTGTCTTGCTTGCCCTGGCTCCCTGTGTCTTTTTCCACTGCACCCATCCTAGTTCAGTAGTTCAGGCACCGTGTCCCATGAGCAAGTATTCAAACAACTGGTAACTGTTTTTTCTGCCTTCATCCCCTTCACCCTACCCTGCCTTCCACTGACAGATCAGGCCAGATCTACTTCTCTAAGAAACCCGGTGCCTGCTGATTGTCATCCAGATTTCTTTTCTTTTCTTTTCTTTTTCTTTTTTCCCCTTCCTTCCTTCCTTCCTTCCTTCCTTCCTTCCTTCCTTCCTTCCTTTCCTTCTCTCTTTCTTCTCTTTTCGTTTCTTTCTTTCTTCCTTTCTTTTCTTCCTTTTTTTTTGAGACGGAGTTTTGCTCTTGTTGCCCAGGCTGAAGTGCAATGGCGCTACCTTGGCTCACCACAATTTCCTTCTCCAAGGTTCAAGCAATTCTCCTGCCTCAGTCTCCCGAGTAGCTGGGATTACAGGCATGCGCCACCACGCCCGGCTTATTTTGTGTTTTTAGTAGAGATGGGGTTTCTCCATGTTGGTCAGTCTAGTCTTGAACTCCAGACCTCAGGTGATCCGCCCACCTTGGCCTCCTCAAGTGCTGGGATTACCGGCATGAGCCACCATGTCTGCCAGATTTCTAATGTTCAAAGTAGTACACATCACTCTTCCCAACTCCCCTTCACTAGACTCATTCAAACCCTCTTTTCAGGATAAACTAATTTACTTGACAGCCCTCCAAATATACCCAATATGGACTCAGCACTGTCCCTTGACTCAGCATCCCCTTGTCTGGAGTGCCTCTTCCTTCTCCACTTCTTCTCAACTGCCTCTTTTCCTACTAAAATTCTACCTTCCTCTAAGACCAAGGCCAAAGACTATCACTTTCCCAGACTGTTCTTAATTGGCCCAACAAACATGATCTCCTTTTTCAACAAGCTTCTGCTCTTTCAGCACCTGCAGTCAGCCTTCCCTAGTGCTTATTTGCAGCATGCCTGTATTAGTCTTTTCTCATGGCATACCCAAGACTGGGTAATTTATAAAGGAAACCAGTTTAATGGACTCACAGTTGTACATGGTTGGGGAGGTCTCACAATCGTGGTGGAAGGCAAAGGAGGAGCAAAGGCATGTCTTACACGGTGGCAAGCAAGAGAGGGTGTGTGCAGGGGAACTCCCCTTTATAAAATCATCAGATCTCCTGAGACTTATTCACTAATCATGAGAGCAGCACAGGAAAGACCTGCCCCCATGATTCAATTATCTCCCACGTGGTCCCTGGTCCCTCCCACAACATATGGGAATTATGGGAGCTACAGTTTAAGATGAGATTCAAATGGGGACACAGCCAAACCATATCAATACCCCTTCCTCTTTTTCGATTCTAGTTCCTGAACTTAGTTTATCCTTCTCTGTATATAATGAAGCATCTTGTGCTGTGTGTTTTGTAGGGGCTCAAGAAATACTGATTGACTGAAATGAACAAGGAAAGAGCAAGCAAGCTATGTATTTAGCTGGAACCTTTTACATGAGACTCAGGTTTCATTTTGAAGAAACTCAGGTTAATGTGTAGATTATCTTGGCTTTGCCTCTTTAAACAGAGCTAAACAGAGCACAGATTGTCATATGCAAGTTGCATGCTAGTATGTTTTAAGTAGAGAAACAAAAGGAGTGTCTTTATAGTAGTGTTTTCTTTGAAGAAGATAGAGATCATTCAGGACACTAGATTTTTTTCACTTATTTTGAGTCTCTTTACAAAGGAAAATGGCACTTTGAAGTCGCAATGATGATATAACCATCTGGTTGGGTTTGATCCTACCAGCCCTGCTAGGGGAAATCTTACTTCATATTGGCTGAATTGCTACATGAGTTTTAAAGGTAAAACAATTTGAGAAGTTGAAAATGCAAAGCTGTCATTATTTTTACCACTGTGTGTACACATTTTAAGCATATGTGGTTCATAGTTCACTTTTTGAAAAATTCAATAGAACACTGTTCACCTAAATTTCAGAAAACATGCCTAATATTGGTAGTTTAGAATCATCATATTTCTATTATATTTTATGACATGAGAGGACAGGATATGATTCATGGCTTATTGGGGCCACCTTTCAATTTCCTCTTCGCCTTTTCATTTAACCCTTCAACAAAATTAATTAAATGCCTGGCACTATACTGGATATACACGATGAGGTCAAAAGACATACTTCTTGTGAGCAATTTTTTTTTTTTTTTTTTTTTTTTTTTTTTTTTTTTTGAGACAGAGTCTCGGGCTCTGTCGCCGGGCTGGAAAGTGGCAGTGGCCGGAATCTCAGGGCTCAGCTGCAAGCTCCGGCCTCCCCGGGTTATGCCATTCTCCTGCGCTCCAGCGCTCGCGAGTAGCTGGGACTACAGGCGCAGCCGCCACCTCAACGCCGGCTAGTTTTTTGTATTTTTTTAGTAAGAGACCGGGGTTTCAAGCCATGTTAGGCCAGGATGGTCTCGTCTTCCTGACCCTCGTGGAATCCGCCCCGTCTCTGGCCTCCCAATAAGTGGCTCGGGACCTTACAGGCTTGAGCCACTGCGCCCGGCCGAGCAATTTTATTTAGATATATTCCTTTCTATTTCCACAGAAAATTTAAGTTTCACTATTGAAGTCACTGGTTCTCCTTAAAGCCAATGCTTCTTGACTCTGTATTTGGTACCAATAGTATGATTCCTTTTCCTTGGGTTGAAGCAACAAAATCACCAAGGACTTCAACATTTTTCACACAAATCGTTGCAATATTCTTCCAGTTAAATGTGCTAACTTCAGTCTTTCTACAGTTTAATGTATTATCCACACATCTATATTCATCTTCCTAAACTTTATTACTTAAGGACTAGTGACTCAAACTATCCCTTACAGCATTTTGTAAAATGGTCCCAACCTACTTTTGCAATCTTAGTATGCCATATTTTTTATAAAGATACCACTGACATAACTCAAACTCAATTACTTGCTATCCCAAACATACCCTACCCTTCTCCTCATCTGTATATTTACTCAGAATCTTCTACTCTGTGATCCTCTCTTCCTTCTCTACACAACAATAGAAATTCTGACATCCTCCAAGAAACACTTTAAACACCAATTTTTCTGTAGTCTTAACTCTCATTTAAGACTCAGAGATGTTTGACTAATATCCCCGGAAACCCATAGCTTATCATTTGTATTTTCTTTTTCTGATTTCTGTTTGTTTTTTTCTTTAGAGATAGGGTCTTGCTCTGTTGCCCAGGCTGTAGTGCAGTGGTGTGGTCATAGCTCACTACAGCCTCAAACTCCTGGACTCAAGTGATCCTCCTGCCTCAACCTCTCAAGTAGCTGAGACTACAGGTACATGCCACCATACCAGCTAATTATTTTATTTTATTTATTTTATTTTCAGAGATAGAGTTTTGCTCTGCCAGCCAGGCTGTAGCGCAATGGCATGACCACAGCTCGGTGCAGTCTCAAACTCCTGGCCTCAAGCGGTGTTCCTGCCTCAGCCTCCTGAGTAACTGGGACTACAGGAGCACCCCACCATGCCTGGTTAAGCTTTTAAATGTTTTTGTAGAGATAGGGTCTCTCAGTGGTGCCCAGGCTTGTCTTGAACTCCTGGGCTCAAGGAATCCTCCTTCCTGGGCTTCCAAAGTAGCTGGGACTACAGGTGTGAGCCACTGCACCTGGGCATATTTCATCACTTGTATTTCCTAGCAATTCCTCACATTCTGCTTCACTTTACCTAATATTTCACTAAGCTACACAACTCTAAGGCAGAGGTAGACTTATTTACCATCACTCAGAGTAGGTGCTCAAAAAACTTCCATTTACTTGTTGATATTTCTGATTACAAATCTTCTTCTTCTGAATCCTAAGTATCTTCTAGGTCTTATATTAAAGTATGGCAAAAAAAATGGCAATGCTTAACATGGTTTCCACACCATCCAAAAGACCCCTGGTAAGATTCAGTGAAGGAAAGAGACTCTGTCTGTGGTGCTTTGGGTATAGATGCTCAAGCCTCTTTGTACATCTATAGAATTTCTTTTAATTTCTTCTTTACTTACTGTTCAATTTTTATGTGTTTTTCTCCTTCCCTACCCCTGCATCATAAAGCCTACAGGGATATTCCCTGGCATTTTGCTTATCGCTTCTACTAGCACTTGAAGATTAAAATATTTCTGACTTCTGAGATACACAATAAAGAATGATAATTACTTTGCTAGGATATTGCTAATCTCTAAACTAAACTCTAAGCTGGTGGAGAAAAATAAAATTTAAAACATTTCAGCTGAATTTCAGCCTTTATTTGAAGACTCTCAAATGAGTTGTCAATCAAAACAGGTAACACTCAAGGAAAAAAATGATCTAAGCTAATGTGCATATGGTTGTGTGTTTTTGTGTATACATATGTGTGTATATATATGTACATATATTTTATATGTTTATATATATTTACATATTTTTATCTTATATAGGTTTATATATATTTTATATATGTGTACATATATATAGCAAATATATACATTAAAAGAAAATTTAAGATCACCAGCAGCTTCATTAAGCAGCCTTTCTTTCTAGCTCTATTCCAACTTCTGCCATTTGGACAGTCTTACCCATCTACCAAAAAGGAATTAAAATTTCGAAGAAAAGCAGAGGTGATCTAGGTTGAAGATTATTGTAAATACTTTTTATTCCTGCTGAGAAGTTTTTCCAATAACAATACGCTTTCTTTGGTTTTATTTATACCTATGGCTTTGTGATAAAACACAACAGTTTTACCAAGCAATACCCATCTTGAAATACAGAGTACATTAAAAATAATAACTGCAGTCAAACCATAGATTACTTAAGCTGAATGGGTAGAAAACCACTTACCCCCAGTCGCTACAGTGATTTCACGTAGGAAGTGGCCATAAAATGGAAAATCGAAGGACAGATTCACTCTCTGCAAAACACAACACCAGAGAAGAAAATCAATAATGTGTAGCATAGTAAATGTGAAATGAAGAGTCTTTCACTTAAAACAAAAATGATGCTTCTACTTTACCCCACAATTGTTATAGTTTGCTTTTAAAACCTGAGTCCTCGGTGGTACTAAATAATATAATACTTTTTTCTGGTAATTAAAAGTTTGAAGTACGTGAAAAGAATAAAGTTAACATCACCATTGCATTTTAGTTGTCCACTGAGTAATCAGTTCAGTCTTGATGATAAGCAACTTATTCTGAGGTTCTTTTTAGTTTCACTAGTTCCTCCAAAAATAGTAGAGCATGTTATGTCAAGATTTCATTGGATTAAAAATCAAAAGCGATTTTATGTTACATCATTACATATTTAATTTGTTTTATGTACATCCCATAATGAAAAGCAGTTTCATGGAAGATGTCTTGCACCAATGGATCTAGAGCTGCAGACTTTTTTTTTTTTTTTGAGTCAGAGTTTCACTCTTTTGCCCAGGCTGGAGTGAAGTGACACAATCTCAGCTCATTGAAACCTCTGTCCCCCTGGGTTCAAACAATTCTCTTGCCTAAGCTTCCCAAGTAGCTGGGATTACAGGCACCTGCCACCATGCCAGACTAATTTATTATATTTTTAGTAGAGATTTCGCCATGTTGGCCAGGCTGGTCTCGAACTCCTGACCTTAGGTGATCCACCTGCCTCAGCCTCTCAAACTGCTAGGATTACAGGCATGAGCCACGACGCTCGGCTGACCTGCAGACATTTTTATCTTTCAAATACAATCAGCTCTCCAAATTTAGCATATTATGTCCACTCTTAAAAATACAAGAGCTGTAGGATAAACAATATTGGTTACTGGAGAGCTACTTTTACTTGGTTTGGAGTACATTACAGATATTTAGGGAGACAGTTCCTAGATTGCACCCTTTGTTTTCATAAAATGGGGCCACGAGCTTTAGCTCTTAGTTTTTAACTATACAGTTGCGTAGTGCCTATTTTAAAATATATATACATATATGTATATATAAAATACAGGCCAATATTTCTGATGAATATTGATGCAACAATCCTCAACAAAATACTAGCAAACTGAATTCAACAACACATTAAAAAGATCATTCATCATGACCAAGTGGGATTTATCCATGGGATGCAAGGATGGTTCAGCATATGAAAATCGATGTGATACATCATATCAACAAAATGAAAGACAAAAACCAGGCGATCATTTCAACTGATGCTAAAAAGTATTTGGTAAAATTAACATCCCTTCATGATAAAAAGCATCAAAAACACTGAATACAGAAGTACCTTAACTTAGTAAAAGCCATATATAACAGACCCACAGTCAGTATCATATTGAAGATCTAGAACATGACAAGAACTCCCTCTTTCCCCACTGTTATTCACAATAGTATTGGATGTCCTAGCTAGAACAATAAAGCAAGATAATTGAAATAAAGAACATGTAAATTGGAAAGGAAGAAGTCAAATTATCCTTTTTGCAGATGATAGGACGTTATATTCAGAAAAACCCAAAGACTCTATCCAAAACCTATTAGAACTCATAAATTCAGTAAAGTGGCAGGACACAAAATCAACCTACAAAAATCAATATGCATTGCTGTTGTTGTTGTTGTTTTTCTTTTTGAGACAGAGTCTCGCTCTTGTGGACCAGGCTGGAATGCAATGGTGAGACCTCGGCTCGCTGCAACCTCCACCTCCTGGGTTCAAGTGATTCTCCCGCCTCAGCCTCCCAAGTAGCTGGGATTACAGGAGCCTGCCACCATAACCAGCTAATTTTTGTATTTTCAGTAGAGACAGGGTTTCACCATGTTGGCCAGGATGGTCTCAAACTCCTGTCCTCAGGCAATCTGCCTACCTTGGCCTCACAAAGTGCTGGGATTACAGGCGTGGGTCACAGCACCTGGCCAAAAATCAATATGCATTTCTATATGCCAACAGTGAACAATCTGAAAAAGAAATGTAAAAAGTAACCCCATTTACATACAATAGCCAAAAATGAAATTAAATACCTAGGAATTAACCAAAAAGTGAAAGATCTCTACAATGAAAACTATAAAACTCTGTTGAAGAAATCGAAGAGGATACCAAAAAATTAAAAAGTATTCCACGTTCATGGATTAGAAGAATCAATATTGTTAAAATGTCCACACTACCGAAGTAATCTACAGATTCAATGCAATGCTTATCAAAACACCAATGACATTCTTCACAGAAACAAACAAAAATCCTAAAATGTATATGGAACCCCAAAAGACCCAGAATAGTCAAAGCTATCCTTAGCAAAAAGAACAAAACTGGAGGAAGCACATTACCTGACTTCAAATTATACTACAGAGCTATAGTAACCCAAAGAGCATAGTATTGGCATGAAAATAGACACAGAGATGAATGGAACAGAACAGAGAACCCAGAAACAAATCCACACACCTACAGTATACTCATTTTTGACAAAGGTGCCAAGAACATATACTGGGTAAAAGACAATCTCTTCAATAAATGGTATTGGGAAAAGTGGATATTCATATGCAGAAGAATGTAACTAGATCCCTATCTTTCACCATAAACAAAAATCAAATCAAAATGGATTAAAGACTTCAATCTAAGACTGCAAACAATAGAACTACTACAATAAAACATCAGAAGAGCTCTCCAGGACATTGGTCTGGGCAAATATTTCTTGAGTAATACCTCACAAGTACCGGCAACCAAAAGCGAAAATAGACAAATGAGACTACATCAAGTTAAAAAGCTTCTGCACAGCAAAGGAAATAATCAACAATATGAAGAGACAACCTGCAGAATGGGAGAAAATATTTGCAAACTACCCATCTGACAAGGGGCTAATAACCAGAATATATAAGGAGCACAAGCAACTCTATAGGAAAAAAATCTAATAACCTAAGTAAAATGGCAAAATATTTTAATAGACACTTCTCAAAAGAAGACATACAAGTGGAAAACAGGCATATGAAAAGGTGTTCAATATCACTGGTCATCAGAAAAATGCAAATCAAAACTACAACGAGATATCATCTCACCCCAGTTAAAATGGCTTATATCCAAAAGACAGGAAATAACAAATGCTGGCAAGGATGTGAAGAAAAGGGAACCTTCATATACAGTTGGTGGAAATGTAAATTAGTACTAGCACTTTGGAGAACAGTTTGACGGTTCCTCAAAAAAAA
>NW_016804580.1:4336744-4359943 GCF_001698545.2 Rhinopithecus bieti | reverse complement strand
TATATATATTTATATATATGTGTGTATATATATATCTGTTAAAACCCAAAACATAAAAAAATCCTAATCTTTGTTATATGTTTGAAATGATACTAAGTAGATATATTATTATTAGACAAGAAACAAGAGAAATACTAAAAGTAATGGCAAAAACCGCAATTACTTTTGCACCAACCAAATATAATACAGATGATCAACTGAAATAGAAGTATCCAGAGGGAAAGTAATTAGTTGGTTGAGAGCCCAAGAACACATATGTACAAACTACCTATAATAACAGGCTATTACATTAAAATTCCACAATTGCTATATTGTATCTCTCCCAATATACAAATTTTAAAAATAGAAAAGTGTATCTATATTGAATTTAGCTTTTTCCAATTTTGCAAATGATTGCTTTTTTATAGCCATCACGATTTCTAATGACTTATTTGATACAAAAGTAATCACTCAAAATTTAAAGCAACTTTCAATTAGATTTTCTTTTAATGCAAGCCTCATCTTTATAAAAGATTTATGATCATTTTATTTTGTGCTAACAGGAGCAGCAAAACTCATTTTCATGGAGCTAACTGAAATAAGTGGTCACTAAGAACCCTAAAATGAAGGAAGGATTCAATGGCAGGATCATTTATCTCAAAGATGTCAGGAATAATTTTATAAAAGCACTTGCTTAATATATTGTTTTCCATCATTCTAATTTATTTCCATGCTCATCAGTAAATTGGTAAAATTTACCTTATGCATTCTCACTTGTAGAGTCAGAGTTTGATTTAAACATATATCGCTAATGAACCCTAACAATTACCACCAAATATGAATCAAAAGACTAGGATATGAGTTTCTCAGTTACTGTAAGTATTCAAATATGTTTGGAATTAGATTAAGATACAGGGATACAGATTTAAGCTAAATACCTTTTCTTGAGGACAAATAGATCTTCAAAGGAAATTTGCAAATACGTCAATAATTCTGACTGAGAAGTTTCCCGGTTGAAATGACATTTCCTTAGTTACCACTATTGCCTGCTTCACTCTGATATGGAATCACGATGGCAATCTAGGAAGATACTGTCTGCTAAACAGTTGTGTAATCCATTCATTTCTTGCCATCACTACTGATAACTCTTCTCCAAACATCAGTCACTATCATTGCAATAACTTCCTCGTAAGTGTCATGGCTCTATTTTTCTTTAAATTCATTCTGTATGCCAGGGCCTCAACTCTCAGGCCACAGGCCATGGCCTGTTAGGAACTGGGCTATGCAGCAGGCAACCCAGGGAAGCTTCGTCTGTATTTACAGCTGCTGCCCATGGCTTGCGTTACTGCCTGAGCTCTGCCTCCTGTCAGATCAGCAGTGGCAGCATTAGATTCTCATAGGAGCGTGAACCCTATTGTGCACTGCATTGGCGAGGGATCTAGGTTGCATGCTCCTTATGAGACCTAATGCCTGATGATCCATCACTGTCATCCATTACACCCAGATGGGACCTTCTCATTAAAGGTAAACAAGCTCAGGACTCTCACTGATTTTATATTATGGTGAGTAGTATAATCATTTCATTATATATTATAATGTAATAATAATAGAAATAAAGTGCACAATAAAGGTAATATGCTTGAGTCATCCCAAAACCATCTCCTCCTACCCTCTGTGAAAAAACTGTCTTTCATGAAACTGGTTCCTGGTGCCAAAATTGTTGGGGCTTGCTGCTGTATATTACCTAGCATATCACTCCCCCACTTGAAATCATTCAATCTAGAATCCCATTCTCGCTGAGAGTCATGCCAACATGGCGAACATGAGTTCTAGGGCACACCATGAACTAGTCCCTGCTATTTGACAACTTTCGCCCTCATACTCTCTGCTCCAATCAGCCATAGGCAACATCTTTTAGTTCCTTGCACTTGCTACCCTTAGCTCTTGTCTGTGGTACAGATATGTGACATCCCTTCTGATGACAATATTCTCTCAATCTTGGTTGGTCATGGCTTCCATATTCTTCAAGCCTTGGCTTAACTTGGATTACCCCTAAAGCCAATCTTGATATTTGGACTTAGGGGCAGACAGTTTATTTGGAAGGTGATCCCAGATGGCACTTGCTCAAGGAACTAGGAAAAGTGAGACAAGGAAAAAGGAAAAAAAAAAAAAAAACAATAGCAGGTATAGTTTTGGACATGTTATCATTATAACCAATTGGGCCTCAGTCCCCATGGACTGAGCAACAGTAGAGAAAAAAACAAAACAAAACAAAAACACGCCTCAGAATCATTTAACCGGAGGTCAGGAGGCTGGGACATTCATCTTTCCAATCCTACAGGAAGGACTTTGTGATTAATTGGACTCAAAAGTTTGGAGTGAGTGAGAGACATCTGGAGTCAAGCACAGATTTCTAAGATTTCTAGCTGATTGGTGAACCACAGTGTCACCCATTGAGATTATGAATGCAAGAAGAAGAGCCATTTTGGATAGCCGTAAGAAAACTTGCTGTGTCACTAATTAGTTATGCATCCTTTAATTAAATAATAAGTGACCCCAAATATTATGTAAAACAAAGGACTCTTCTGCAACTAAAGAGGCTAACAGAACCCTGGGCATTGTCATAAAAAGCAATGTCAATGAAAAAATCACAGCGCTTTGGGAGGCTGAGGTGGTGGATCACGAGGTCAGGAGATTTAGACCATCCTGGCTAACACAGTGAAACCCCATCTCTACTAAAAACACAAAAAATTAGGTGGGTGTGGTGGTGGGCACCTGTAGTCCCAGATACTCGGGAGGCTGAGGCAGGAGAATGGCATGAACCCGGGAGGCGGAGCTTGCAGTGAGCTGAGATCATGCCACTGCACTCCAAACTGGGCAACAGAGCAAGACTCTGTCTCAAAAAAAAAAAAAAAAAAGAAAAGAAAAGAAATGTAATACTGAAGCAATGGTGTACTTACTACAGCTTAAACATTGTGTGCTCTTGGATTTCATCCTTAAGAAATATTTAACATGAAAGAAAAAGAAATATTCAAGAAAATGGTGGTGGGAAGACCCAACAAATGGATTAAGAGTCTTGACAAAATAGAAAATAAAAACTCTGAAGTAAAATATTAAAGAACATAAAAGGCATAAATAAAATCAACTGAATTTGCTAACTACTTTCTTAAAATCTGTGGAAAAGAATTAGCTATTTGAAAGAAGGGGGAATGGTAACTTTGAGACAAACAAAAGAAGTATTATGTCTTCATATGGTAGAAAATAAAATTATGAAACATTTTTTGAAGACTCGGTCGAAGTGTACAGAGTCCAGGTGGTTTGCAGTAAATTTATGGCACCTACATCCATATATTACTGTGCCTTAAGGCCACATCATGCTTTCCCAAAACATATCCTATTACAATTTCTGGGGGCAACAGACTATCAGACTCGTTCAGGTCATACTCCTAGATTTCTGAGTGTGTCTACACCTCTTCTTGCCTTCTTTACATATTTTTCCTATGTTAATTGCTATCCATTTTCACACTAATTATTACAATCTCTGCTAATTCTTTTTTAATAACACAGGAATTATAATCCAAAATATACTGAATTCCCATTTGACTTGTTTGCCTATTTCTCAGTGGTATTGCAAGGATGAATTAATTAGTCAACGCCTCAAAACCTTGAATACAGAAACCTTTGAATAAAGAGTTAGGAATCCGGAATGGGCACATCTGTAATCCTCAAAGTCATGTTTTAAAATGTCACTAATAAAAACTTTTTTGTTTTAGGACAGTTTCTTATTTACCGTCATAAAGTCATACTTTTCTGACTCCCCAAGTCTTTTTATTTCAGCTTTACAAGACATAAGCCTGCTGAAAGTGGCTTGCAGGAAGAAAATTAGTAGTCACCGTGGTTTTCATAACTGCTGATCTCATGAGTTTATCATAGCAAAGGATCAAAAGAATACAATGAGCAACCACTTATTCAAGAATGAATTAATAATCATTAGGTTTTACATACATATTTTAATATTCTATTTTTATTCATTCAAATAATTATGTTTGAGGGGCACGTATTTGTCTCCTAAAACTCTCAACTAGGTGAGATGTTATTCTTATTGGTAAAGTGGTATTTATAATTTTTTTTCAAAAAACAGTTTCAAATATAAGATCAAATAAATATTGTCACATTATTTTCAGTTCATTTATTTATGTCAAGTATTAACTTTGCGAGTTGTAAAATAAAAGAAAAATTATATTTGCTTTATTTACATAAATATTTCTAGTATATTGGTGTATTTCCAGTAATATTTACATCTCTAATACATAAAAATGATTCAACAAACACCATATATCTATGATAAATTTAACTGGGATGTGATATTTTCTTCTAAGATACATGTAACAATTTACTAACTTTATTGAAACTGTGTAAGGTCCATATAAAAGTTATTCACCTATAAATGCTTAGAATAGATTATTGTTGTCTTGCTCCTTTATTCATCATAAAACACATATTTTATAGTCTTCTTTTAATGGAAGTATATGGAACTGTATTTTTAAATATTTAATCGCTCTTTCCAAATTATTGAATGCTTTAGCATGGGTTTGGAGTCGCAGAGACCTGAAATTACATTTCAGCTTTGGTATTTAGTAACTGTGTGATTTCATACATTATTTAACCTTTTTTATTTTTTAAATTTATTTATTATTTATTTATTTATTTATTGAGACGGAGTCTCACTCTGCCACCAGGCTGGAATGCAATGGCACGATCTTGGCTCACTGCAACCTCTGCCTCCTAAATTTAAGCGATTCTCCTTCCTCAGCCTCCCTAGTAGCTGGGACTACAGGCATGCGCCACCACACCCAGCTAATTTTTGTAATTTTAGTAGAGATGGAGTTTCACCTTGTTGGCCAGGATGGCCTTGATCTCTTGGCCTCGTGATCCGCCCACCTCGACTTCCCAAAGTGCTGGAATTACAGGTGTGAGCCACCGTGCCCGGACTATTTAATCTTTTAAAGCCATAGTTTGCTCATCTGTAAGGTCAAGACACTTCTTCAAAAGGTTATCATAAGGATCAAATGACCAAATAATACCTGGACCATCATAAGCATTGAGTCAATGAAGTATAACAATATACTGTGTACATGAAGGTGTCTAGCAATAGTTCTTTAAAACTAGTTTCCTAAACAAGTATAGCTCCTTATTTGATTCCTAATAAATAGTTGAACATGATTTATGTTCTTTCAAATACACCAGTGCATTATCACAGCTCTTAAAGAATTAAACCAATTCTGGTTAATTGTTTTTCTAATAGAATTGTTATCTCAATTAGACATGTTTCTAGGCAATGTTATGATGTCTTCATTTTTGTTATATTAAAATAATCATAATTATTGTATATGCAGGTGTTAAAAGAATGAAATTAACATTTAATATATCAGACATTATGCTAAGTATTTTGCCTGTATTTAGCAATAATGAATGCTAAAATCAGGTAGAGGTACAATGAGAAGCGGGAAATTTGTATAGTCTCAAAGCATCTTTCAACAAGATTTTTTTAATTACAAAAGGAAAAAAATGGTAGCTTTACAGTGAAAAGACAAAACCTGTTAGGCATCACCTTAACCAGGTAATCAAAATTAACCTCACCACTAATGAGACTTATTATCGTCATGTACCTCCTGATATGATGCACGAGGAAGGACAAAATATCATCCCCATTATAGTATTGCCAAAAACAGAGACCTACATTTAATCATGAAGCAACAGTAGACACTCAAAATCAGGGACATTGTACAGAATAACTGGCCAATACTCTTAAGAGTGTCAAGTTCATGAAAAACAAAGACTGAGGAATTGTTATACATTGAAGGAGGCTAGAATATTTAACAAATAAATGCTATATGGGTCCTAAGTTGGATCTTGAATAAGAAAAAATAATTTGCAGACAATTAGGAAAATTGGAATAAGGCCCATGGATTATTTAAGAGTATAGTACCAATGCAAATTTGTTGAGACTGTCAATGGTACCGTGGGTACATAAGGTGTTAAAATTTACAGCACTAGGTGAAATCTACATGGAAACTCTTTAAAAATTTTTTGCAAGTTTTTTATAAGTCTGAAATTATTTCAAAACAAAATTTTACAAAAATAAAGGATGAGTGATAAATTCAAATCACCAGTAGGCATTAGAGCTACGACTTCAATCCAAACATGTTGGGCTCCAAAACCCTGCGTTTTGACAACTGTATATTTTCTGTATTTCTTCTTTTATATTACGTGATTCGTTTCCCACCTGTTATAAGCTTTCAGTGGCTGTGTTTTCTATATGGAATCTTTAATATTGTCAGTCTTTCACTCTTGGTAGACATAACAACATAATTTTCTTTAAAAATTAGTAATAGTAAAACATCATTCGAAAGCACCTAGACGCATGAGGCCAGAGACACAAAAGAGAGAAAATCTGAGAAAGGCACAGAGCAGTCTAATTAGATCAAATGCACCAAATCACAGGGACTGGGCTAACAGAGCACCAAGCTGGGCTGAGCCATTGCACCACTGGCCACATCTGGGCCTAGGCACAACAGGGGGTCCCTGCTCACCCAGTGACCAGCCCTGTCTCAACGACTTCATTTTTTTTTTTTCACATTCCAGGATCAGATGTTTTCATTTCTTACTCTCTAAGGATAGTTCCAGGAGCATGTCTTCTAAATGTATAAAACATTTACTTTCTTTTTTAAAATTCTCAATGGTAATTGTCATTTCGTGCTTTATTCCCCTATTAAACTGAAATAACTTTGCTTATAAAAGTAATATAGGCCAGGTGCGGTGGCTCATACTTGTAATCCCAGTGCTTTGGGAGTCAGGAGGATCGCTTGAGGCCAAGAGTTTGACACCAGCCTGGGGAAAATAGCAAGACCCTGTCTCCACAAAAATAAAAAAGAATTAGCCAGGCATGTTGTCCTGCAATCCCAGCTACTCGGGAGGCTGAGGCAGGAGGATTGCTTGAGCCTAGGAGATCCAGGCTGCAATGAGCTGTGATCACGCCACTGCAATCCAGCCTGGGTGACAGAGCAAGACCATGTCTCTAAAAATATAAAAAATAAAAGTAATATAAACTAAAACGTGGTTGACAGAAAAACATTAAAATTGGCAGGCTTTCACAACAAGCGAATATCAAAGAGGGAAAATAAAACATGGAGAGGCATATATTCGAAAAAGAGCATTGCAAACTTCTTTGTTATACCATAAAGTAAGATCCTGCTTCCAGGCCCTAAGTGAGCCTAGTGTATCCCAAAATAAAATAGCACAGTGGGCAGGATCATAATAATGCTTTTACCATGTAGAATTTTTTTAATGGGATTTTAACCATTCTTATACTCTGGGAGGAGTTGACAGACATGGGTCATTAATCCAGTCCCTGAAAACACTGGAAACCTAATTAAAAGATCAAAATATTAATGGAAAGGGGCTGATCAATATACAAATGTACAAACAAAGAACTGGCTACTTCTTTGAGAATAAAGTCCATCAATTGAATTGATTTTCCGAGTTAGAAATTCTAACCTCTTCAGCACTTTTTTCATAGCAGAACTTAGAACTTAATCCTGGCTATTGAATGGCGCTCTTCAAGGGAATATTCATGAACTGGAAAACAAAACGTAAACATTTCATTTGCAATTAGCTGATGCTGGTGCACATGAACTTGAGAATAAGTGAACAATCACCATATCTTTTGACCTCTCTTACTGCATGGTTCCCAGCAAACACGTGGCTACAGTAGCTTGCCTGTACTTGCAAATGCTGAGAATTATTCATATTAGTTATGTGATATTTACAATTCTGGCAGAGTTCAGAGAGTCCAGCTGTTCAGGGATACAGAAAGAGTGTGACAGGATTTTATAAAGAACCCTTCAAGGACACATGGGGTTTGGGTGAGAGCCAGAAGGAATTGCTTCTAGATTTTTCATGCTACCCTAGAAGCAAGTCAAGAGAGTTATCCAAGCTTCTCAAACCTCAAGGTGCGAATGAATCACCTAGGGTTCCTGTTACAATTCAGATCCAGATTCAGGGGGCAGAAATCCTGCATTTCTAGCAAGCTCCTGGTGCTTCTGATACTGCCCCCTGAACCCCACTTTGAGTAACAAAGCTCTGTGTTATATAAGTGGTCTTTGAAACTCCAAAATCATTGCTGTAAGGAAACTTTGGCAAGAGTGAAATAGGTTAAAAGGAAGAATAAACTTGTTTCTGGAAAACATAATCTCACTTTACCAGGTAGCACTTGTATACCCTAAAATTTTCCACTGACACAACTGAAATCTAGAGGTTCCTGCTAGCCAAGTGTCTTTAAAACTACGGTTCACAAAGCCTGAAGGTTGTGACGTTTTTGTGACATCCTTGATCAATGATCCTCAAACAGGGCAAGACAAAAACAATTTCGTTGTGTTTATCGTTCAGATAATGGAAAGGTCCTTCCTTTTCTCAGTTGATAACAATCTGGCTTTTAGGGAACAAACTCCCTAATTTCCAGTCAGTGGAAAATGATTGTTTTTAAAGGTAAATGTTTGCATAGTAATTATTATTATCGATGTAACAGGTATCTTGGACACTATTCCAGGTATCACTTTAAGCATTGTACAAATGCTAAATTATTTAGTCCTAATGACCAACCTTAGGAGGTAAGTACTGTTATTACTTCCATTTAATAGATGAGGAAGTGATTAAGAAAGAGTTAATAACATGCTCAACGTTAAACCTCACAGTTGGCAAAGTGAGGACTCAAATCCAGGCAGTCTGGTTCCAAGTCCATGCGTTTTGACACTACTCCACTGACATATTAGGATGAAACGTTCCTAACACACAGGAATGATGAATCCTCTAGGTGATGGGTACCCCAAATGCTCCAACTTGATCATTACACATTCTATGCATGTAACAAAATATCACCTGCACCCCATAAATATGTAAAATATTATGTACCAATTAGAAAATATTTGAAATTCAGTGGGTAAAGTTCACAAGCGAAGTGACTAAACAATTCAAAATTCAATTGCTGATTGAAATTGAAATTTAGACCAAGTTCAATTTTCCTTCTTCATCCTCCTTTACTAACTTCCCTTTTTTAAAAAAATTATTGGCCGGGCGCGGTGGCCTCAAGCCTGTAATCCAGCACTTTGGGAGGGCCCGAGACCGGGCGGAACACGAGGTCAGGAGATCGAGACCATCCCTGGTAACACGTGAAACCCCGTTCTCTACTAAAAAATAGAAAAGAAAAACTAGCCGGGCTAGGTGGCGGGCACCTATAGTCCAGCTACTCGGGAGGCTGAGGCAGGAGAATGGGCGTAAACGGGAAGGCAGAGCTTGCAGTGAGCTGAGATCCGGCCACTGCAGCTGCAACCTGGGCGACAGAGTGGAGACTCCGTCTCAAAAAAAAAAAAAAAAAAATTATTTGGAATAATTCAAATCGAAAGAAAAGTTACAAAAAATAATATGAAGAGCCCCCCACCTCTTTTTTTAAATGCAGATTCATGTTTTCCATTTGGCCACATTTGTTCAACTTTCTGATTTTTTGTCGAAAAACTAAGTAAAATTGATGCTTCTCACACAGCGTCCCAAGAACTGGCTCCATTATGACATCCTTGGATCCTACAGTTTAGCCACATGGAATCAGGACTAATGTGCTTTACCTTGGCCCAGTTTTAAACCTTGAACTTACTTGCATTTCTTTACGACAGATGCTGCAGGGTAGGAAAATTTCTGCAGTCTATCATTAACAGAGTGGGTTAATAGGTTTCACTTCTAGCCCCATTGGAATTCTAAAAGAGCACCTGTAGCAACATGAAAAAAAGATGCCTGTTCTCTGGGCTGGGAATTTCCCAGGCATACTGACCTTCTGATGGGAAGGCAGTTTATAAACAATCCACGTAAAAAGGGATGAGTTTGTGTCCTTTGTAGGGACATGGATGCAGCTGGAAACCATCATTCTCAGCAAACTATCGCAAGAACAGAAACCAAACACCGCATGTTCTCACCTCATAGGTGGGAACTGAACAATGAGATCACCTGGACTGGGGAAGGGGAAACATCACACACTGGGGCCTATTATCGGCGGGGGGGTGGCACTGGGAGTTATACCTGGATGTAAATGACGAGTTGATGAGTGCTGATTGAGTTGAATGGGTGCAGCACACCAACATGGAACAAGTATACATATGTAACAAACCTGCACGTTGTGCACATGTAGCCCTAGAACTTAAAGTATAATAATAAAAAAATTTTTTTAAAAAATTTAAAAAAAAAGAAAAAAAGAAAACAATCCACATAGAAACCTGGCCATTTTGCATAGGGTATTATCCATCCATCACCTAAATGATATGCTATAGTTAGGTGGGAAGGAACAGACAAAAATAAAGATATTGGAACCAGGTATAAAAAATATTTTAAAAATATGCTGAAATACTAACCTGCCCAGGAAATCTCAGTCCTCAAACACAATATTTTATAATTTAAGATTTTTCACAAGAATCAAGATTATCTGCTTTCAGATGTATTTACTCTAAAAAAAGTTATATTCCATTTATAGTTTGCTAAATTTTCTGTTATGAAACATTTTCTTTCAAAGGAGTCATGTAACATCTTTATCATTTAATAACTTTAGGATGAGAATATGTTTTACACTCATGTTATCTAAAATTAAACTGTCGTAAGTCTTCATAGGCTCCTGAAGAGATGACAGAAAAGATGATAAGAAAAAAGTTGGAAAAGAGAATTTCAGGTGAAAGGCAGAGTAAATACACTTGTTTATTGAACCTGAGACATGGTTGAGGGGTCTCCTTTTTAGCAGCGTTTATGGTTATAAAAAAGTTTAATATGAAACCTTCTAACCGGGTTTATCAGAAACCTAAAATGTTTGCCTCACTTGTGACTTTAAAAGGTGAATAGATATTTATCTATCTAGAATTATTTTATATCCATCACTGGTAACAGAGAATGTATTATATTACCTTCCATGACTAATGTTACATAAAAAATGGTGCTCATCCTTCACTAAACACCCAAGATGAAGAAATAAGATTAAATTGTAATGAAATAGGAACTCAAATATGATCTGTCAAATAAGAAGGCAACTTCTTGCTTTGGGAAGCTAAGATTTCTTACATGAAGAAGAAATGGATCAATGTGAATTTCTTAAGGCAGCTGTCCTTAAGGCTCTCCAAAGTCCTTTCCATGTCTAAAATTTGGTTCCTAGATTCAGGAAGAATAGTAAGAGTAGATTAAATTATTAGTAATATGCATGTATTTATGTAATTATGTCAGTAAAAGGAGTTAACTTCAGCATATTAGGTGGGCCTAGGGAATGTTTAATCTGTCGTAAGTGCCATCGGCAGGACAGGGGTAGACTGTTCCATGTACTTATTGGCTTCCAGGCCGGTGGACCAGCCTGTTTCCCAGGCATGCAGAGAAATACAACTCAGCCACTCGAATCATGTTACTTTTGTGCAATGAAAAAGAGTCAGGCCCTGGAATAGTACTTGGGACAAAAGGGATTAACCTCAAGTTTGGTAAGTGAACTAAGTATAATTCAAGTAAAATGAATTAATAGTGGAATTCCTTAAACTACATAAGTAACTATAAAGTGCCATAACATTTCATTTTAATATATTGTATGTGGTAGGCAAGACAGACATTACTATTACAACTACTTAGTACAGGAAGAAATTGACAGGGAATTTAGGCATTTGCCCAAGGTCTCATAGTTGTAAGAAACTTGAATTTGGATCTCATGATGCCAAATCCTATGCTTTTGAATCCCTGTTATTTTTTAAACAAATTAATCCATGATTACTTTGTACATCTGTTTCGTAGGACACTGAAGACTAGAACACACCTTTTAAATATCCAAAGAGAATTCCTTTACTATTTTGCAACTACGAATTTTCTGAGTATTTAGAATTTGAGTAGAGCAAAAATATGAATAGTATTCAAAAAAAGTTACATTATGTCGAGTATGTTTCTTCTTCCTTTATGTACGTAGAAGACTTTATTCAACTGAAATTAAGCTACAGAGACATGTGCAGATACGACTTATCCCAGTCTGTTATCAAACTGGAGGAAAATCCTACGAGCAAAGACAAGTAAGACCAGGTTGATAAACTTGTGTCTCATTTGAATTGAAGCAACTCAAAAGACAGAATGCAGCAAGTTTATTCAACCAGTCAAATGTAAGAGTAAATAAAAAGCAACCTATTATTAGACATTACGAACAGAAGTCAGGCAAAAACATACAGTCTAGATAATAGCCTAATAGAGAAAGCAAATTATATTGGCTTTCAATTTAATCATTTTGAAAAATAAGCACTTATCAATAGATTTGTTGATGCACAGAAAAAAATAAATGTGTCCAATATGAAAAACCAACTTACTAAAGTCACCATCAGCAGCCAAATTTAGTTCTCCCAACTTAAACATTATGCAAATATGAGACTCATTGCTAACTGAAGCAGAGTTATTTTCCTGAAGGGAATAAAGGAAATCTCCAGAAAACTTAATTTTAAATGAATTTTCTGTGTATATTCAAGTAGTCAGAAATGTCATCAAAGACAGTTCAATATAAAATTTTAAACAATCGACACATAAAAGTCAAACAAGTTTCATCAAAACCTTACCTGCATTATGACAGAGATAGAGTGAGATAGAGAATAGCACTTCAACCATTTCATTTTGCTGCTGTTTCATATTTAAAGAATCAATCTTCCTACCAACATATAGAAAGATTAAAAAATATTTAAGCCAGAGTATGTTTGTGTCTGGCAAACAGTATATTGGCAATTGCTTGGCATAAAATATATAAGTAGAAAGATATAGATAGAAATATAGAGATATATCAATCATCTTTACCTATCTATCCATCCATCCATCTATTAATATATCTGTCTACCTATCTTTCCATCTACCCATCCATCTATCCTATACCTAGATCTCTAGCCATTCTTCCACCCATCATCCATCCATCTGTCCATCCATCCATCCATCCATCTGTCCATCCATCCATCCATCCATCCATCCATCCATCTATCCATATTTATGCATCTATGTATTTATCTGTCTGAGAGAGACTCTTAGAGAGACTCAGATATTAACTTATTTGGGAATGACAAGATGCTAAGTCAGTTTAGCAAGACTCCCCACCCTTGATGTCTGACCATCCTCAATACTGATCAAACCCTCATCCCCCACCCTTCTATCTAATCACCCTGACCCTCCTTCAGTAAAAATCCTAACAACTCAGTTTAGGCACAATCGTCACTTACTTCTCACGTCTCCTCTTATAACTTTCCCTCCACTGATGCCCACTCTGCTCTTGGCCATATCTTCGTCTTGCCCATGCTACATTCAGAACTGAGCCCAGTTCTGCATCAAGATTCTTTCCCTTATTGCAATAACCCTAAATACAATCTGTTTTTACTGCCTTAACTACTTTCTTTGACAGGGTTATTATTTTTTTGTTGTCAAGAATTAGAACACTCAAATAATAATGCTCAGCAACTGTATTGTTTTGTTGAGGTTTTCAGTGTTCTTTTATAACTATTTCATTTTTATTCTCAACAGTGCACTGGGAGGCAGTCAAGGCAGGCATTTTTACCCCCTTTCTTCCAGGTTACAAAATTGAGGTGCAAAGAGGCCAGAATCCACAAAAATAAGTGTTGGAGCTAAGGTTTCCTAACATCAAACGCTGGACTCCTTCCACCAGCACAGAGATATATCTTTAGGAGTTATCAATCAGAATGTCATTTCAGAAGACAAAATAATTCTAATATGTCTGGCAGTTGAATCAAACTGTGTCCAGAAATAAGTTAAATAATATAGATGTAGAAATATAGAGAAAAATCACACAAATGTGGAGTTTCAAATGTCTAGAAAGAGGGAAAAGAACAAGTCCAGGCTGGTTTCTAGCTTTATAGTCAGAAACTTTTAGATTTGCAACCTGAAAACTGTACGGCTCTGAATGAAGGACAAAATACCCAGATAACTGTGAGAATTTTAATATAAAGTGCCTGCCTCATTGCTTACCATCTGGCAGGAACTCATACCAGTTCTTCACTTTGCTTCAGCTAGAAAGACATGGTCTTTGCCTTAATTTGTCAACTGCAAAACTAGGTTTTAGCATCTGCTTATTTTGCAATAATGATTTAAGAAATGTTATTTAAACAAAAATGACAATGGAGAGATTTGAAAGCACATGTAATCAAATTCCACTATACACATATGTCATGTAAATACTAATGATTATGATTGAGATTATAAAAAGAAAGAGATACCAATGTGTGTGGGCATGTCAAATATGTGAATTAAATGATTTCTATGTTTTATTCTGCTCTGAAATTATAAGATTATTGTGGATGGGAGAAAAGGAAAAACTTACTTTATTTCCACCCTCCTCCTCTTTCAAGAATATTATCTAAGATTCCAAAATAGTGTTTGGACCACATTTATATGCAGTGATGGTAAAGGGGGAAATATGTCTTTAAAAAAATAATGTTCCTAGGTAAAATATCTCTTGTACCCTCCTCTTTTCCATTTCAGGAAACAGGGAAGTGGGTGGTAAGTTGCCTCTTCTGGGAGGGTCAACATTCTTGCCTTCTCACTCTACCTCTTGCTTATTCAGGGCTAAATTGTTAGCCCTCTGGTCCTGGGACTATCCCGAGCTAAATCTTTTTTTTTTTTTTTTTTTTGCATAATTTGTTGACAGAATATATACTCGTGGGCATGCAAATTATATGAACTGGTGATAAGATTCGAGAAACTCCCTTCTTCCCCTTGGAGCTTAAATTTAAATCCTGTTTCCAGCCAAATTACCAGAGAGCTTTTTATGTCAATGAGAACAGGAGCAAAGCTAATTAATAAGGTGGATTCATGTTTGCCATTTTCCATTTTCCCTTGTGCTTTATTTACCACCTCAGCAACATGAAGTATGTGTGTGTGTTGCATGTAGACGTGTATGTGGGCATTACTCAGCCCCCGGTCATGATATCACCTTAATGTTAAAATTCTGTCATCTTTTGTAACAACTTGATTTTATTCTGAGAAAAGTGCAATGGAAATGAAACAGAGAACCAGGCAGGATTGGAAAGGTAGAAAGACCAACTGAGGAAATGCTAGAACATGGATTACTCTGTACAGTTTGGAAAGCTCAGGCTAATATTTAGTAATCACATTTATGAAAAGAGAATGTGGGGAATTTTAAAAATATTCTAGCAAGTAAATTTGTAATATTTAGGCTGTAAATTTAAATGAAGGAGTTCACGTAGCATTTTTTTTCAAATGGAAAATAGTTAATATTACCAATCTTATTGTTAAAATGGAAGTGTGTGTCAGTGTGTTTTTTTTGTGTTTGTGTGATCATGTATGGTGTGTGTGTGTGTGTGTGTGTGTTTTCTGTTGAGAGTAATAACAAAGTAGATACAGGACCAATGTCTTCTTTATTTCCATAAATAAAGTTTTATTGGAACACAGCCATGCCTGTTCGTTTACATATTGTCTATGGCTATTAAGCTATAACAATAGAGTCAAGTAGTTGTGACAGAGACCATAAGGCCTGCCACAACTAATTATCTTGACCTTTTGAGAAACAGGATGCCAACCCCTGCTATAGAGTCTGAGCATGGTCCCTGGATTAGCAGCATGAGCATGACCTTGGAATTTGTAGAAATGCAAATTTTCTGGCCCATCTAGACCTGCCAAATAAGAGATTTGGTTTTTATACTAATAAATGAAAGCACAGGAGTGCACAAGACTGTGGCTAGCAAAGCTCTGTGCTGAATCAGCCTTGTATGAAACACATCATGAAGTAAAAACTATAATGATGGAATCAGATCTGACAAGATGGAGGCCAAAAATATTCAAAATTAAGAGAAAGAGTATTTAAAATAGGGTTTATACCTCCACTGTCATTAATCCAACCCTAAGTGTATATTGGGTTTTGAGATACAATATAACCATAATAGCACATATAGATTTTTTAACCTTTATTTTAGGGTCAGCAGTATGTATGAAACTTTGTTACACAAGTGAACTCATGTTATACGAATTTGTTGTATGGATTCTTTCATCACCCAAATATTAAGCTTAGCAACCAATAGTTATCTTTTCTGCTCCTCTCTCTCCTCCCACCCTCCACCCTTAAGTAGACTCCAGTGTCTGTTTTTCCCTACTTTGTGTTCATAACTTCTTATCATTTAGCTCCACTTATACGTGAGAACATGGTTCCTGTTCCTTTATTAGTTTGCTAAGGATAATGGCCTCCGGTTCTGTTCATGTTCCCACAAAAGACATGATCTTGTTCTTTTTTATGGCTGCATGGTATTCCATAGTATATATGTACCACATTTTCTTTATCCAATCTGTCATTGATGGGCATTTAGGTGGATTCCATGTCTTTGCTTTTGTGAATAGTGCTGCAATAAACATTCACATGCATGTGTCTTTATGGTAGAATGATTTATATTCCTCTGGGTATATACCCAGTAATAGGATTGCTGAGTCGAATGGTATTTCTGTCTTTAGGTCTTTGAGGAATTGCCATACTTCTTTCCACAATGGTTGAATTAATTTACAGCATCACCAACAGTGTATAAGTGTTCCCTTTAATCTGCAACCTCACCAGGGTCATTTTTTTTTTTTTTTTTTACTTTTTAATAATAGCCATTCTAATAGGTGTGAAATGATATCTCACTGGGGTTTTTGTTTTGCATTTCTCTAATGATCAGTGATATTGAGCTTTTTTTCATATGCTTCTTGGTGCATGTATGTCTTCTTTTGAAAAGTGCCTGTTCGTGTCTTTGCCCACTTTTTAATATTTTTTTTTTTTCTTGTAAATTTGTTTAAGTTCCCTGTAGATGCTGGATATTAGAGCTTTGTCAGATGCATAGCTTGCAAATATTTTCTCCCATTCTGTAGGTTGTCTGTTTACTCTGTTGATAGTTTCTTTTGCTGTGCAGAAGCTCTTTAGTTTAATTAGATCCCATTTGTTAATTTTTGCTTTCATCGTGATTGCTTTTGGTGTCTTTGTCATAAAATCTTTGCCTTTTACTATGTCCAGAATGATACTGCCTAGGTTGCCTTCCAGGGTTTTTAGTTTTGGGTGTTACACCTAAGTCTTTAATCCATCTTGAATTGATTTTTTGTATATGGTGTAAGGAAGGGATCTAGCTTCAATCTGCTGTATATGGCTAGCCAGTTATCCCAGCACCATTTATTAAATAGGGAGTCTTTTCTCCATTGCTTGTTTTTGTCAGGTTTGTTGAAGGTCAGATTGTCATAGGTGTGTGCCCTTACTTCTGGGCTCTCTATTCTGTTCCATTAGTCTGTGTGACTGTTTTTGTACCAGTAACATGCTGTTTTGGTAACTTCAGCCCCTGCAGTATAATTTGAAGTTGGGGAATGTGATGTTTTCAGTTTTGTTCTTTTTGTTTAGAATTGCCTTGGCTATTTGGGCTCTTTTTTGGTTCCATATGAATTGTAGATGAATTTTGCTACTTCCGTGAAGAATGTCATTGGTAGTGTGATAGGAATAGCCTTGAATCTGTAAATTGCTTTGGGCAGTATGGCCATTTTAATGATATTGATTCTTCCTATCCAAGAGCATGTGATTTTTTTTTTCCATTTGTTTGTGTCTTCGCTGATTTCTTTGAGCAGTGCTTTGTAATTCTCATTGCAGAGATTTTTCACTTCCTTGGTTAGCTGTATTACTAGGTATTTTATTGTTTTTGTGGCATTTGTGAATGAGATTGCCTTCCTGATTTGACTCTTGGCATGGCAGTTGGTGATGTATAGGAATGCTTGTGATTTCTGAACACTGATTTTGTATCCTGAAACTTGCTGAAGTTGCTTATCAGCTAAAGGAGCTTTTGGGCCTAGACTATGGGGTTCTCTAGATATAGAATCATGCCATCTGAAAACAGGGATGCTCTTTATTTCTTTGTCTTGCTTAATTACTCTGGCTAGGACTTCCAATACTATGTTCAATAAGAATGATGAAAGAGGGCATCCTTGTGTTGTGGAAGTTTTCAAGGGGAATGCTTCAGCTTTTGCCCATTCAGTATAATGTTAGCTGTGGGTTTGTCACAGATGGCTCTTGTTACTTTGACGTATGTTCCTTCTATGCGTAGTTTCTTGAGAGTTTTTAATATGAAGTGTGTTGAATTTTGTTGATAGCTTTTTCCACCAATTTCTAACTCTGAAGAAATGTTTGTTAATGGCTTAAATACTCGTGGATAACCAAGAGCCCAAGCTATGACAATGGCAGAGTATCTAAAACAAAATCCTCTAACAATTGTATATATTTAACCATCAACATAAAGAGCACTAGGTAAGTTACAACCAGAAGTTCAAGTCCTTCCATTTATGTTTGAGGCGACCTCAAGTGTTAAAAGCAACAAACAATGTCACTGCCATACTAACAATAAGAAAAAAATGGGCTGTCTACAGTATTATCATTTTTCATGAGACAATCAGAGAGCTGTCACAAGGCAACCAAGTAAACCCTATTGCAAAGAGAACAGGTTTCTTTAAGGAGAGGCAGGACACAAACTGTTTTACATTGGGGGGCAGCACAGAGGAGAGAGATGGTAGCCATATTTATATAGAGGAAGAAATCAGCTAATACTTTAACTGAGGAACCTCTTTCTCTGCTTATAGATGTCACCCATAGTGGCTGACACTAGAACTAGGCCACGTCACCAAATCCCCATGTGCACACACCAACATTCAAAACTCCACAAAGTATATTTTATACTATTAACCACTGTGCTATAGTAGGAAGGTTGTCAAATGCAATAGATCTCAGATAGACATTGTTCGAATCTATTCTTTACCATTTTCTCTTCTCTTGAAAATTTGTTGGAAATTCCACAGTGAATTATTTCTAAATCTGTCATGTTGCCTACCTGGTATTGCCTGAATATAGAAAAAAGTGGGGTGGGGGTGGATGATGGAATTTAGCAAGGAAAGGCAGCTACTTTGTTTGCTTCTCAGACTCAGGAAGCATGTGCTCTACACTGAAAATTCAATGAATCATCATGGTATACTATTCTTAATTTCCATTTAGCTTTTAGCAGTTGATCTCCTGAAAACAGGAACATCTACATATAAACAAGGAAGGCCACTGCCAAAAATTTTGATATTTAACATTTATCAAATCAATGCCTCTCTAAATAACTTCAGCCATTGACTCTATTAGTCCTGTCTTTATGTCAATAATGACAAAAGCACTTGAAAGGTTAAAGCTGTTTTCTTTTCACTTCAGGTCATACTGAAGTGAACATCTCACGGTTTCATCGATGACACTATCACCACCGTTACCCAGGCCAGCAAAACCAAACACCTGTTAAAATGTGAAATCCGGCATTTATCAAAAAATGATGATCAAAGAACATTCTGAGAACCAAGTGTGATAAATTTTACACACAAAATTTGAGCATCAGCTTGGCTACCCAGGTTAATATCCCAGTTTACCACTTTCTAGTGGAGACCCTTGGACAGGTTATCTGAATTTTCCAAGACTCCTCAGTTCTCTTTTCTGCAATGTGTGATGTAATAATATTTAAATCATAGGATTGTTGTGAAGATTGAAAAAGCTAATGCATTTGAGCATTCATGCTGGCCCTTCAATAGGCTATTCATGACCATGTAAGGAAAGGGAGGCTAGTATTAATATTCCCTCTCATCTCCAGTTTACACACGCAGAAAGCATCTCAGAATAGTTAAATTATTTATTTCAGGAGCACGGTTAGGAAATAATGAGCCCAGGCTTAAAATATCAACGTGATGCTTTCTATATTTTATTATTTTTCTTTATATTAAATGTCTTCATTTAAGAACATAATTTGTTCTATATATGTTATCTAAGTCATAAATGACTTCAGTTAAATCTTTGGTTAAATCCAAGACCAAGAGGAATAAACTCACGTAAATGGGAAGATACCAAATGCAAGTAATTTTAAAAAATGTTCTATACACTCATGGATTATAAGAAAACTAAAAATAATCCAAGATAAAACTCAATTTTGAATCCAATATACGTTCATCAGATATACTAAGAAAATTGGTTAAATTAATGACAGTATATCAAAACAATTCTATTTCATTTTCTTTCATATCTTATATGCAATTATTAATCTAAATTACAATTACAGAACTGAATACACTTGAAAAGTGATTACCACAGTTGGGCCATTTTAATATTTAATTATCAAACTTATAAAAGAAATGGCTACAGGCCAATTAAAGCAACCATTTTTTTCACAGTAGGAAAAACGAACCCTGAATGTCAAAACACTTACTGCAGCTTGCCGATGAGTATTTGACAATATTCCATGAATCTTCACTTTATCTTTTTCCATTTGGTCTATGTTCACCCACAAATCCCGGCTGGCAGAATCAGATGGGCCATATATTCGAGATATATAGTAATTGTGGTCTGTATCCTCCTGCAATAACAGATAATAATATATATCAAGAACAGAGATGTTTTAACTACAATTCTTAAAAGAAAATCCTATTGAACTCAGGAGTATTAATAGTCTTTAAAAGAGCCAAATGAATTAACTAAACTCTAAGAGAAATGAATTTGGATTAAATAAATAAATGTGCACACCCACACATACACATGAACTGTAAGAAAAAAAGTTAAATAAATAGCCCTATGATTTGAATAATAAAATTTAGAATGTGAATTTTGTCTAGTTCATTTATTATCTAAGTGCTAATTAGATAAAATAAAATGGTTCCTGAAATCCAGTGAAACCATGAATCCCATGTATTTTTTTCACAAATCATCAATCAAGATATATATGTAATTGATTACAAAACAAAAGAATATTCTATGCAGTATTCTAAGTAGATTTTGTCTTGTGACTAAAAGAAAGACTATGATCCAAATATAAATGTGGAGAATAGTGATTAAATGTTTTGTATATTCAACAATTTCAATATATATTTCCTTCTAAGTTTTGTATTTTACACGAGTGTGTGTGTGTGTGTGTGTGTGTGTGTGTGTAAAATTAGTAGTCTTCTTTAGAGGAAATTATTAAATATACAAGAGTTAGAAGGAAATATATACTGGGTGTAAAGATCTAATTTTCCACCAGAACAAAAGGTCCTTTTGAACAAAAATGTCTCTTTTGAAATTTTACTAAAACCTATTATGCTATAATTATGATTAGTAATAACAAATTCAAACTTCTCTTCTTTAAAAATAAGGTTATATCAGGGCCTGCTTTCAGCTAATGGTCCTAGAAATGAACATATTGAAGACAATATATTTTTTCCTTTAATTTGAGTCACTACATTCTACTTTTATTTGAGTTCTCATTGTTGGTGTTACCATAGTGCCTGTCACAAAACCTTTGTTCACCATGTTTCCCACTCAGTGAAGGGATGTAAATGTTTTAAGAAGCAATTTTGATAAGAAGTACCCAGAAAAATTATATGATTCTTGGCTAATTCTGATTGCAATGTTTTATAACCATGAAATCAATTTGAGGAGTTAGTAGACAAAAAATATTTTAAAGCCTTCAGGTAAGTATAAGAAAAAATGTTGAATAAATAGGTCTATGATTTGAATAATAAGGTTTGGGATGTGAATTTTGTCTAATTCATTTATCATCTAAGTGATAATTAAATATAATAAAATTATTCTTGAAATCCAGTCAAAACATGAATCTCATGTATTTTTTAGCAAATCATCAATTGAGATATATACGTAACTTATTACAAAAAGGAAAAGAATATTCTATGTAGTATTCTAAATAGATTTTGCCTCGTGCCTAAAAGAGAGACTATGATCCAAATGTAAATATTGAGAATAGTGATTAAATGCTAACAGTAAGTTTTTTGTTTATGTAATAAAGACCCTAGCATAGAGGCTCATGTCTGTAATCCCAGCACTTTGGGAAGCCAAGGCGGCGGATCACCTGAGGTCAGGAGTTTGAGACCAGCCTGGCCAACATGGCGAAATACCATCTCTACTAAAAATACAAAACTTAGCCGGGTGTGGTGGCGGGTGCTTGTAATCCCAGCTACTTGGGAAACTGAAGTAGGAGAATTGCTTAATTCTGGAGGCGGAGGTTGCAGTGAGCCAAGATCCTGTCACTGCACTCCAGCCTGGGAGACAGAGTGAGACTCCATTTTAAAAAAACAAAACAAAAATAAAAACAAAACAAACAAATAAAACGCCCTAGGTATATCTGCAATTAAACTCTGGGTATGGGACACGAATTATATGTACACCTTGGTGAAAGAAAAGAAAGGTCTACAGAGAAAGAAGAACAAAGTAAATATAAAGAAAGAAGAAAGAAGATCATGCAGCCCCCAAAGGCTCTGACACCTCAATGGGTTTCCAGCCCTCCCTCTGTTCCAGAATCTCATAATGACACTGATAGTTTGGGTTGTCTGAGGGTAAAACACACTGTGGATGTGTCTCTGGTATGTATTCAACTCGTCCGTGTGTATTGGGCTTCACAACCAGAAGATTTGGAGGTGGGAACCTTCCTTAACATTGGGCACAGGCCATTTTGCTCATGTTATTATTACACTGGTCACAGTGGTTGGTGGCATGCATGAGCAGATAACCTAAGAAGGAGCAATTACTGAGACATTCAGGAATTTAGGTAGAGAAGAGATCATTTCCCTTGTTCTGATTGCTGAGATATGTAGGCGTGAGACCTGGAACCACTGGCTCCATTTTGCTACTATGAGGAAATTCTGTCTGAAGATAAGGCAAACACATAGCTAAAGAAAGAACTGCAGTCTGGACGTGGTGGCTTATGCCTGTAATCCCAACACTTTGGGAGGCCGAGGCGGGTGGATAACCTGAGGTCAGGAGTTCCAGACCAGTCGAGCCAAAATGGTGAAACCCCGTCTCTACTGCCAGGCATAGCACTTGAACAAGGAGAATTGCTTGAATCTGGGAGGCAGAGTTTGCAGTGAGCTGAGATCATGCTGTTACATTCCAGCCTGGGTAACAGAGCAAGACTCTATCAAAGAAAGAAAAGAAAGAGAGAAAGAGAGGAAGGAGGGAAAGAAGGAAGGAAGGAAGGAAGGAAGGAAGGAAGGAAGGAAGGAAGGAAGGAAGGAAGGGCCAGATCCCTGAGCAAGTCTATCTAGATGTGACCTGTTACTGGACTTGTTCATTTCCATGAAACGTTGAGTCTTTTCTATTGTTAAATCACC
>NW_016804580.1:4306344-4336425 GCF_001698545.2 Rhinopithecus bieti | reverse complement strand
TTTTCTTCAAAGCCACCCTTTTATAGCATTCACTGAAATTTTTATAAAATTAAAAATTAAATTATGTAAAATAATAATTCATTTATTTTTTCAGTGAATGGTATAAAAGGGTGGTTTTGAAGAAAATACTCAATGTGTTTAAATCAAAATTTAATTTTTATCCCTATTGACAGTATTATTACAAAGATTTCAGGAACATTGAAGTTAAAGATGTAATCTTTAGGTGAATTATATAACAGATTCTTTGATGCTGCAAAATTTCCCTGTAATTACTAAATAGATATTTTCTTTAAAATGTCAAAATTTCAGAATTGAGTTCAGTATAATTTTTGAAATCAGCATTTATAAAATAACCTTGGCATTTTCCTTAATCTCTGGATTTCTGTGATTAGTTAAGAAAGAGTCTTGAAGTTACCATAAAGAGCAAGAATAGCATTGTACTTAAATAATGAATTACCTGCAAAAATATACACAATTTAGTCTAATTACGAAGTCCACCACTGATATACTATGTGAAAATACACCTTCAGTTTTCTTAAATCAGAGCTGCCAAAACAATATCACATCTTTGAAATACTAGAGCTCAGTATCTGACTTCTGTAGCCCACGCCTGCCAAGTTGTCATGGCAACTTTTATTCCAAAAGGAAGACAATTTATTGTTTACTTAGGAAGGCAGAGACACAAGTTATTAAATTCCAGAGAGGTGTTTGGCTCAGATATTCAGAAAAACCATAAAATAGATTTCTCAAAAATGTGACATTTTAGCACTAGTAAATTATTCAAAACACGTCTTATCCTTTTTTAGGAGCAATGGCACTTAAGGAGTTGTCAAAAGCCACTTTGAGTTCAAAGATTTTCATTTTCTGTTCAAAAGCAAACTATTTCTAACACCATAGAGAATAAAACAAAACACTACTGTGATATGCCTAGTTGCCAATTCATTTAGGAAAGCAACTGTTAGAGAAAGTAGATGGCACAATATGTGGTATTAAATCGTATAAATCCATGTTTCTCGAAAATGCATGGAAATGTGCAGCTGTAGACAAACAGAGGACTTACACCAAAAATATGGAGGAAAAATTATCATCGCTGCAACTTAGCTGTTCTGCAGCAATCAATCTATATAATTCCTAACCCAAATGCTGCCTTCTTTTCTATCATGGGTGTTGATTTTATGATGGATAATGTTTATGAATGCCTCACATTGCCTCATGCAGTAATTATATTTGAACTCCAGCTTCATTTCATTTAGAACTTAAAAGCAAATAAGAAAAAAGATCAAATATGGATTATATGACTATCAGTGTAGTAGTCATTTGATATACATGGATACTTAAAACATAATCAAAATTCTTAGTAAGATTATTAGCATTGAATGAATTGGCTACCTCTTGAAGATCATTCCTTAATTAATAAAGGAAGATTATAATTTGAATGGTTCTTGCCAAGTATTAACAAATATATTGAATCCTTATAAGAGTGATTTCACAAGAGCTACGCAGTTCATTTAAAGGTAAGTCTATTTTAAAATATTACTCGTGAATACTACACTCCTCAGAAATAAAGAGTTAATAAAAGAGTTCCCTGTGATCTAAAAAAAAAAAAAAAAAAAAAAAAAAAAAATGCTGGTATAAGAAACCAAAAGCACACAATGAAATAACAAGAGGAGAGAAAGTGTGAACTGGCAGTAGTCAGGTAAAGAATTACAGAGACGAACCCACTACTAGCCAGAATAAGCATGACTAAATTACCAGTCAGGACACAGGGAATAGCTCCGAGGCACACACAGCATGAAATGGAAGAGATCAATGAGATAAATGTCTAGGGCAAATGCTATGGATCGAATGTTGGTGTCCCCTTGCTAAAATTCCTAAGTGGAAGCCCCAATGCCCAATGTGCCTGTATTTGGAGATAGAGTCTTTAGTAAGGTAATTAAGGCTAAATAATGTCGTAAGATTGGGGTCCTTATTCAATAGGATTAGTGTCCTTGCAAGAAGAGATATGAAATTCATTTCCTCTCCTTCCCTCTCTTTTAATTCTCTTTTCTCTCATGTGAGAATACAGCAAGAAGGCTGTCTATAAGCCAGAAAGGGATCCCTCACTAAGAACTCAAACAGCTGGCACCTTGATTTAGGACCTTTAGCTGCCAGAACTGTGAGAAAAAATATTTTTGTTCTTTAAGCCACCGAGCCTATCGTATTGTGTTGTGGCATCTCAAGCTGACAAGACAGAAGTCAGCACAGAAATTGCAGGGAAACAGAAAGGAGATCAGGTGCATATGTAGTTGTCTTACAAAAAAAAAAATTAATGACATATTAGAAAAATATTTTTCTGAGATAAAGACTTGAATTTCCACATCATGTCTCAAGAAAATCTGCCATAGAATTTTGAGTACTGCAAAATTTCCTAATGAGGTTTTGAATAGATTAAACAAGGAAGTCTTATAGGCATCTAGAATGATAAATTGAGCTATCTATATGGAGGAAAAAAATTCCATAAGCTTGTACCTGGTACCTCTCCGTAACATCTGATATTAACAATGTTTATACAATCTCAGAGAATAAAGTTGTGACTCAAGAATTTTTTTGTTCAGTCAAGTTGTAATTTAAATATATAGGAAACAAACATATTTTTAATACATACAAATATACAGAGAATATGCCACCAATAAGAACTTCTTAAAAATGTAATGCCTAATTATACACTGAATCAACCAATGGGTGAATCAAAGCACCTCTAATAAAAAATTCTATAACTATTAGCTGTATTCAGCATGTGGCTATCTATGGGAAGAGAGAAACTATAGCAAATCTTCTGGTGGGTGAGCACTGTATCCATGAAAATCATGTAAAGGGAAAAAGGACAATTTCATTATTATGGTTATGAATCAGAATGCCATTACTATCAACCATGAAAATATAAAAATAACTATCTAATGTTTCACAGCAGGCAATTAACAGACAAATCTGAAAGTATAAAAATATAGTTGTAAAAATAGTAAACTCAAAATTTTAATGTTTTAGGTAACTGTTTAAGGTAAAAGTCTGAAACTAGTGGCCTTCAGGTTCTATGCCAGGCACTGAAAGCCCATTATTGTCCTCAAACATAGTATTGTCAACTGAAGAATCATGAGGTTCATAAATCTGGAAAGAAAGTTTTATTTCTCCTTTCCAAATTCTAATAAAATTGGGAAAGGTGAGGGAGGGGATAGGATCTTTAGCTCACATTGCATTCCAAATAGTCCACTCACAAACCAGCTGGGAGCTACCAGTCCTTCTGCAAGGCAGCTCCTGCAAGCTACAGTCTGGCCACCCTGCAATGGGAAGGGTATTCTCCAGCAAAAGTCGAGAGCAATACGGGGATTTATGTTAATCAGGGTAGCTGAATATACGTATTCAATAAGCTACAGGAGGAGTCCTGAGTATTTATGAAAGGAGAAACACGCACAAGTGCAATTGAGCTTTGTGCCTCTTCAAGGGTCACGTGTACAAAAAATGGTGTTAGCATGATCCAAGGGTAGAGATCTGGCCCCCCTGACATCGAAAGGTGAAGCCAAGGACACCAAAACTCTCACTGGGCATCCTCCTTGAGTCAGGGGAAACCTGTCCAGACGTGGCAGTCTAGTTTCGGAAGGGTTGCACTGGGAAACTGGCGAGTAGTCATGCGGAAACAGCGAAGTGGGAGGGGGAGTCCAGTGGCTGCCTCAGATGACTGGCTAAGGGTGATAAAGGAACGAGTCATCTGTTTATTGTTTTCCAGAGCTGATTTCTGCTTACTCCTTAGAAAGAATTCTGGTTAAGGGTTAATAAGGAAGGGGTGCACTGAGGCATGACTGACCTTCCATCCCACCACGGCTGGGAACTCAGCTGTTAAGGTTTCTCCGAGGTCCTCTTGGCCAAAATGGGTCAATTCAGCTGGTTAGAAGCTTAGAATTTTATTTTTATTTCTCAGCACTCATGCTATAGTCTCAATTTTACAAAATTACATCTATTCAAATATGAATGTGCATATTTGTACTCACTGATTTCTCTACCCTCTCTGAAAATTTGCCTAAAGGTATGAGTAGAAGATATTTACCATATATTGACTGGTTAATTCCAGATGATGGAATTTAGAAGCATTCTCCTCCCTCTCATCTGTATTATTTGGATTTTTTACAATAAACACGTTATATGCAAACCACTTTTTTCTTTTCTCTATATAAAGCTTTAGAAAATATGTGAAGATGTTCAAGGGTATTAATTGTTGATTTTTTGAATCAAACCGCCAACATAGATCAAGAGACGCAAGGCCATATGCTACACACAGTAAGTAGTTCTATAGAATTTCTATCATAAGTATGTTGTAAAGTTCTCAAAAAAGAATCCTTTAACATACCATAGATCAGATATTCAATATGGAGATTCAAGGTCAGTAACTTAAAATCCCTCTGTGAAACAGCTGATATGTCAATTTCCACTACCTTTTCTTTCGGATGCCAGCTTCGATAACTTAACTGCTGTAGAATGCAATTTTTTTTTTTTTTTTTTTTTTTTACTAATTGCCATAAACGAAATCAGCATTAAGAGAAATGCAGTAAAATATTCATTTCCGCTAAACTTTGAATAAGAGATTGGAGTTCAAATCTTTATAAAGTGATTTCTTGTTGTAAGTGTTTTACAGAAACATCACCAAACCATCTCCTTTTTCCAGTCATTTATATAGACAGTAAACTGGACACACAGCTACATTCTGACATAGTTGTGGGTAGATCAGGAAGGAACCGAGGTGAGGAGGAAGATAGCCTGTGGTTGAAGACATTAAACTTGCAGACAGGAGAACTGATCTCTAGTTCTCACTGGCTTGGTCCCTAACAAGCTGTCACTTTAGTGAGGTCAATTATCCATTCAGTTCATTTCAGTGTGGCCTTTCCTGCACATAGATTCCCTCTTTTGCCAGAAGTAAAATCATACAGAAAAAGGCAGGGGTCTTGGACTTAAAGAGCTGACCAGTGGAATAAGTAACGACTCCTAGCTGGATTGGAAACAGACCTCATTGAAAGCAATGTGAGATAAAGGTCCCACCCTTGAATCTCCACCTTTTTCAATTACCTTAGAAGGTGACCTATAGGGAGTGAGGTGTGGGCAGATAATTAAGTCACATTAATTTTTTTATCAGCAAAAAGTGAATGATAGTATTTAGCTTTCTTTCACTGGGTTGCTAAATAATTATATTAAATGAATGTTAAACACATTTGAAAAGCCTAAGAACAGAATATAAAGTGTTCAGCATCCTTAAATCAAGCCCAATTTCAGCATGATAAGAACAATTACATATTAGCTTTGAATAGACTTCAGTATCCATCAACAAATACTACATTAATACCTTCTTCAGACACTAAGAACAAATACATGGTGCACAATTCAGTTTACTGATAGAGTGTCAGAAGAATTAAAATCAATCCATCTGTCTTCTCTTGGTTATATCAGATTATTGCACCAGCTCTCATTATGCACATTTTTTCTGTGTTGTTACAGTTGTTTACCCATATCTTCACAATTCCCCAAGAATTTTCACCTACTTGATCTATTTGCAGCATGGTCTATCCCTCTAGCGATATCTTTGACTTTTCTAGGTATGATTTATTTTATTCTTTATTTTATTTTATTTTATTTTGAGCTGGAGTCTCTCTCTGTCATCCAGGCTGGAGTGCAGTGGTGCGATCTCGGCTCACTGCAACCTCCGCCTCCTGGGTTCAAGCGATTCTCCTGCCTCAGTCTCCCGAATAGCTGGGACTACAGGCGCGTGCCACCACACCCAGTTAATGTTTTTGTGTTTTTAGTAGAGATGGCGTTTCACCATGTTAGCCTCTATCTCCTGACCTCGTGATCTGCACGCCTTAGCCTCCCAGTGTGCTGGGATTATAGGCGTGTCCTTCAGAAAAGTTAAGTGACCCTCCTAAAAATGTAGTAGAGTGGGGTGTGTGTATGTGTGTGAATTTACTGTAAGGTCAGAATACTGTACAATACATTAAAGATAGGATTCTAGCGGTATTTCCATTATGAAACAGTTTCCATTTTCCCAGTAACAATCTCTCTCATAGATGAGATTGTCCTCTCTGCTATGCTGAGTTGGAGGAGCTATATGGCCGTGAAAACACAATACCCTTGTGATCCTTCAAATTCATAAGAGAATTAACACAGCACAGTTAAGTGCTTGCCTAGATCTACAGGCATTTTGAGGTATATTAGTATGTGTTTATGTTGGTTCATTTACTAAATGAAATAGAATGTATTTTTGACTTGGGTATGCTACACCCTTATTTATCTACTCCCTGGTACAAACCTTGAACCTTTTCAAGAATGAGCCCCATAGACTATTCCCAGGCATGGAGTGATGAGATAGAAGATGCCAGAAAAAGAATCTGAGGCAGAGTCAGGGTGCACTGCCAACTTACAAGGGATTTCTGAGGGCTTCACAAACTCAACAAAAAGTGTGATTCAAAAAAATGTTTACAATATGTATGTGATTTCTACTAAAATACATACAATTAACATTAAAATAATGTAGTTCAGAGGAGATTTGAGCTGAAGTACAGGTTCTGACTCTAAATAGCCACTGTAAGTTCTGGGCTTTAGTCTGTGTAGGAAGGAGTTGAACTAGATCTCTCATGGAATGCCTTTTAACTAAGCTTCTAAGATCTTTTGGCCACTAGGCAAATAGAAAGTGATTGCTAGGTATAGATCAGAAGACCATTTGCCTGATTTAAGTGGTCCTCACTAACAGAGATAAAAGCATGTATTTGAATAGCTAGTGCAGGTAGCTAGTTACAGTTAGCACTGGTATCAATTCCATTGGTACACAATCATTCTTGTTAATAAATTGTAGATTGCCCCCAAAGTTGGAGGCAAAATTCACGAATGTGTTACAGGGAATATAAGAATCTTGGAGACCCTACACATTATCTACATAAATGGAATAAATAATGGGTCTTGTGTATATGTGCACAACTATCTTTCAAACGCACAATATAATTGTGGTGGGTAAAATGCATGTTCATTTTTCACAGCCACTGATTTTTTCTGTTCATTCTTGATAGTATGATTTTCCAATCCACTGGAAAAAAACAACTATGGTATGCAAGGCCTTAAAATGTTCTAATAATTAAAAAAAAAATTCACCCTTTGTAAAAGATGGAAATTTCTGTTCTACATTTAACAGGGCTGGAAATTGGGTACTGTTTGCATACTGCCTTAACATACTGCTACCATAACAACGTACAATAGACTGGATGACTTAAACAACAGAAATTTATGTCTCACAGTTCTGGAGGCTGGAAGTCCAAGATCAAGGTTCCAGCTGATTCTGTTTTCATTGAGGGCTCTCTTCCTGGCCTGTAAAGGGCTGATTTCTCCCTGTGTCCTCAGGAGATGGAGAGAGAGTTCCCTGGAGTCTTCTCCTCCTCTTATAGGAACACAAATCTCATGGGATTAGGGCCCCACCCTTATAGTCTCATTTAACCTTACTTCCTAAAGGCCTTGATTCCAAATACAGTCACACGGGGGCCTAGGGCTTCAACCTATGCATTTGGAGTGGATGGGGGGCACAGTTTTATTCCACAGAACACACAAACAGTTCCTTTATTAAGTTTGGATTTATAAAAAAGCCCCAGATGCCAGATATATTACTTTCAAAAACCCATGTCATTTTCTAGTACTAATCAGAATTGTCATTCAAGCTTTCTAATATAAGGAGGCTTTTGGAAAATCCAGTTATTTGTCTTGATCTATTTCTTAGCAAAAAAACTG
This sequence comes from Rhinopithecus bieti, assembly GCF_001698545.2. Taxonomy (NCBI): domain Eukaryota; kingdom Metazoa; phylum Chordata; class Mammalia; order Primates; family Cercopithecidae; genus Rhinopithecus; species Rhinopithecus bieti. Next base: position 4,328,637 of record NW_016804580.1, on the reverse strand, counting down.
ATAACTGACTTCTATTTATAATTTTAAAAGAATTTTGCAAAATTTACTCAGAATCAACTTCTAAAATTGTAACTCAGTTAAGAATTTCACATAATCAACTTCTGTGGAAAAAATGGGTGTTTTCTTTCTACCTACTTGTAACTACTTGGCCAATAATCTCATTTCTAAAGTAACTGTTACTGTTTAGTCTGGTATTCCCAGTGAAAGGTAATAATATACTTTTTTTTTTTTTTTTTTTTTTTTTTTTTTTTTTTTTTTTTTTTTTTTTTTTTTTTTTTTGAGGCAGAGTCTCACTCTGTCACCCAGGCTGGCGTGCTGTGATGCCATCTCGGCTCACTGCAACCTCCGCCTCCCAGGTTCAAATGATTCTCCTGCTTTAGCCTCTGGAGTAGCTGGGATTATAGGCACGCACTACCATGCCCAGCTAATTTTTGTATTTTAGTAAAGATAGGGTTTTACCATGTTAGCCAGGCTGTTCTTGAACTCCTGACCTCAACTGATCCACCCGCTTCGACCTCCCAAAGTGCTGGGATTACAGGCGTGAGCCACCACATCTTGCCTAATATACTTCTAATGAGTCAGATTTTTAAAATACTATTACTCATTTAATGTCAGAGAACGAAACTTTTCTTTAGTCTTTTTTCTTTGTGTCTAACTTCTCCAAGTCTTTAAAATCTTAGCCTCCCAGATTCAGGAAGTGATTAACAAGCAATTAATCAGCTGTAAATGGATTCTTTCTAGGAGGTTTGATGTCGTTTGGCATAGAGTTAGAATCTAGTACTACATTACTCCTCTGCACACCATTTTGCAAATAAAGATAACTTTCCTAGCCTCTATCTTCAAGATTACAAAATGGAAGTTAGAATAAAACTAGTGTCACCACACTGGAGTTAATGTCTACTTGAGAAAAACATGTGAATATATTTTGGAAACTATAAAATGCTGTTAGACATCACTTTTGTTAACAAAAACAGTCATGGGTTGCTTAATGACAAGTTTCTGAGAAATGTGTTATTAGGCAGTTTCATTATTGTACAAACATTATGGAGTGTACCTACACAAACCTAGATGGTATAATCTACTTCACACCTAGGCTATGTGGTATGGTCTACTGTTCTAGGCTACACATCTGTAAAGCAGGTTACTGTACTGAAATCTGTAAGCAGCTGTAACACAATGGTAATGATTTGTGTATCTAAACAGAAAAGTTACAGTAAAAATACAGAATCATTGTCATATATGTTACCTGTCCTTGACAGAAATGTTGTGTGTATCACATGATTATAAACCATGGCAACAACAACAACAACAACAAAAATCAGGCATTCTACATTCTTATGCTATTAACATTAATAGAAGCATGAATTCTCCTCAAACATTAGAGATCTCAAACCAGACTTTACAGAGTGAGCAATGTTCTATAGCCTCTAATATTGGAAAACAGTTTTACAAATAAATGATATTCTGAAAACTCCCTTTTTACTGAATTTTGTATGTGCCTCTAAGCATATCACTTTAATTATGAAAATATGTCTCAAACAGAACAAGCATAGAAAGAGTAGCAATCAAATAAATTAATCTGACCATTAATAGCATATATTATGCTAGCATAATTATTACCTTAAAGAGAATAAAGAGAATATTTAATCAACCTAATTTTATGAAAATACTGTTACTTTGAATAGTAAACCTAGTATCCAAATAGATTTCTGTCTAATGGGATTAACAGCTACCTCTAAAGTGAAATCATATATATGTAATTGAAATTCTGGGATTGCATTTTAAAAACTTAACAGGAAGGACAGGTAAAGAGGACATGCTATGTTGGGCAATTGTTTTCAAACTCATAATATTTCAAAATGGTAAAACAATGTATAGCTAAACCTTGATGGAATCTCTCTTTATGTATTTATTTTGGGTAAAAAATTCTCATAATCAACTTTTCACATCTTGCACAATAAAACCTTTTTTAAAAAACAGGATGCATGGTACTAAGAGTCAAAAACAAAATCACAATAGATTTCATATTATCTTAGTTTGTCTCACCCTCAAAGTTTATGGCATTGTTTTGAGGAATGATGAACATGTGAAGAGAAAAAGAACAGTAATAAAGAGAAAACATAGCTTTAAAGCAAGTCAATTTTTTAAAACAACCTACAAATATATCCATGATATGGTTTGACTGTGTCCCCAGCCAAATCTCCAGTTGTAGCTCCCATAATTCCCATGTGTCCTGGGAGGGAACTTGAGGGAGGTAATTGAATCATGGGGGTGAATCTTTCCCACGCTGTTCTTGTGATAGTGAATAAGTCTCATGAGATCTGGTGGTTTTATAAAGGGGAGTTTCCCCACACACACTCTCTCTCTTGCCTGCCACCATGTAAGATGTCACTTTGTTCTTCCTTCGCCATGATTGTGAGGCTTCCTCAGCCATGTGGAACTGTGAGTCCATTAAATCTCTTTCCTTTACGAATTACCCAGTCTTGGGTATGTCTTTATTTAGTAGCATGAGAGCAGACTAATACGATGCATAATTGATAAAAGGGGGCCATATTGGTTAGTAAACTAGAAATGAATAAATATGCTATAATACTGGGAATGCCAAAATGAAGAAGAAATGGGTCACTTACTTTCTGTGTTTCAGCATTCCCTTATGTAAAAATATTTCCAGCAAGCTTCAAGAAGTATCAAAAATATTGAATTAGGGTTCTACATTCTCTCCATTTTATTTTATTTATTTATTTATTTATTTATTTATTTATTTATTTTTATTATACTTTAAGTTCTAGGGTACATGTGCACAACGTGCAGGTTTGTTACATATGTATACATGTGCCATGTTGGTGTGCTGCACCCATTAACTCATCATTTACATTAGGTATATCTCCTAATGCTATCCCTCCCACCTCCCCCTCCCCACAATAGGCCCCAGTATGTGATGTTCCCATTCCTGTGTCCAAGTGATCTCATTGTTCAATTCCCACCTGTGAGTGAGAACATGCAGTGCTTGGTTTTCTGTTCTTGCGATAGTAGTTTGCTGAGACATTTATACAGCCAACAGACACATGAAAAAATGTTCATCATCACTCGTCATCAGAGAAATGCAAATCAAAACCACAATGAGATACCATCTCACACCAGCTAGAATGGCAATCATTAAAAGTCAGGAAACAACAGGTGCTGGAGAGGATGTGGAGAAATAGAAACACTTTTACACTGTTGGTGGGACTGTAAACTAGTTCAACCATTGTGGAAAACAGTGTGGTGATTCCTCAAGGATCTAGAACTAGAAATACCATATGACCTAGCCATCCCATTACTAGGTATATACCCAAAGGATTATAAGTCATGCTATAAAGACACATGCACACGTATGCTTATTGCGGCACTATTCACAATAGCAAAGACTTGGAATCAACCCAAATGTCTATCAGTGACAGACTGGATTAAGATAATGTGGTACATATACACCATGGAATACTATGCAGCCATAAAAAAGGATGAATTCATGTCCTTTGCAGGGACATGGATGCAGCTGGAAACCATCATTCTCTCTATTTTTAATCCATTGCCTCAATCCCTGCCATCTATCATATTGGGATTTTGGTGCTTGGTTCTTCTTTTGGATCCTTTATTTTAAAACCAAGAAAACGATTAATCACATATTTACAAAAACTTGGTAATAAGTGTAACTAACACGCACCTATGATATTTCAAAGCCTTTGCTTGGCACATAATATATATTTAATCCTTCCAACAAACCAGAGAATTAGATACCACTTTCAAAATAAATAAACTGAAGCTGAGACATATGGAGTAGCTTGCCTAGCACCACATAAATCCTGGGGATATAAAACCAGTTCTATATAACACATACAAACTCCAGAGTCAATGCTCTCTCCACTTCCACAATATGTTGTAGTTATCAAAATTTTTAGGATCTCAAAAAAAAAAAAAAATCACGCTTGCTCAAATTGTTTCTATTAGGCTACTTATCAGACCTTCTGTAAGAGCTCTCTCACTGGTCTCCCCGTTTCTCCTACAAGTTCCCCCACTCTATTCTCTATATAGTAGAGTAATCCTTTTGAAAAGTAAACCTATTAAACCAGAAATCTAATCATATCGTGCCCCTGTTCAAATGAGGCTTCCCATCACACTGTAGAATAAAATCCAATATCCTTACCATACACAGTGCTTGACACAACCATCTCTCCAACTTCATTTTCATCATCTCACATGCCACACCAACTACAATGATTTTCTTGTTGTCCCATGAATATGTCCATATTCTCCAACATCACGCATTGCATCTGCTGTTTCATGCCTCTGAAATAATCCTCCCTTAGGCTGCTTTCATTGTTTTAAGTTCCTTTAAAACATTGTTTATCATGAGATCTTTTTTCTTCTTTCACCTCCACTAAACTTCTTTAAAATCTCTCTCTGGGCCAGGCATGGTGGCTTAAGCCTGTAATCCCAGCACTTTGGAAGGCCAAGGCGGGCAGATTACTTGAGGTCAGGAGCTCAAGACCAGCCTGGCGAACATGGTGAAACCTCGTCGGTACAAAAAATACAAAAAAATTAGCTGGGCATGATAGCACACACCTGTAATCTGAGCTACTTGGGAGGCTGAGGCAGGAGAATCTCTTGAACCTGGCAGGTTGCAGTGGGCCGAGATTATGCCTTTGCATTCCAGCATGGGTGACAGAGTGAGAATCCATCTCAAAGTAAATAAATAAATAAATAAATAAACAAATAATACAAATAACTTTCTGTATTGTGTCCAATTCTGTATTCTAGTGATTAGAACTTTGCCGAATACCTAATAGATATTCAACACATAGTTGTTGATGTTAGCACTTCTTTACACTTTACAAGGCTAATTTATTTGGTTTTGTCACCTCCTAGAAAAAAGGTCATAGTGGTCTGGGCATGGAGCCCAGTGCACCTCACCAATCCAAAGAATACTGAATGAAGAGGTAGTTGTTTTAAGTCACCAAGTTTTGGAGTTGTTTGTTACTTACCAATAGACTACCAACAGAGGTGGCTTGGGACTCTTTGTAATACAGCATGAACATTTCAAGAATCAAAAACTGAATAGTGAATCAAATTTATAAGTAAATTGGACTGGTTTGTAATGTGCTGCTACTTCTTCCTTGCTATTATGAAGAATCCAGCTCTGTGACTTTTTTTTTTTTTAATAGGATCTTGTTCTGTCGCCCAGGCTGGAGAGCAGTGGCACAATTGTGGCTCACTGCAGCCTGGACCTCATGGGCTCAGAAGACCCGTCTACTTTAGCCTCCTGAGTAGCTGGGACTACAGGCACATGACACATGCTTGGCTATCTTTTTAAAGTTTTTTGTAGAAACGGGGCCTCACTATGTTGTCCAGGCTGGTCTTGAACACCTAACCTCAAGCAGTCCTTCTGCCTCAGCCCCCCAAAGTGCTGAGATTATAGGCATAAACCACTGAGCCCAATTCTTTCTGTTCTACACTTTGTCAGCTGAGTTTACTGCTGGCCTGCAACCAGTTGGTATGTCAGCTGGGCCTGGTCGGTCCCAGTCAGTCTTGGTCACATGTTTAGGGTCTCTATCTCCACTTGCTGTCTCATTTCTAAGTGGGATAGATCGGGTTTATTCACAATGAACAAATATGAATCTGAAAGAGCCAGTTCTTCAAGGCAGATCTCAAGTTGTTAACTGGGCCTAAATTTAAAATACAGCCAAGTGGCCATTGGCTGATAAGGGGTCACACACATACTCTGAGTTCCCCAGAAACCCACACCTTTTTATTTTTGGGACTTCCAGAGCTCACCTGAACCAACTAATCAGCGCTTACCTCTCTCAGCCAGTCAGGGCTCAGCTGTATCTACCAATCAGAGTTAAGCAAGTTTTGATCCTTTATTTACATAAATAGACCTGATTGAGAACTGTGGCAGGAATCTTTTGCTACAAAACTTGAGCCTTCCCTTTGCTCTCTGGAATGTATCTTTGTTTTACACCAGAGGTGGCTGCATCTCCTTGGTTTGCAAATTGTTCACTGGAATAAAGTCTCTTTCCTCCAAATTCGTTTTCAGAGGATTTTGTTCACATCATAAAGTGACAGAATCTAAGAGGGGTAAGAGCAGAAGCTGTACAGCCTCTCGAGGCATTGCCTACAAGGTACACAATGTCACTTCACACTGTTTTCATCAGAACAAGTCACAAGGCATGGCCTGGATTGAAGAGGTGAGAAGAGAGATCCTATCTCCTTATAAAAGGAACTGCAGGAATTCATGGCTGTTTGTATAATACAATGCCATCCAGTCTTTGTTGTTGTTTTTGTTTGTTTGTTTGTTTTTCTGTTCCTGAGCTGTTGAGCTCTCTGGCTACCTATAACTATATATATATGGCCACTCTGCCCCAAAGAGATGCTGTACCCATTTTCACTTTGTTGAGAGATCATTTTCATAATACTCTTAAGTAGCATCCATTTTTTTTTTTCAAATAATCTCTAAGAGTGCCTTCATTTGGCATAGAGGAACTTTTAGCAGTATAAATCTTCCTACTGCTTTCTAAATAAGAATTTAAAAGCCAAATTCAAATGACAAATTCTTTTAGGATCACATCTTAGAAGAGGGAAAACCTTGTTGCCAACTCACTTAATGTCAGGTAGCTGATGTGGAGGGTAAGTAAGGGCAGAACGAAAGAAGAGAACTTGCAATCCTTTCATGAGTTATTAAAAATAAAGAAGCAAGAAGAAAAAGCACAAGCTGTTGAGCGGTTTTGTTTTAAAATTACCAATGATACATTCAGACAAATATTTTCATAATACGGTTTTGCTGATTTTGCAGAAATATTCTCTTTCGGATCTATAAAACTGGCATTTATACTTTGCAATAAAATTACAAGATAGCTGGAAGAGATTTTATTTCAGTGCAGCCCAAGAAGTATTTGTTCTTTTTTATTTGCTTATTTTTTCTTTTTTTGCTTCTGTCTTGCAACTTCCCAGGGGTGAGAAGGGAAATCAATGTTATTAGCTTTTCACTTTCCTAAGAACTAGCTGGAAAGACCCGAGAAAAATAAATATACAGGGAAAACATTCAAGAGACTATAGTCTAATATAAGAAGATGCCGTCAAATGGCCTATTTTTTTTTTTACAAGCATTTCTTTTACATGCCATGCGTTTAAGTTAACAAGTATTCATGATGCATGGATTACGTATGTGGGAGATATGAAGGGCAAGTAGGTATTTATGATCTAGTCTTTGCCCTCTAGAAGTCTGCAGCCTAGTAAAATGATACGGATATTCAAATATCTCTTTTCCAAACCAGGAGAAGATAACTACTGAACTAAAGACAGGACTCAGTCTATAAGCCTTCCAAGAAAGGAAATTTCATTCAGTTTTAAAGGTAAGAAAAATAAGGTTCAGAGAAGTAAGAGCATTAAAACTGGCCCTGGAAAAATGATTTAGAATTTGAGAATGTCACTCTAGTCAGAGGGACTGGTCTGATCACAGGGAAAAGGGCAGAAATAAACTAGAAATAATCCGGAAACTCTCTAGAACGAAAGCTCATACACAAGAGTAATGTGAACTGAGGACAGTTTGATATGCCGAAATTAGAATGCACAAAGCCTCGAATATCAGTCCAGAAAGTCTGAACTTGATTCTGTATAAGATGAGAGCCTTGGAAGAAATGGATTAAATGTGGACTTAGAAGGAACAATCTAGAAAATGGTGTGGACCACAGAAGGTACAAATTATAATCAGACATTGGTTTGGATGCTATTTCAATAGGCACATAATACAACTCATAATAGCTCAAACTGGGTTACCAACAAGAACAAGAGAAAGAGGCTGTTATGAGAAGGGCTGTGAAAAGTCCAAAGGACTTGCTGGTATTTGAGAGGGAGAGGAGCACTCAGAAATAATCCTGAAGTACTTAGTATAACTGAGACAGTCCAGAAGGTTTAGAGTAACTAATGTCAGTTAATATTTTAAAACAGAACCTGGTATATCTATATATCATTTTAAATACTAAAAAACAAATACGAGAAAATAATACCATTGATTCCCAAATACAGTACATACGCCACTCACAGAAGCAAGGTCTTAGGAGTAATCAGTTGTAATTGAGAGTTCTCCCTCTCATATTCAAATAACACCTGCCTTTCTATTTTTCTCTATTTGATACATGCTTAAAGTGGGACACACCACGACCTAACAAATCCCTTTGAACTAGAGCAGTGATTCTCAAATTTGTCTGCACATTAGAATCACCTGGAGACTTTGAAAAATTCCAAACCCGAGGCCACGCTCTAGACCAATTAAATCAGACTTTGAGATGGAATGCAGAGTGTGATCCCAACATGCAGACCAGCCTGGGAACCACTGAATTAAAAGCAAGTAACACCAATTAGCTGAAACTTCCAAATTGCAACACGCTGTGCTCTGCATGACCATGCCCAAGCCAAGACTTTAGAAATCTATGAAGTATTTCAATTTATCCTTAAAGAGTGATCAAAATATAAGAATTTCACTTCTGTCAATGTAGAGCTTACCACTTTGCACATCATGTACAGCAAGGTTTATGTTCCAGAAAAATGTAGGAAAACAAATAGTCCCAAGTCTGTTTTTGAAATGGTGACTCTTAAAGTTCTACCCGTGTTGAAATCAATCTCGGTAAATAGGCTGTGTCCAGATTTCTGTTCCTTAATGCATATCAGATCTAGACAATTTCTGAGATTTTTGTATGTTTCACAGGTTGCACCTATACGTGTTCCAAATATAAATATGGAATCTTCATATCATGGTTTCTTCTGCATTGATTTGACGTAGAATTTTATTTATTTATTTATTTTTCAGGTTATCCCAGCTTCAAAACAAGTGTCAAGAGAAAGCATCTTCAAAAGTGCCATGGACAAGCTGCATCATGTTGAGATATCTACACAATTTTAAAGATCATTAATCAGACTGCAAGCACAATGCCTTCGTCTATTTGTGCTGCTATCACAGACTTGGTAATTTATAAAGAGAAGAAATTTATTTTCTCACAGTTCTGGAGGCTACAAAGTTCAAGATCAAGGCACTGGCACCTGTGTGGGCTTTCTCGTTGCATCCTCACACAGTAGAAGGCAGAAGGCAAGAGAGAACAAACACTGTATCCTCACATTGAGAAGGAGAGAAGGGGATGAATCCAATAATGCAAGCCCTTTTCATAACAATATTAATCTATTTATGAGGGCAGAGCCCTTATAAACTAAACACTTACCATTAGGCCCCAGCTCTCAACTCTATTGCACTGGGGATTCAGCTTCAAACACATGAATTCTGCAGGACACATTCAGACCACCGCACATTAGAACTAGGCTTTGCATAACTATGCCATGCAAAGCATTAAATTGGGTGCGACTACATATATTAGAATATATTATATATATTAGAATATATTATAGAATTATATATATTAGAATATAATGCTAATTATACATAGGACTTAGTAGAAAGAGGTTATATTTAGTTTGGGGAAGATTAAATTTGTGCATCCATCAGTTTAGAAATTTTGGCTAATTGGTGGTTTCTGCTCTTGTTTGGTGGTTTCCAGACTTGTCTGCACATTGGAATCATATCCTGCACTCCAGCCCAGATTCAGATTTAATTGTTCTAAAATATGGCATGGGCTTTGGAATCTTTAGAAGATTTTCAGGTGATTTGATCCATCATACTTTATCCTTAAAAAGCTAAAAGTTGAACCACTTTCCTGAAATGATACCACTTCGCTTATTTTTTATTTCCTTCAAGGAGATAAATCATGTGACCAAATTGACCAGTTTGGACTTCTTATTGGTATTTGATGCACAGAAGGAAAATATTCTCTTTCCAAGTCTTTGCAGTTGAAATACCAACCAGCTGCCTTTTTAGATTAAATGCCATTCACTATTAGGATATTAAAAACATTTATTCAGGAGAATTTCATTTTAAGAAATATATAGACCAATATAAAAAAAACCCATAGTTTCTGCATTTACGCTGCTTATAGTTTAGTGGAAAACATACGTATTAAGTGATCGCATTAATAACATGACCTAAAACGACTAGATTTACCTATGCATCTCAGATGAAAAGTTTAAAAGAAATCGGGAAAGGAACTCACTTGAATCATCCAATACTCTGTATTAGAACTCCATATACTTGTAAAGTTCAATGCTTGTAAAAGTAGACAAGTTTCATTTGCTCATAGATTTCCTCTGCCTGAGTTTATCTACATAGTTCTTTTCACTAATCTGTATTGTGAATACAAATTGCTTAGAATTGTCAGCAACATAATAAATTTAGTGAATTTATATATAAAATTAAAATTACTACTCAATGGTGAAAGTATTAATAATAATCCGGAGGGGAAAACAAGTGAAAAAAAAGCTTATGTCAAAGTTATCCTTGGGTCTCATATCCAGAATTTATAAGGAACTTAAACTGTTGAATAAGTAATAAACAAGTACATTAAAAATGGGCAAAAGGCATGAATAGAAACTTCTAAAATGAAGACATACCAGCAGCCAAAAAATAAAAATAAAAAAAAGATTATCACCACTAATCATCAGAGAAATGCAAATCAAAACCACAATGAGATACCATCTCATGCCAGTCAGAATGGCTATAATTAAAAAGTCGAGACTGGGCGCTATGGCTCACGCCTGTAATCCCAGCACTTTGGGAGGTCGAGGCAGGCCGATCACCTGAGGTCGGGAGTTCGAGACCAGCCTGATCAACAAGGAGAAACTCTGCCTCTACTAAAGATACAAAATTAGCCAGGCGTGGTGTTGCATGCCTGTATTCCCAGCCACTCGGGAGGCTGAGGCTGGAGAATCATTGAACCTGGGAGGTGGAGGTTGTGGTGAGTTGCAATCACACTACTGCACTCTAGCATGGGCAACAATAACAAAACTCTGTCTAAAAAAAAAAGAAAAAAGTCAAAAAAACAATAGATGCTGGCTAGGTTGTGACAAAAAGGGAACCCTTATACTCTGTTGGTGGGAATGTGAATTAGTTTAGCTACTGTGAAAAACAACTTGGCAATTTCTCAAAGCAATGAAAACAGAGCTACCATTCAACTTACAACAGAACTACCAATTAGCAGTGGAATTGCTGGGTATATATTCAAAAGAAAACATATCGTTCTACCAAAAAGACACCTGCACTTGTCTGTTCATTGCAGCACTAGTCACAATAGCAAAGACACAGAATTAACCTAGGTTTCCATCAATGGTGGATGGGATAAAGAAAATGTGCTACATATAACACCATGGAATACTATGAAACCATGAAAAAGAATGAAATCATGTCCTTTAAGCAACATGGATGTAGTTACAAGCCATTATCCTATAAGAATTAGCGCAGGAACAGAAAATCAAACACTGCATATTCTCACTTATAAGTAGGACCTAAACAATTGGTATTAATGGACCTAAAGATAGCAAAAATAGATACTGGGGACCACTACATGGGGGAAAGTGGGGATCAAGGGTTGAAGAACTAACTCTTGGGTACTGTGCTCAGGACCTGAGTATTAGACACAATATATTCAGGTAACAAACCTGCACACATACCCCTTGTATCTAAAATAAAATTAGAAATTATTTTTTAAAAAAGAAAAGCAAAAACAAAAGTTATCCTTGGGTTTTCCTCTGGAGAAAAAGTTTATTACTCCAGAGAGCAAGAATGGAGACAGTGGGGGAAGAGAATAATGAGAAGAATTAATATGTTCTGTTGGAGACCAAAGATTGTTAATAAATATTCCCTGGAATCAGATGAGTAAGAAAAGGCATGAACAAATAGCATGTCACTGTTCTGCTACAACTAGCATAAAATCCAAAGTTCAATCTAGGTCTATGCACTAGATTATTTGGACTTGATGATTTCTTACTAATTAGTCCAATATGAAGGACATTATTTGTCAAATTCAACTCATATTTGGTTCCCTTATGTAGTTGAGATTTTACAAAACTTGTGATGGCTTAAAGTTTTTTATTACAAGAAAAATGTCAACAATAGTTTTCAAAACATATAGAGGAATAAAAGGAATGTTTTTGAAAGTCAAGGAGGCAAAATAAGCAGATTGCCTTGGAAAATGTAGGTGGAAATTACCCCCAGAATATCATATATGTTCCTATTCTGCAGACCAATACATTGACCAATACATCTCATATATAAGATCAGTCAATGTATTGGTCTGCAGAATAGGAACAATGTAAAGGAATGTCCTAGCAGTTGAAATAAGAATTCTTAATTGTTGCTATTTCTAGGGTAATGAAGCCTGGCCCCAGAGATCCAGAATGAATACATAAATCCTCTTTTCTACCCTGTCTTTGTCATCATATGCCATCTTAAATGCAGCAGATACAAATTGAGAAATATACTGAGCAATCAAATAAGTTGCAGGTTTTTAATGAAACATGTTTTGAAAGTGGCTGCTTATAAATAACTTTTGTAGATTGCAGACTGTCTTAGTCCATTTTGTGCTGCAGTAACAGAATATCACAGACTGGGTAATTTATAATGAACAGAAATGTCTTGGCTCATGATTCTAAATGCTGGGAAGTCCAAGAAGGAAGGGGCAGCATTTGATTAGGGCATTCTTGCTGTGTTAACCCATGGAAGAAGGGCAGAGAGAGGGCAAGAGAGAGCAAGAGAAGGGAGCCGAATTCATCCTTTTATCAGAAGCCCCTCCATCAATAACAGCATTAATCCATTCATGAGGCAGAACCTTCATGGCCTAATTACCACTTATTAGGTCCCACCTCCCAACATTGTTGCCTTAGGGGTCAAGTTTCAAACACATGCTTTTTGGAGGACACATTCAAACCATAGCACATACTTATAAGGTATTTATGACATCGAGAAATGTTTTAGATCTACAATAAAGAATTTGTAAAGCAGTAGTTCCCAAAGAGTAAAATGTGAATGAATGAGGATAATTTGGTAAGATACATCTACTTATTTATTGATATTTTATTCTATCATGTTTTATTTCTTTTCTTTTCTTTTTTTTTTTTTTGAGATGGAGTCTCCCTCTGTCGCCCAGACTGGAGTGTAGTGGCCGGATCTCAGCTCACTGCAAGCTCCCCTTCCCGGGTTTACGCCATTCTCCTGCCTCAGCCTCCTGAGTAGCTGGGACTAAGGCGCCCGCCACCTTGCCTGGCTAGATTTTTTGTATTTTTTAGTAGAGACGGGATTTCACCGTGTTAGCCAGGATGGTCTGGATCTCCTGACCTCGGGATCCACCCATCTCGGCCTCCCAAAGTGCTGGGATTACAGGCTTGAGCCACCGCACCTGGCCATCATGTTTTCTTTCTTTTTAATGCTTTCTTTTTCTGAAACAATATAAATTGTAGAAAATATATATAAACATATATATTTAAAATATTGTGTATGCGTGTGTGTGTATATATATATATACACACATATATATATTTAAATGCCATTACTTTTCCAAAAAACATTAAGAGACTTTTTTTTTGGTGAGAGGAGGGTTATAATAATATCCAAGCTCCAGAGGCCACTGCCATAATGTTTACTTTGTCTTCCCCTTTGGAGGTGGAGTAGAACATATTTAAATAATCCAAGATACTGGTCATTAAATTGCAGAGCTGAGGTCCAGAGTATTTCTCATACTCTGCCAAGTATTAACATATTTTATTCACAAAAACTCTAGGAAAGTTGCAAGGTTTTCATCTTCAAATTCACAACTCCCTCATCCCAGTAACAATAATAATGAATGTAGCAAATGATTATTTGCATGTACATCACATTTCTTCGCCTTGGTACAAGCCTTCAAGAACTCCTAAGCTGATTCTGGTTACCTATAGGAGGCTGGGAGGCAATCATGCAAGCAAAAGGACCCACAGTGAATGTGTCAAAGCATGTAGAGGAGAGAGTTTGTTCACATTTCTAATCTTCTAATCCTTATTCTAGAAAGCAGCCTGCGAGGTCCTCTGAGGATCAAGCTACCGATGATATGAATAATGGTCACGGAATACATCAGGTTCCATAGAAATGCAGATTCCCTCATGTGGCTTTCAAGGACCTCTGGGCTCTGAACTCAGTCTTTCTGACAAATCTTCCCAACCACCCTATCTTAAAAGGTCTTTCTCACCCTCCACTAATACCCCATGTCTCTGCACCCATTTTCTTTTTTCATATTTAAAATAATAGATTTCTAGCCGGGCGAGGTGGCGGGCGCCTGTAGTCCCAGCTACTCGGGAGGGCTGAGGGCAGGAGAATGGCGGTAAAACCCGGGAGGTGGAGCTGCAGTGGAGCTTGAGATCTGGCACTGCACTCCAGACCGGGCGACGCGAGCGAGACTCCGTCTCAAAAAAAAAAAAATAAAAAAAAAAAAAAAAAAATAATAATAATAATAATAATAGATTTCTTTGTTTACTTTAATTTCTATCCAACCCCACTAGATTGTAAGCTGCAAGAAGCCTCCATCTGTATCTGCTTCATTTACTAAAAACTACTGACAACTAGCACTCATGAAAGATTTGTTGAATGAATAAATAGATGAACACAATCTAAGAACCTTATTGCTTTAACGTGTAAAAAAGTACACTCTGAATTTTTAGAAGACAGTTGATAAATAGATGTATAGAGAAGAATCCGAGAGTAAATGAGCCATCATTGCTAGTCTGCTGCCGCTACAGTACAGTTCTGTGATGCATTCTTGCTGAGTACCATTGTAAGTTCAACATTTCAAGCAGATGTCTACAAAATAAAATGTGACTGGAGGAGAAAGATCAGAATGAGTGAGATTTGTGTCATCTGAGAAATGAATGGGGAAGAGACCACAGCAAGACAAGAGGGGGTGGCCTTATTGTATACAGAGGTTAGGATGAGGATTAATATGTGAATAATCTGTGGGTGAAAAATTTGGCTAAGAATTGTAAAACAATTTCATAAATTAAGATGTCTACAACAGAACTTTCTCACTTAAAATAGGATAAAATTACACCAGGGCCTGTCAAGGTGAGGTAAAGCATTAGGACAAATACCTAATGTATGCGGGGCTTAAAACCTAGATGATGGGTTGATGGTGCACGGAACCACCATGGCATGTATATAATACCTAAGTAACAAACCTGCATGTTCTGCGCATGTATCCCAGAATTTAAAGTAAAATGAAACAAAACAAAAACAAAAACAAAAACAAACAGGATAAAATTACCGTAAGAAGATTTTGAACAAAGGCTTTTGAGAATGTGCAAAGGTTTCCTATGTGTGGATGAAAAATGTATTTTATAGTATCTGACATCATTTTAACTATGCTTAACTGTCTAGCATATTTTGTTTAGTGATGTTTGAACATAGTTCTGGAAGTAAACGGATGACCAATAGTTCGCTATTCAGACAGGAAATAACAGGAAATTGGTCTGAATTTCCCAAAAAGCTCCAGATTACTTTTTGTCTTCTCCTCTACCTTTCCTTTCTAGGTTTTATTTCTGGCTTGTCCTCTGTTATTTGGGTCAGAGCTCTTAGGACACTATTTATCTTATGCAATATCTCATTCTAAATAGGATTATCTTGGTTATAAGGAAGAAAAGGACTGCTAATTGAGGTTCAATTTTCTCATCAGGCATAAATGTTTATTGAATAATATATGCAATTGTGAGTAGTTCTGTTGACATATGCAAAATGTGTTAGAGATATAAAGGATTTAGCTACCCAAATCAGTTTCAAAAATAGCCTAAAACTTTAAGAACACTAAGGAATAGTGTTTACAAATAATAGATAATGAACAGAGATACACACACATATATATATGAATAAACTTATATATATACATATCTCACGAACAGAGATACACACGTATAAGAGGTTACGAAATCTCTCCAGCACCATAACCAGAGGGAGTCTATATGAATGAAGAAAGGGAAACCATGCAGTCTGGAAAACTGAAGAGGCTTCTTTTCTCTAAGAGATAAATGATCACAAGTTTACTGGGAAATGGACCATGGGGAACTGGGAGTGAAGATATACTAGGAGTCTGGTATTGCCGGCTATTCATGCAGCCAGTCACAGGATTCAAGAGGAGTTGTATTCTCTTTTAATAAAAAGGTGCTTTGGGTGGCCGAGGCAGGGGGATTATTTGAGGCTGGGAGCTCAAGACCAGTCCTGGGTAACATAACAAGAAGTCCTCTCTACAAAAAAAAAAAAAAAAAAAAAAAAAAAAAAGCTGTATGTGGTGGTATGTGCTTGTAGTCCCCACCTTTTCAGGAGGCTAAGGCAGGAGGATCACCTGAGCCCAGCAATTCAAGTCTCTAGTGAGCTCTGACTGCACCACTGTGCTTCAGCCTGGGCAGACAGAGCAAGTCCTGCCTCAAAAGAAAAACAAAGAAGAAGAAAGAAAGAAAAGAAAAGAAAAGAGATTTTTGTTTTCTTTTGAAAAGTACCCTACACTCATAGTTAAGATCAGATTGGCAGGTTGGGTGCTCAACAGATAGAAATTTCATGAGGATCTCTTTTGGAAAAATGTTGTGTAATAGAACATTTTCCCACATATGTAAGTCTTAATATGCCTGTGCTGCCATGGCAGCTTATTGGCTGTAGCAAAATACCATAGACTAGATGACTTAACCAACATAAATTCATTGTCTCACAATTTTTAGAGGCTGGAAGTTCAGTGTCAAGGTGCCAACATAATCGGGTTCTTGTGAGGACTCTCTTCCTGGTTTTCAGGTGGCCACTTTTCCACTGTGTCCTCACATGGCCTTTCCTCAATGTGTGTGAATGGAGAGAGATGTCTTTTTCCCTCTCTTTTTATAAGCCCACCAATCCTATCAGATTAGGACTCCATCTTTGTGATCTCATTAACCTTAATTGCCTCATAAAAACCCTATCTCTATATACAGTCACACTGGGGGCTAGGGCTTCAACATATGAATTTAAGTGAATAAAATTCAGTTCATAGCACCAGGCCTCAATTACCAGGAACCAGCACAAAGGGTTGCAGTGCGAGGGTGCAGGGGAAAGAGTCTGCTAAAATCAGTAGCTACAAATAAAAGATGTGGGTCCTGACCCTGGCCTTGCCTGTAATTTCTGTCTACACTGGACCGAGTTACTTCATCATACCTCTAAAACCAGTCTCTTGTGTAAGATACCAGCTAGCTATATCTGTAGAAATTGTTATAATCATGAAAAGAAATGCCATCAGTTCTCGGAATCAAAGTTTGCCCCTAAAACAGTCAGTTTTCATTCTTTTTTATTTGGTTGAGCTTCATTATTTAAAAATTTTTTCTTAAATTGATATGCTGTCTCTCTATGTTACCCCAGCTGGTCTCGAACTCCTGGGCTAAAGGAATCCTTTTGCTTTGCCCTCCCAAAGTGCTGGGATCATAGGCATGAGCCCCCATATCCAGCCAAGTTTCATTACTTTTTATTTAGCTGAGTAGCATTCTTTTTTTTCCCTTCAAATCTATGCACAATTTAGAAATACTTATAGCTATTTTATATATACTCGATCCACATACTTGGTGTTTATATGATCCTAAAATTTAACCCCATTTGTTTATTTTTAGTAAACTAGTAATCACCATAGAAGAGCTACTGTCTTATTAGAAATTGAATCTTTTGCCAATGTTTCAAATCATGTTGACTTTCTAAAGTCTTGTTGGCAAGTCTAAAATGTTTCAGTCTTAATAAAGAACAAAAAATGATTATGTGAAGAAATATCATTGTTCAAATGACAGTATTTATATGCAGTTAATAGTAGATGTGAGCTTTTTTCTCCATATGTTTAAATACTTCTGCAGACTTGGAGTAGCAAACTGATTATAAGCAAGCAGTAAATTTCCTGTGACTGCAATTTCAAAAACTAACATTTCAGAGAAATATGAACATGATCTTGGAAACTCTCTTCAAAATCACTAGTGGAGATGAGAGCTCTAAAACTATCTTCCATTTCTTATTTTAATGATTTGTTTTAATAGAAGAAAAATGAAGTATTTCATCTGGATAGTGCTTATATAAAATAAGTATAAGACAATAGAAGAGAAGAAGTCTGGAATATATATATCCGAGAATCATGTATCTTACTGATTTCAACTCAACATAGTATGGGGAAAACAGGTAGACAGCAGTGAAGTGTCTCCTGGAATCTGGAATAAAAGGTTTTCTGGAGAGACGGCCTAGTAAGTTTACATGAGGAAGGTGATGAGTCATTTGCATGGTGTACACTAGCAATAGCAGCTGGGGGCCCATTGGAGAGATGGCCCTGTAGAAATATTTTCTTTTGCCATCACTGTGTTGGGCTACATATGACTATGAAATAATGAATGAATAGCCACTATGTAAGCATTTGGATGTCTCTGGAGAAACTAGGAGATCTGTCATGCTGGGCCCAGGTTCCTACATGCCCCTAATCCTCTGCAGCTGGTTAATGGCTGTCCTGTTAGGCTGGGCGTTCTCCTTGTAGCCCCCATGGTCCCCAAGTCCCACTGTTTTCCTGCATCCAGAAAGAAAATCCCTTAAGATAAATCATGCTGTGTGGTCTTCTGTCTTTCTCCTTCTTGTAACACCAGGACTATTTACCTGCATGACTCCAAGGCCACTTGAATTTGCTCATCAAATTAAGTGCAGTGATCATCTTTAAATATGAGAATGAAAAAAAAAAAAATGGAACTGAAGAGTTTGAAATCCTTAGAACTCTAGTCAAGGTAACTTTCACGAACTCAGGAAAACAAATTTGGTATGTGCTAGTAATTGAGGAAGTGGAAACCTCCTCTGAACTATTTGTTCAGATGAATTCTGTTCAGAGGAAGCCTGTGTGAGGGCAAAGGGAGTAATCAATCCAAAATAGTGGTTAATAGAGCCCTTTTTAAAACTGGAATTCGATTTCCTCATGTGAGAACTAGGCAGATACATAATACTTCAGGAAGATGGAAAGAGAAATTTCAGATTGTTCGCATCACAAGGGAACTTGGAAACAGGTATTTCTTGATACTCTGAGGAGATTAAGAGATGGATTACTGCATGAAAGGAACCTGAGGGGGTCATGAATGAGTCTACAAGGAGCAAGTGGGTGCACAGCCCTGGAGGGGTCCCGTGTTTTGATCAACCTTGTTCCCTTTCTTCTACCTAGCTGCCCAATGGGCCCTGCCCACCCAGAAGCACTGTGATGCCTACTCCCTACTGAGAAAGTCCAATCAGCACTCAGGGAGGGCAGTTTAAGATTCACAGCAGTGACTTCAGGTTGTCTGTCACTCTAGACACCGACAGGAATGAGTAAGGTGCTTCTCTGTTCTCTCTCCCTATTTTTCTCTCTCTGCCTCTCTCTTTCTCCAGGCATGTGTGCTTTGCAGCATTTCAATTTGTGATTGCCTAGGAGAGAAAGTAGAGAGGAAATCAGCAAAGTAGGTAAAAACACCCATCTCGGAAGCAAAATGACCAACGTGGAACAGAAGCTGCAGCGTGTAAAGCCAAGAAGACGCTTTCCCTGTAAGCCCCCTCATTGTCTTTGGAAACTGCTGGTGGCTTCACTTTGCTCTGTTCCAGAATTTTGCAAGGAGCGAGGTTGCTAATATAAATGCTGCTTCCTCTGACTCTTAGTTTGTATGTGGACAGCCTCAAGTCTGTAACTAATCCAAGACATAGGAGAAGGAGGAAGAAGAAAATATGTGCAGGTAGCTTGAGCTTTGATCAGCGTAGGTTAATGAGGACTATAGTAGACAAGAGTGATTTCCAGAAGGTACTAAGCACTGTCCTGTGCCTAAGAGTAGACAGATTTTGACACCATGGCCACCAGGTAAACACTTTCTCAGTTCCTCTATGACTACCTTACTTTCCTCTGTTTTTCATCAATTTATTCTTTTGCAGAAGAAAATGGTACTCAGATAATTTGAGTGTGAAAACAAATCTACTGCTAGACAAAGAATCCCAGTGGCCAAGCTATAATCACATATTCTACTTCACTATTCATTTTAATGTGGAAATGGTCAAGGAAAAATGTCAGGCTTTTGTTAGCAACCTTGTTCTACTTCTTGTCACATGGACTCCATTTTACTTCCAGTCCAAACCACAAATGAGTCTTGGTTTTCTTGGTCAGAAAGGAAGTAGCCTCTCTCTCCTTTCTGGGTTTTATGTCTAACCCTCAGTTAAACACTACTTTCCCTACATCCAATACAAATTGCTTCAAATCAATGGATGCTTTATGAACATCAGCAAAGTACCCAGCATTGTTTCTTTTCTCAAGGAGATTTCAATCTGAGTTAGATTTTCCCATACTTGGTCTTTTGAAACAGTCCAGTCATTTCATGGCTTCTCGGTTAAAAGCGATATCCAGAGTTTCATTTGCCAAACCTTGATTTAAATAGAGAGGCCCTTTCACTTTTTCCAGAAGAGAATGCACTTTATACTCGCGATGGCTTTACTGTAATGGTGACATGGGGAATGGTTTCAGATGACACAAGTCGTTACTAGTATATGAGCTCTTAGTAAAAAGAAACACTTGGTTTAGAGGGCAAATTTGCCAATAAGAAAACAGAGTGAACACGATGGTTGGAACACAGCAAAGTGGACCAGGCTCCTGGGAGTTTATGTGCTTGTATTGGAAGGAGGCCAGTGAGGATGAGAGGATTGGAGATTTTCATTCATGGTGCCCAGACCGCTGGGTTCACCATCCTATCCTCTCTCTACCTTTTCATAATTTTCTGATCTCTGCTTTATTTTAATCGATTATACTTGGTTTGTTTGTTTATTTATTTATTTATTTAATTTATTTAGAGACGGAGTCTCGCTCTGTCGCCCAGGCTGGAGTGCAGTGGCGTGATCTAGGCTCACTGCAAGCTCCGCCTCCTGGGTTCACACCATTCTCCTGACTCAGCCTCCCGAGTAGCTGGGACTACAGGCGTCCACCATCACACCCGGTTAGTTTTTTTGTATTTTTAGTAGAGACGGGGTTTCACCGTGTTAGCCAGGATGGTCTCGATCTCCTGACCTCATGATCTGCTGGCCTCAGCCTCCCAAAGTGCTGGGATTACAGGCGTGAGCCATATACTCGGTCTCTTTTCGTTGTCTCTCTTCCCTGTCTTCCAGAGCCACAAACTAGAGAGGATATAAAGTTTAAGGAATTCAGCGGAGCAAAATGGAGTCTTGGCCAGTCTTCCATGTACCTGGTTTATATTGATTGTAATGCTCAGTGAAATAACATCTAAATGAAGAGGACGATAAGTATCATGTATAAGGGCTATCCAAGCCACCATTAATTCCTCCCAGAAAAGTCATTTTTAATTAAAATTCTTCAAAATTATGCACACACATTGAGTGTGCACATACATACACATACAAACATACACAAATTCACACACAGACACATGCACACACATACAAATCACCAAATTTCTCTTTAGACGCTTTGAAAAAAAACCACTTTAGTATATTCCAACCTTGCCTAGACATAAGGATTTTTAAAAGCACTGCTTACTATGCCAAGTGCTTGAGTTCCTAATTTTGCAACTGCAGCCCAAAGGAAGACAATGATACATTGGTAAGGTAGCCATTGAGCAGAGATTGGGAGAAACCTCTATTGGAATAAAATGGAGCGAAGTGAGAAAATTAATGTTTGTCCCAGATTCTGATTCCCTGCTGTCAACTCACTTCTGGCTTTATCTCACGGACTGCTTCAAAGTTGGAAATCATTTTCTCTTCCTTGATTCTTTCTGATCAACATTTAAAAAGTCAATAGAAAATCAGGAGGAACAGTGCCACAGCCATTTACCATTTACTGTAATTTACATTCACCAGTGATCACTAACCGAAAAAAAAAAAAAGTTCCCTTTGAAATGTTTCAACATTGTCCTTAAGGAAAAGATAAAAATAGAGTCATTTTTTCTTTTGTCCTTTTATGCAAATGACTTTGATTGTGTGCAGAATATATCACATTCTCTCTTTAGTAACAAGGTAAGAGATACGCATGGACAAAGCAAAATTTTCTAAAATCCTTGAAATGGCTGTTATAATTATTGTTCAGCAACAAAACTATCTGAACAAAGCCTATTAAATGCATTCTAAATCGGCTCAAACCATAGCAAACTTATTCAAGGGAGCAAAATAACATTTTGACTCTCATGGCAAAAGTAATTTTAATTTCTATTTAAGTTACTTATGGACCAATAAGTAACTGAGCCTTAGCTGCTTCAGTAAGGCCTCCTGCAATCAAAAGATTTACCTTGGATGGGTTGATGGCAGAAAGACAGAAAGAGAGAGAGAGAGGAAGGAAGGATGGAAGGAAGGAAAGATGGAAAGAAGGAAGGAAGGAAGGGAGGGAG
>NW_016804580.1:4283314-4306064 GCF_001698545.2 Rhinopithecus bieti | reverse complement strand
GAGGAAGGAAGGAAGGAAGGGGAAGGGGAAGGGGAGACCTCTGAATGTACTAACTCATTTTATTTCCTTAGGTATATGATAGAAAATATTACTTTCCATAGAGTTTTTGAGGAACAGTGAATATACAAAGATTTCTCTAAAAAGTGTGTTTGCCTTTAGGAGATAATTTTACTATCATCTGGTACAATTGGTAACATGAGCAAAATTTCTAATGAATACTTATGATTTTGTTCTAGCACATTTCTATATTTATTCATAGTTGTTTCCTTACAAAGCCTTATTTAACTACATTTCTCCCATTTGAATGTGACACTCTTCTATTTTGATGAAGATTAATTCCATTTACTTGTAAAAGAAATAAAGCAGTATCTGATTACTCAGTGGACAGGGGAATTTAAGTCAATTTTTATTAAAATATATTAAAGAAAAGAAGATGATCATTTATACCTGGTTTTTAATATAACAGATAATTCTATAATCCTATTTACAATGGACAAATGAATTGTTTTCAGTTCTTTGAGAAAGTTTGGCGAGATACTTTGTAAACATTTCCAAGGCATAGAATTTTAAATTAGCTTTTACTTTATACTAGTTTTAAATGACAGAACAAGTAAAGATTTCCATTCAAATAATAAACACTGTGCAAAGCACTATAATCTTAGAAAAAGGAGTATTACAACCTAAATACTCTTGGGAAAAAATCAAAAAATCAAAATCAATGCATTCATCTTTGAAAATTATAAAAAAATTTCATTAAACCACAAAAGATCAGGTAGCATTACTTTTAGGTAGAAAATCCTATCATGAAATAAAACATCTTCAGTTTTGGAAGTACCTAAAAGATTTCCTTAATAAGAAGTGATATAACACGTGAATTTAAAAAAATTTAAACAAATTAATAGAAGTTTGCTTTGTAAGTTTTTCTTTCAAATTGTTTTGGGCACAATCAGGAACTGCACCGTGAATTCAAAATAAAAGAGATAGATGCTAGGTAGGCAGGTAGATACATAGGTAGATAGATAAACAGATTGATAGGGACAGATCTCTAGATATCATCTAAAAGGCGAATGTTAGTGATTTACATAGCTTTGCTCTTTAAGCTAAAGATTGCATAAATATATAAGTTTACAAAAGAGTTAGAAATTACTTATAAAAGCAAAATAGTTCCAGCCATAATAGTTTATTGCATTCCTTCAATTCAGTGCAATGGATTCCAAACTATTACTTCAATTTAATCGCTAAAGTTTGAGATAACATATAGACAATAACTAAAAACAACTGTTCCCAAAGGCTGCCAAGTTCACTGCTTTTGTTTCTAGACAGATTTATACATCTATGCATTGCTTGGGCATGAACAGAAATGTATTCTTTCAGGGAAATACAAAAAGAAAACTAAGGCAGTCTCTTTTCGTTCTAAATGTTACTATCTTTTCTTGAACATTTGAGTATTTGATGCCTTCTTTAATAGAGCATAGAGTGACACATTAGCAAATGTTTTTATCACAAACACAAAAGCAATGCATGGATCAGACATGCTAATATTTTTATAAAGAGACCCTTATCAGGCCAGACGTGGTTGACTCTTGCAATTCCAGCACACTTTTGGAGGCCGAGGTGGATGGATCACCTGAGGTCAGGAGTATGAGACCAACCTGGCCAGCATAGCAAAACCCCATCTCTATTAAAAATACAAAAAAATATAGCTGGGTGTGGTGGCGACACTGTAATCCCAGCTACTCAGGAGGCTGAGGCAGGAGAATCGCTTGAACCTGGGAGGTGGAGGTTGCAGTAAGCAGAGATCGCACCACTGCACTCCAGCCTGGGCAACACAGCAAGACTCCATCTAAAAAGAGAGAGAGAGAGAGAGAGAGAGAGAGAGAGAGAGAGAGACCCTTATTCCCTTATCTATCTTAGATCTGCTTCAGAAATACAAGGTGAAGTATAACTCTCTGAATATTTAGCAGAGTGTATTATGCATCATTGCTTAAAAATAGAAACACAAATTTTCATACATATGTTTAGATAATCAGAGAAAAAATTAAATGCCTCCTCTATTTGTAATGGCCTATCGATGTGTAGACCTAATAGTGTTTCCATCTAAGTCACAATATTTGACAAAGACACATGAGACATTTTTAGGGAAGATTCATAGAAACTTCTGGTTGTCACATACAGTTAGAGAACATCACCGTTTATCAGACACTGTCATCCTTTATGTTTTCAACGAATTGGTGCTAAATTGTTGAGTACACATTAATTTGTATGATAAAATAAATGGCAAAGACTCACTGTGATTCGTGTACCCAACTAGCATTAGTCCTTGTAAAGATGATGTAAGTTCACGGACAGAGTAGATTCATCATATTACGGATCTTCATGGAAATAAGTAGTGGCTCTGATATTCCCCCAGATGCAGTAATAAAAATAATGCTATCAGCATGTCTGTGTCAACTCAGATTTATTTAGCCCTTGAGGTACAATCAATTCATTATTCCATTTGTGATTCTGAAAATCACAGGAAGGAAACCTAGTCTTTAAGGTCTAATCCACTGATACGGAATGGGATTGCCCAGTGAATGATCCCGGAAGCTCTCTCCTTGTTGCCAGGAAAACAGATAGCTAAGAAGATGAGTTATGGTCCCCACAGGGACAGGAGCTGAGCTGAATTCAATATTCCTTCAGACCTGGTAACCCCAGTCTAGGTGCTGGTGGATGACATTTTTCACACTTTGCTAAACTGCTGGCAGTTAAGCCTGGACTGTGTTGTGTGGGATCCTCAAATGTGAATTTCCCTGTATGAATTTCTCCCATGCTTGGGAGAGCAAAGAATTCCTTCCCAGGAGTACCGTCCCTCTGTGGGTGCATCCAGCCGCACTCTGGCGCAAGCACACTTCTCCATGAGCCACCAGGAGAATGGAGGCCTCCTGCATCTTCTGACCTCCCTGCTGCTCCTGAGTTCCAGCCCATACTCAATGGCCACTTGCTCCTTCATCCTGAGTCCTTTGTTCAACATATAAAGAATGGACATATTCTGAACTACAAAAATAATTAACTGTAACATGATTTTTAAAAATCAACTAGACAAATATTTAGACCTATGACATTGGGGCTGAACTGTAATTTTCACATTGAAAATAATTTTCATCTGAGTATATTTGATATGTCCTCTTGGAAATTAGTACAGGCAAAGAAGAAAAATATGTTTGCAAAATGATAAAATAGAAAGTCAGCTGATTAACTGTTACCTGGCATTCTCTATATTCAAATTCCCCTATCACTGTCACTATTTAATGCAGAGTAAGGATATATTAAAGTCCTCATGACTATGGAATATGGCTATGGAATTAAAGTAGAAAAAACTTGATGTGATGATCATATAATTAATCTTAGGATCCCGTGGGGAATGGGGAGATTAAATATGAGATTTCTCTTTGAACATGGAGAATGTAAGAATATTATTCACCCTGAAACATAATTCTTGTTCTGAAAATAAATTATATGACTAATGCAGTTAATAATTCTACAACCTGCATGTATCATTCTAAAGACTATTTTCATGCCATGACTATAAGTAAACTCAATTAGCTAATAGCGAAGCATCAAAGAGAAAATTCAGTTATTCTTCATGGAACTCTTTGAAGGACAGTTATGGATCTTTTTCCATTTTTGTTTCAATAAAGAGCTGACATGTCAAACTAAGAATAATCTATAATCGAGCAAGATATATGATACTCTATTTTAATCCTCATTATCTTTTTAGAGGGTGAGCAATAATTGCAGATATCACTTCTGTCTGATTTACTATTTTCGGTACACTTTCTTTGCAAAGTAAAGTCCTCATCAATATGCTAAACGAAAATGAATGGGAGAGAAATCAGAAGTTTAAAATCCATGTGTTTTTGCAAATTACCCAAACAGAAAAGACTGAAATAGATTTTGCTGTCAGTTAACACACAACCTTTGGCAATACAGAGTGGAAGAAACGAGGCCAGTTCTCAACCCACATTAGATAGGGGCTGTCAAGGTAGCATCAGGCCACTCTGCCAGGAAAGGCAACGGCAGAGACTTGCAATTAACCTTCAGAATCAAGCAAGGAACAGAACGTCAGGCAAAATTTCAGCAATATTGATTAATTTAAATTAATGAGTAGAAATCTAAATATTTCTGAAATTCATATGCTCATCCATAGCCTTTCCCCTAACCACTATCTCACGTCACACTAAGCTAAATTGAACTCATCTTTTCACTGCTAGATTTTGGATTTCTGATCCAGTTCCCATAGCTATTGGGTAGGAGCATCAATGCCAACTTGCCTTTCTGTATTTAATATTGTATAGCAGTTTCCAAGTACCTTCCTGATAAATTTCAAACACCTTAGTGTCATACACAATGAAGTTTAAAATCTTGCTCCTGGTTATCTGTGTAAAACACGCTATCTAGTATGACCTTGACACCTGGCTATCTTCTGACACTTTCTTTGTGACTTGGTTCAGATGACACCTCATCGCTGCATTAATCCTGCCTCTCTATAGAACAAAGGTCTCCTTCTGCCTCTTCATGAACCTATGCAATATTTCTCCTTTTCAACTGCATGCTTTCACATGCTTTCATTCTCATCTTCTGACACCTACAAGCATTTGGAAGATTTCAGTTCACTTTGAGGTCCAAGATGTGCGCTTCTTCAGGATTAATCTTTGCCTTCCCTTTGCACAATTTTCTGATTTTGCAGCCACATGTTAAACATCTACCAGTTTAAGAGTCCCCAAAAGGAAATACTTCACACATAAAACTCCATCAGATTTTCACACATAAAACTCCATCAGATTTTCACATTCATAATAGATATAGCTAAAGGACTGTTCAATGTCAAAGGATACTTTTGAAAATGTCAAAATCTACACTATCACATTCTTCTTATACATAAGGGTTTTCTTCTAAGAACTCACTGAGCACGATAGTAGTGTAAAGACGGAACCAGCATAGCAACATTCCACAAAATTTTATCACTCCATTTCTGTGAATTGGGATGATGTCTTACTGCTTCTTTATAGTTATATTCATTATTGTCACTTTCAGACCTCTGAAACTGAGTGAGCATCTGTAGGCTTAAAATACAGATGAGGAGTAAGCTTTTCCACATCTAAGGATGATCCAATGTGCTCTTTTGTATTAGTCCATTCTCAAGCTACTGATAAAGACATAGCCAAGGCTGGGTAATTTATAAAGAAAAAGAGGTTCAATGGACTCACAGTTCCACATGGCTGGAGAGGCCTGACAATCATGGCAGAAGGTGAAGGAGGAGGAAAGTCATGTCTTGCATGGTGACAGGCAAGGGAACTCTGCTTTATGAAACCATCCGATCTCATGAGACTTGCTTACCATCATGAGAACAGTATGGGAAGAGTCTGCCCCTGTGATTCAGTTACTTCCCACTGGGTCTCTCCCACAACACATGGGAATTATGGGAGCTATACAATTCAAGAAGAGATTTGGGTGGGGACACAGCCAAACCATATCATCTCTATACTGAAAACATAACATGGAGATTCTGTCCACATCAACATTACAAAATTTGCTTTTTCTTCATAAAGTAATCATCAACACCATCACTTTTTTTTACTTTTTTATTTTTTTGAGATGGAGTTTCACTTTCATTGCCCAGGCTGAAGTGTTGTGACATGACCTTGGCTTACTGCAACCTCCACCTCCCAGGTTCAAGCAATTCTTCTGCCTCAGCCTCTTGAGTAGCTGGGACTACAACATGCACCACCATGCCTGGCTAATTTTGTATTTTTAGTAGAAATAGGGTTTCACTCTGTTGGCCAGACTGGTCTTGAACTCCTGACCTCAAGTGATCCACCTGCCTCGGCCTCCCATAGTGCTGGGATTACAGGTGTAAGCCACCATGCCTGGCCTACATTCTTTTTTCAGATTAAGTATTTGCTGATGACTTATTTCCTCTCAAATAGATTTTCTAGTTAAAGGCTGCAATCAGCTATTAGAGCCCATGCAATGACCTTGTATATAGCAATTAGCAACTGGTAAAAATTTTAAAGAAACATATTGCACAATTTGTAAAAATAAGATGCCAACACAACTGGCAGTGTATGTGTGATAGCCGAAGATCAAAGAGAGTTTTAGATATGTATTTAAGAGAAAACTGTTTATCTCTACTTTTAGCTAAATCTGTCACATATACTTGTTGATCATTCTTGACTGTACTTTCCTCAGATATGAACTCTAATGCACATGAATAATACAACAGTTGCTGGATACAACTGAAAGTTTTAATTAGGTACCAGAATGAGAATTCCATAAGACATACTGTTGGCAGGCACCTAAATTTAATCCAAGATTTCTGCTCTCAAAACTAATAGCTAAATCCTTACAACCCAAAGTGTGGCCTGTGGCCTGCCCACAACTGTATCACCTGAGACCTTATTAGAAACAGAATATCAGACCAGCTCCAGCCTAGAACTAAGAAATCAGAATGTGCGTTTTAACCAGATTCCCAGGTGATTTGAAAGGTTGTTAAAGTTTCAGACGCATTGGCCTAGCTCCCAATCTCTGAGTCATTTTTGATCATGAAACTACACTAATATGATCCCTAATCCCTATTTCTAAAACCTCCCTTCTTCAGTCATCCAGAGGCTTTTGAATCAAGGCAAAAATCACACAGTAAAGTCCTTTTCATAAACACTTTCAGTGTCCCAAGAGTGGGAATATGAGACTTCCCATATTGCATGTGAATAAGTGTTCAAAACCACATATTTGGTCTAGCATGTCATGAAGGACTTTGTGATTGATTTCTATAAAGTGAAGAACTGTAAGTGACCAACACTATTCTACAGCAGTAGGCTGGTGAAACTGAGCTTTATGAAGCATCAATAATTTCAGCCAACACTGCTGAAGCTCTCTCCATCCTGTGAGGTGCTATCCTTGCTACAAGAGCTTCTTGCCAGATAATGGGAAGGTCGCCAGCCTCCAGGGGAAGATGCTTGCCCTGCTCATTTACACATGTGTCCCTGAGGTTGTGGAATTCAGCAAAGGCTGCTCCAACAAGGCCAAGTCATGAATGGAATCCAATCCTGCCTGAAAGCCCTGGAAGCCTTTATATTCCCAAAATAATTATACAAAGTAGCACATGCAGTGACTGTTTCAGGACACCTCATTTTTAATACCTACACATCAGTGGAAGGTACTTTACTTCTCACCTGGCTAAGTGGTTATATGTCCATATGAATGAACAGAGGAAATATAAGAAGAAAGGTCTCACAGAAATCAACATTCAGATCAATAGTGGCATTTGCCGTCTGTTGGGTTCCTGCGTATTCAACAGGATATACACTTGGCTTCTAGAGATTTTATATGTTCACGGGAAGAATATTAGAAAATGAAAACAATGACAACAACAAAACCTTAACTGGAAGAATTATTTAACTGGGATACCAAGTTTTACAATCCTTCCATTATCTGTTCTTATGAAGAGCCAGAAAAAATACTGTCACCAAGTACCAAGTGAAGAGAATAACAGCCTTTGTGTCAAAACAGTAAACATGCTATTGTCTTGTTTTGGTTTGGGATTTTTGTTGTTGTTGCTGTTCTATTTAAGTGAAAGTAGAATATAAAGTCTAGGCATGAAAAAAATGAAGAGAACATCTGAGGAATGCCATTCTGGGTGGTTTTTGTCTCACTGTGATACACATAATTTTAACAGCCACTACTGCAGCCAGGGCTGCAGGACAAAATAATTCTGATCCCTGAAACCGACTTTGAAAGCATCTAAAGGAAAAAAGCACACAGAATTTTTTCTAGCTTATTGTTTGTGTTTAGCAATATAAACCAAAAAGAGAAGCAAGATCTTGTAACAATGCCAGGCACAGAGTATTCACTTTATAAGCATTTAGTTCCTTTCTTTCTTATTTCTGTTTAACAATTAGGCAAAACTATTTTCCCCAAAAGAGATGCAACCGTGTTCACAATTACCTTTTTTACCTTGTTTTTTTTTCAGACTTAGTCTCGCTCTGTCGCCCAGGTTGGAGTGCAGTGGTGGGATCTCGGCTCACCGCAACCTTCACCGCTCAGGCTCATGCAATTCTCATGCCTCAGCCTCCTGAGTAGCTGGGATTACAGGCGCTCGCCAGCACACCTGGCTAATTTTTGTACTTTTGGTAGAGACGAGGTTTCACCATATTGGCCAGGCTGATCTCAAACTCCTGACCACAGGCTATCCGCCTGCCTCGACCTCCCAAAGTGCTGGGATTACAGGTGTGAGCCACCGTGCCTGGCCCACAAACACCATTTCAAGGGCCAGGATAAGTAAACCTTTCTGATATGGCTTGTATATCTGTCCTTTCCAAATCTCATTTGGAAATGTAATCCCAGTGTTGGAGGTGGGGCCTGGTGGAGGTGTCTGAATCATGAGGGCAGATCCCTCATGAATGGCTTAGTGCCATCCCCTTGGTGATGAGTGAGTTCAGGAGAGATCTGGTTGTTTGAAAATGTACAGCACCGTGCCCCTCGCTCTCTCTTGTTCCTGCTCTCATCGTGTGACATGCCTGCTCCTGCTTTGCCTCCTGCCATGGTTGAAACCTTCCTGAGGCCACACCTGAGGCCAAGCAGATGCTGGAGCCATGCTTCCTATATGGCCTACAGAACCGTGAGTTAAATCAACCTCTTCTCCTATAAATGACCCAGTCTCGGTATTTCTTTATAGGAAGGCAAAAACAGCCTAGTACACTTTCCAAACTTTCAGAGGTAGATTTTTGTTTCCAAAACCAGCGGCAGTGCCAACGAGTTACTCGGGGAGCTTTAGATCCCAATAATCTCCATCAATCCCCAGAACGCCATCAAAATAAGTGAATCTTGAAATAAAGGCAGTGTTCTTAGTATGCAACTCTAGCTTCAAGACAAGTCTTTTTTGAGCCAGACTGAAACTCCACAATTACCCTCATATGGATACCCAGGGGCTGCCGCTGTTCAAAATCACTACATAACTCAAGTGCCATTTGTCTTTCCTTTTGCTAGAAAGAGCAACGTCAAGTCTAAAGGATCGACCTTGTGAGCCTGGCAAAGCCTGCATTTGAATACCAGCTGGGTTTGAATACTCATTAATGGGAAATCTTAGGAAAATACTAAAACCTAAATCTGAAATTGCCTTCATGTAAAAGAATCATTGAAATTGCCCAGAAAACATGGGGACACAAATCTCTCGAGACTGCTGTGAGGACCAAAGAAGACAGCACCTACACAGTACCTGGCAGATCTTAGCCCTAGATGAGTACCCACCAAACAGTCCCCTGGGCCATCCTTCTGCCCTCTTTTTACTGATTCAAAACTACTGACACTTCGTGGTCTCCCTCTGTTAAGGTAGGAAGTGGGAAAATAGGCTGAATAACAAAATTACAGCTACAGTAACCCCTGGGATTGTATTTTCAGGACTGTTAATATACCCCCGATCAAAGAGATTCCTTATTTTATAAATGATTAAGAAAACTCAGCACTCCACGAGAGAGATCACGGAGTTCTCACAATCTGTGTTTAAGAAAATTCAGCACCCCACAGGAGAGATCACAGAGTTCTTGGAATCTGTGTTCTCCTCTTTCTTTTTTAAAAAAATTTAGAAATCTTTACATACTTAGGGGTACTGGTGCAGATTTTGTGCATTTTGTCGTGGTAAAGTCTGGGCTTTTAGCCGAATAGTGATGTGTTGTTCCCTTTCAATATCCATCAAGTCCTAGTTCTGGGCAGAGAGGAAACGCCTCTGCTTCTATTCAGTGCTCCTTTCTTGACACTACACCCCAGCTAAAGAGTGGCAATTATGTTGCCTACCCCAAGCTGCTATGACATCATCATTGCCAAAATAGCAGGTCACTCTGCAGGAGTCAGAATATCCTCTTAGAGATATAATAAGACTTCTGCTCCTGACACATCGACCATTGCCTGGTAAGGGACCTGGCTGGGGCAGCCTGCGAACACCATAGCTGCATAATAGCTAATGCCACGGAGCGGGGTTTGAGAAATTGCTATATTTTTCCAATATACTGAATTTCCACAGCCTGGGCTTCAGGTCTTCTGAAGATTTATCTCAATGTGAGGGAACAAAATGATGCCTTGATACTAT
Organism: Rhinopithecus bieti; assembly: GCF_001698545.2. Classification (NCBI taxonomy): domain Eukaryota; kingdom Metazoa; phylum Chordata; class Mammalia; order Primates; family Cercopithecidae; genus Rhinopithecus; species Rhinopithecus bieti. The sequence goes on along the minus strand of NW_016804580.1, from coordinate 4,295,941 downwards.
TTGCAGGACTAGGTAGTATCTGCTTCAGGAAGCTGAGTTCTTTTTCTTAAATAATGAGTATTTCAGGGACTGTGGTGCAGTAAAAAGGATGCTGCCTGGTTCTTAAAAATCATAAGCCTGTCAGCTCAGAGAAAGTAGGAACTGAAACTTCAGGCTGAGAGAGAATGTGCCAGCAGACAATGAGCAGACCATACGTGACAACAGAACTCTGTGCTGTGAGGACCAAACAAGACAGCATCTACACAGCATCTGATGCAACCTCTCCAGCAGCTAGTTCAGGAAGCCACAACACAGCCTTGGCAGTAGTGAGCCCGGAAAGATCAGGACTTCCTTAGTAACTGAGAGCTTCTCTATTCCTTTGTCTTCATATCTCTCTCAGGACCAACCATTAAAAGCCAAAGATGTTCCTTACACTAATAACATAAGATGCTGTTTCTTGCCGGGTGCGGTGGTTCACGCCTTTAATCCGAGCACTTTAGGAGGGCGAGGCAGGTGGATCACTTGAGGTCAGGAGTTCAAGACCAGCCTGGCCAACATAGTGAAACCCTGTCTGTACTAAAAATACAAAAATTACCCGTGTATGGTGGTGCACACCTGTAACCCCAGCTACTCAGGAGGCTAAGGTAGGAGAATGGCTTGAATCCAGGAGGCAGAGGTTGCAGTAAGCCGAGATCGTGCCACTGCACTCCAGCCTGGGCGACAGAGTGAAATTCAGTCTCAAAACAAACAAACAAACAAACAAACAGACAAACAAACAAACATGCTGTTTCTAATTAGCCCACCTTCATTCAGGTTTGCCATGCCAACAACCTCCAATGAGAGTGCATCTGAACCTTCTATTTTTCACTAAAAGCCTTCCCACTCCCCAACCTGCCTTTATATCTCTGCTGAAAACAAGTGATGGCAGCCGAAGCCATGCCCGAGCAAACTGGATACATCACCTCTGTTTGTTCTCATGTCGGTGGTCTTCGCTTTTTGCCAGTTTACTTGCTTGTTTCTGTTGTACCTAGTTTACAAACAAGGTTGTATTTGGTGATTTACAGTGCTAAGGACTACAGAAACTTAAGAAATGTAACACCACCTTTGAGGCCTTTGAGCAACCTTTAAATCTGCCTAAAACGCACCCTCTGCACATGTCTGTACTTCGCAAACTGTTCTCTGACCACTGTCCTCCCTCCACTTCATAGCTGCAACCATAATAAAGAATAACTCAGTCAGAGAGACCAATCATTCCAGTTTGTCCAGAAATGTTTCATATTTAACACTGGAAGCCGTCCTACGTTCCAGAAAACCTCTTGGCCCCGAGCAAACTGGAACCAGCGGTCACCCTATGAGACAGTCCTGGAGATGTCATTCTACACCTCAGCCACTGCAGAGGAAATTGACTCTGCCTAGCATGCCCCCTCCCTCCTCCCATCAACAGGTCATCAATTAGGTGAACTCCTCTCAATGTGTCAAGCCCCACCTAAATGCCCAGTTCTAGGCTACGCCTCTTTGGCAGCACCCCAACTCTCAATCCCAAGTAGTTTCATCGCACTCTCCTTCACGCCACACTACAGCCTGCATACTTTTATTGTACATGTCACATGGCACTGGGATGATTTGCTTATGGCACTTAGATGCTCTTACACAGGGCCAAGAGAGGTGGCTCATGCCTGTAATCCCAGAGCTTTGGGAGGCCTTTGTGGGTGGATCACCTAAGGTCAGGAATTCCAGACCAGCCTGGCCAACGTGATGAAATGCCATCTCTACTAAAAATACAAAAAATAGCCGAGCGTGGTGGCACATGCCTGTAGTCCCAGCTACTTAGGAGGCTGAGGCAGAAGAATTGAACCCAGGAAGCAGAGGTTGCAGTGAGCTGAGATCATGCCACTGCACTCCAGCCTGTGTGACAGAGTGAGACTTCATCTCAAAAATAAATAAATACATAAAGATGCTCTTACACGATGAATTCCTTGAGAGCAGGCACAGTATTGTTGCCTCACTGCTCACTGTCATCAAGTTCTAGATTGAGATGAAGAGACAACTTACGTAATAAAAGTTGGGCATCTACATGAAATATATTCACTAATCCATTTCAGTTACCCAGACTATTTATCTACCTCGATCTGGGTGTTGTTGTCCTGCCCATCGTCCAGCAGCAGGTCTGTGAAGCTTCTGGGCTCAGAAGAGTCTTGGCTGACGCTTGCTCGGTTCGTGTCTACCGCCTTGAGAAAGTCCAAGTTTCTTTTCCACCTGTGGCTGTATGCGTGGGAATCGATTTCCACCTCCTCCTCTGTGTGAGGGAAGGCCTGAGCAACTCCATACTGCCAATCTGTTTGAAAAAGAAAGAAAATGTCTTCACTCATTATGTGTACCATACATGCACGTGCTGTCGGCTCGAGAAGAAAAAATAATTCTGTGAGGCACGAGAATAGGAAGCTAACTTATAAGGGTTAAATCTGTTTACTTGTGACCTCTTGAGCTGGTACGAACATCTCTGATTGGAATGCAATTGCAGGAAACACCAGGAGTTGTGACAGTGGTTAATGGGCAGATCTTGCAGAGTTTTAAAAAACAGATGTGCTGCCCTGAAGCAATGCATTTTTATTCCCTTCCCTCACCCCTCCACATGCACACTTCATAAACATTCTCTAGCTGTTCTGAAAAAGCAATCTAGAATCCAAAGGGATGAAACCAAGTGACTGTCAGATTATTTTGAAAATAAAAATCAGACCTCATTAACTTGTAAGCTTGTATTTATTTCACTTGCGTTATGTTGGACAGCAAAGAGACACCAATGTATATGAACGGGTTAAATAATACATGAAATTGTCTTCGTGTAAATGGGCGAAACTCCCTTGTAGCTTACAAGCCAGTCTTGGTTCACTGCCTGACCCATTTAATAAGTAAGACCCTCAGGAGTCATCACTGCACTTTTGTTCATTTGCACCGTTCTCACCTTGAAATCTTGTCAGGGTCTAAAGGATGACAGTTATGGGCACTTATAGAAATGGATGGGAAGGCAAGGAGATCAAATCACAAAGGCATTTTAAAGCTGTCTGCAGGGACTGGCCTTGCTGACCCAGCTTATCCTGCTACTCCAGGAGGAAAAAATGAGATTTAATCATTACTCCCCGTCTTTCATTTCGGTAGGTCAGCAGGGGAAGGCGTGCCACAAGTATTGGAAATTCAGTTTCTGAACAAGAATAGCCTTCTTCTCCCCAACTATTACTAAAAGATATGAATGGACGGGTTTTAGAACTGGCAAGATATGGGTTCAAAAAGGGAGAAGAAATTTAATTATAGCCATTATGTTCCCCTTGGTACAATCACATTCTAAGAATCCAAAATGTATTTAATACAGCTTATAATACAATGATTCAGCTACTTAGAACTCTAATAGCTAACTTAAGGTTACCACTACCAATCACAGGCAAAATTACCTAAACTACTTCCTTTTCAACTCAGAAAGGTGCTACTAATTCTTCTAGACAGAGAGGATATTATTTGGTTTCACAGTAAACTTAAAAGATCTCTTATTGTCTGACATTTTGGTGCATAGAACCCAGAGAGAAACACTACCATGATGTCTGCCATCTAGACCTTTCCTTGAACTCATAGAATGTTAGAGCTCAAAAGGACCACAGAGACCAAAGTAGCCAAAACTCCACAGGGAGAAACCCAAGAGCGAGGGAAATGTAGCATTGTGTTCATTTTATTGAATTGCTGTAGGCTTAAAAAAAAATTCCATGTACATGAAGGGCTGAGTGTGGACACCCTCCTGCCCTCCACACAATGTTTAATAAGCACATCTAAGCAGTATTGTCATCATCACTGTAGAAAATATGTCTTTTTGTAACACTGTTGTCCCTACTGGCCATTGGATAGTACTCAAAATGTGTTTATTGACTGACTGAATGAGTGGATGAATGAATTGTTGACAGTCTTTCTGGAACAAGCATCATCGGACCAGGCAAAATTAAGTAATGAAAAAACTACTGTGCAAGGAAGAATCCAGGACTCTTGGGCTGGAATTCTTTCCAGTAGATTTGCTGGTTGTATGATCCGGCATAATTCTAAAAAGTCTCAGTGCTTTTGTTACCCTATATTTTAAATGGGAATGAAAATATCCTGCCTGCAAAAGCAGACAGCTTTTCTGGAGAATGTGTCAGGCTCTAAGACCTATGGTTTTAGGCAAAGCTGCACAAAGCAATTTTACTTGCTTTATTTATATATCCTGCTTAATTACCAAAAATATATGAGGCAGTTTATAATCCAGGTAAGCAATAAAACTTTATGACAACCAGATAAGACCTCCTAGCACAACACTTAGGTCAATGTCAGATACCTGCGTTTTCCTTGCACTTGCTATAGTAGCTCTTAGCAAGTTACACCCCTGACATAGCTATGCAAACACAAAGAGTCACGTAGGAACCGCTGAAAACCCATGCAAGATCCGTGTTAGAATGTCAACCCAGATAAGAAATGGTAGCAAACATCATGCAGAGAATAGATTAAATGATTCCAGATAAAAAATGGTATTTTAAAAACATACACAGTAAGGGAATGGTGTCAACCAGAGGCATATCAGTCTTCCAAAATGTAAATCAGAAAAAAAGAAACACCTACAACTTCAAAGGATTTGTCTTCATTAAAATCTTCAAAACAGAATTTCAAAGCAGCTCTTGGTTTCTTTTAAATAAGTGTTACTTCTTCCTCCTTGATATGAGTTTTTACCATTTTTTAGATATTTATAACATAGGACAAAACAGAACTTTCTCGAATACCCATTAGCACCCTCCCTCCCCTTTTAAATTAGCTTCTGGGATCCTGGCACAGAACAGAAAGTAAATGGAATGCCTAACACTGGGGAGCCTTCTGCATGGGATTCTACTTCTCAACTTCGTCAAAGTTGCTTTCCTATTTTAGTTCCTGCCTTCCTTCTCTAGAGAATAAATGAAAAGGAACTCCAAAACTTAGAAATGATGAAGTCTCCATTTCCCACTGAAGTTGAAATTTGAGAAGTCTGATGAATGTGTCAAACTCTTGTTTTCGTAGTGAACATTCAAGCTCATCCTTTAGTAAGATTATTAGGAAACAGTAAATTTAGCAGACAGGTAGGAGACAAGCATATATCCTTACTCTAGCACTTACAAGGTTTGGTCTCTAGACAGCTGAGGTTTGATTTTTTACCCCATTGTTTAGCAGCATTTTACGATTTTGTATCTCTCCCTTGCTGTCACCACTGACAGCTATTACAGTCAAATGTTGACAAACCTCCATCTCTGTGCGTCCTAGTATTTGCTACCTCAAACTTGGAAAACAGATCACTTGCTTGCTCTAATTGTGTTTGCAAAGAGTAAACAGGATCTCAGGAAAAACCTGAGGGGTTTTCTAATGAGAACATTTGTCAGCTTTAGGGCCTGGCATCCATGAATATCCATTTGGTTGCTTCTTTTGGTTGGCATTTTAAACCTAATTCTTTCTCTCTGGTTATGTCATGAATAAACAAGGCTACCTGGTCGTGCATAGAGGAAATCCTATTATGTGTTCATAATTCGGTAGTACATGGCTCATCAAGACTGAAAAGTATGGAACTGAGTTAGATTTTGATCCCACTTCTAAATGATTTTTAGAGAAGATAAAACAAGTCAAAATGGATGTTTTACAGAATAAAGACAGGGTAATTGGAAAAATCACAGCTTCATTATCTGTATTGTAAATTACTCCTATGCATTTCACAGACTTTCAAACTCATACAAATATTTTAAATTACTCTTTAAGTCAGCACCAAAACAAATTACTCAGAAGCAAGATGAAGGAATAGATATGACATACTTTTTCCCTTTCCAGCTGTAGTAAAAGCAAAAACAATAAGAGGGATCTTTGAATAGTCTGGCTGAACAGATTGTTTGTTTTCTGTCTACTGTATGTTAAGTAAACACTGATGGAAAAACCTTCAATGATCATTTTCCCCAACATATTTGGCTATAGTCATTAATCACACAGCTCATGGAAACACTAAATGCACCTCTTGATTGCCATTGGAATATAAGAAGAGGAAGCTTTGAAAACACATATCTGTAAATACAATTGATCTTAACACATTCTTAAGATATTTTATTTGATCTTAATAGCAGATAAACTATTATAATAGAAAGTTCTTCATTGTTTTTCCAATAAACATTATTAGGAAACCCCACAGTGTTCAGTTAATCTGAAAGTAGAACAGGAAATTCATGTGTATCCTCATATTATACTTTGCAAACCTTGCAGGTCTATCTGTTGTCATCATATACTATAATATAACATAAAAGTAAAAGGGAAGAAAGCTGTGCTTGGAAGGGTATGTTTCTGTATTATACTAATGATTTTATTAAAATACCTTGCATTTAACTAACAGTTATTTGCTGAAAACATCTGAACATTTTTTGAGTTTTACATACAAAGCACACATGTAATACATGTGAAACCACCAAAAAGCAACTGCATAAATTGATATGCATCTCATGTCATTAGGATCCATCTTTACTGCACCTTTTGACAAACAGTTTGACCTGCACTTTTCAAGTGAAGCAAATCACTACTGTAAATCCTCTGAAACATTCAGAGTGTTCACTGAAAGCAGATTGGCTGGATAGATGCATCTGAGACTAGATGAAAATATTTGGCTAAGATAGACTGCCATATGTCTTTGCATATCAATTCACTGCAGAACCAAAGATAAAATTCTATAGAAAATAGCTATATCCTTAGGTATGTTGATAAACTGGACTACCCCAGCTTTGAGGTTTTAACTGGCAGCATTACAGACTAAGGTAGCTACAGAAGATAAAGCTTACAGAATGTTTGGTCCAGAGATACTAAGGAGTTGAATGGGACCTAGACACCCTATTTTATTAAAGCTCTGAGGAAGACTTTTGTGTCTCCTAGGTTGAAGTTTGCCTCATATTCTATTCCCACCATAGGTGCTGATATGGCTTGACTGTATCCCTACCCAAATCTCATCTTGAATTCCCACGTGTTGTGGGAGGGTCTGAGTGGGAGATCATTGAATCATGGGGGCAGGTTTTTCCCGTGCTGTTCTAGTGATAGTAAGTCTCACGAGATCTGATGGTTCTGTAAGGGGAGTTTCCCTGCACAACCTCTCTCTGCCTGCTGCCCGCCATGTAAGATGTGATTTGCTCCTCCTCACCTTCCCCCATGATTGTGAGACCTCCTCAACCACATGGAACTGTAAGTCCATTAAACCCCCCCTTTCCTGTATAAATTACCCCGTTTCAGGTATGTCTTTATCAGCATGGTGAAAATGGACTAATACAGGTGCCTTAGGTCACATTTCCATCATCTTTTGTCTCCTGGCTTCCTAGCCTGTTTATTTGTTTGTTTTAGAGACAGAGTCTTGCTCTGTCACCTGGGCTTTAAGTGCAATGGGCATGATCATAGTTCACTATAGCCTCAAATCCCTGGGCTCAAGTGATCTTCCCACCTCAGCCTCCTGAGTAGCTAGAATTACAGGTGCACACCACCATGCCCAGCTAATTTTTAATTTTATTTTTTGTAGAGATGGGGTCTTGCTTTGTAGCCCAGGTTGGCCTCAAACCCCTGGCCTTGAGTGATCCCTCAGCCTCAACCTTCCAAAAATGCTGTGATTATAAGCATGGGCCTCCATGCCTGGCTAATTTTTAATTTTATTTTTTGTAGAGATGGGGGGGGTCTCATTTTGTTGCCCAGGCTGGTCTTAAACTCTTGGCCCCAAGCAATTCTCCCACCTTGGCCTCCCGAAGTGCTGGGATTATAGAAGTGAACCACCATGCCCAGCCCTATCTAGTGTTATGTTGTCAAATTCTTCCTTTTCCAATCTTTTCTCCACTTGCTACTGGAGGCACCTTTCAAATTTTCACTTCACTTTTCTGACAAGCCTTGAGTGACTCCTTATATCCACTCAACTCTAAGACACTCCATCCTCTTGTTCCAGCTACTTTCCTATCTCCTCCTTCTCCCCATCATGCCTATGCTCCCACCACACAGAATTTAATAATCTCTTTACCTACAATGAATATAGTTACTGTTGCATGGATGAAAGCCTTTACCTTACCCCAGGACTTTGGGAAAACTGATAACTCCTTCAAGATTCAGCTCAATATTGTCTATTTAAATGAACTTCCCTTGACTCCCCCAGGCTGAGTTAATTGAGTTTTCTTCTATAATTCAGTAACTCCTTTGCCTGACTCCTTCAACACTCTTATGTCTACCACCACTGGAATGTGAGACTATGCAGAGGAGAGTTAACACAGCAGGCATGAGACTGCTATCCTTAGAAAAGTGCTATTTGCAAGGCTGGCCCATGGCTGGCATCTGGAAATTTAGATTTAGGGAGGGTTCCCATCATTCCGTAACTGCTAAAACTGGCTCACAGTGCCTAAACTGGGCAAACAATAGGATTTATGCTGAACACCTTTTTCCTTCTGGGAGTCTGGAATTCTGCTACAGGCTAGACAAAAGGTAGTTTATATGACCAGCCCACAGTAAGACCTTGGGACTGAATTTTTAATGAACTTCTGGGATAGATGAGATTTCACACTGTGAACGTGTTATAATAGTTCATTGCTGAAAACTTAAAATGCATACCGTGTGTGTGGAAAGGACTCTTGGAAACGTGACCCTGGTTTCCCTGGACATTGATTGCCCCATGTGCCTTTTCCCTGTACCAATTTTGCTTTGTCTCCTTTTGCTGTAATGAATCATAACCACGAGCATGACTATAATGATGAGTCTTGTGAATCCCACCAGCAAATCTCCAAAGCTGGGGTAGTTTTGGGGACCACTGATACAGAGATGTCTCAAAATAGAGACTCTAGCTTATTTATATTTTTTGTCCCATCAATACAAGCATGGACATTAGTATATAATAGGTATCTAAAGTTGTTTAATAAAAATTCAATGAGGCCTAGTGCAGTGGGTTACGCCTGTAATCCCAGCACTTTGGGAGCCGAGGTGAGTGGATCACCTGAGGTCAGGAGTTCAAGACCAGGCTGGCTAACATGGTGAAACCCTGTCTCTACTAAAAATACAAAAAAATTAGCCGGGCATAGTAGCACATGCCTGTTAATCCCAGTTACTTGGGAGACTGAAGCAGGAGAATTACTCGAACATGGGAGGCGGAGGTTGCAGTGAGCTGAGGTCATGCCATTGCATTCCAGCCTGGGTAACAGAGTGAGACTGTCTCAAAAAAAAAAAAAAAAAAAAAAAAAAAAAAAATCAACAAATGAATGATTAACCAGGTTAACAGTTGATCTGAGATGGTGTCTTAAAAGTTTATGTATGAAACCTCTTGTCTAACTTATTAAGATTTTAGACTGAGTGCAGTGGCCTAGGCCTTTAATCCCAGCACTTTGGGAGGTTGAAGCAAGCAGACTGCTTGAAACCAGGAGATGGAGACCTGCCTGGGTAACACAGCAAAACCCCATCTCCACTATAACTGCAAAATTTAGTAAATTTTGGTGAAAAACATTTGGGTATGGTGGTGTGTGCCTGCAGTTCCAGCTACTTGGGAGGCTGAGGTTGGGGGATGGCTTGACCCCCGGAGGCCAAGGCTGCAGTGAGCCGTGATGGCACTACTGCATTCCAACCTTCCAGCCTGGGTGACAGCAAGAAGTGGTCTCAAAAAAAAAAGAAAAAAAAAAGAATGTAATCATGTTTCCGAGTAGTCAGAGAAAATGGTAGAAAAAAAAAAGAATACAATGGGAAACAACCTATAAAAGCTTCTAGTTAACCAAGATGATCTTAACCCCACAATAGCTCACTGGCCAGTTAGGTAATGTTTAGCTTCACTTATGATTGCAGTTCATCATCTCTGTTCTTTGTGGTTAATGAAATCAGTAAGAAATACAACACATGTCTTTGGAGAATGTGGGCATGGCCCGGTGAGATTGAAGGCTATGAACTAGATGAAAAAAAGAACAATTTTAAGTTAAAACTAGAAAATGAGCAGAGAATGACCCTGGAAGTTCGAGGCATAAGGGTTCAATCTCGGAGGCAGCAGATAATTAGAACCATGCAGGCCTATGACCAAGATGGAAGTGCCCTGCCCATTCCCCATTCTCTGTCCTTACCCTTCTCTGCCTTTGAAGTGATTGCAGGAATTTGGGCCATTGTAGGGTGTTGTTTTGGTGAAAAACATTTGGCAATTTAAACACATATATATATAAAATGAAACAGAATGGGAAAATCCAATTAAGCAGGCACTCAATCCAAAATACACACTTGGCCAGGCACTGTGGCTCACGCCTGTAATCTCAGCACTTTGGGAGGCCGAGGTGGGTGGATCACCTGAGGTCAGGAGTTCGAGACCAGCCTGGGAACATGGTGAAAGCCAGTCTCTATTAAAATACGAAACTTAGCCGGGTGAGGTGGCATGTGTCTGTAATCCCAGCTACTTGGGAGGCTGAGGCAGGAGAATCCCTTGAACCCGGGAGGCAGAGGTTGCAGTGAGCTGAGATTGCACCACCACACTCCAGTCATGGATACAGAGTGAGATTCCATTTCACAAATAAATAAATAAAACAAAAATATACACTTAACTAATTTACACTTTTAAATTGTAATGGTTTATGATTTTACTATTACATAAAAGAGTAAAGAGACATTGTAATTTTATGTGTAATGATTATATATTATCCTATGGAAAATAAAAAGCATTCCAAGCCTAATGAGCCATCATTAATAAAATTTAAGACAACTTTAAGGTATTGCTACATCTTTACTAAAGTATTAAAAATAAATAGAATAAAACTGTATCAATGGTTATAAAACAAAGGTATTTTACACATTGCTTCTAATGATAGGTTAATAATGATAACAATAACCCTCATTTAGGGTTACTAATTGGCTTGGGCTTGGCATGAATTATTATCCCATTTTACATATGAGGGAATTGACGTATGAGAGAAGTACAGTGATGATTCTGGGAGGCAGCCAGAGCCGAGTCGTGAGGCTGGGTCTTAATTCCTGTCTAATCTGCCTCTGATTAATCACTCAGAGGATCAGTTTAGCAATCTGTCACAAAGCCTAGTGATATAACGCAAGAAAACAATCAAAGGAGAAAAAATAATCTAGGCCAAGTGTGCTATTTAAAACAGCAAAAATCTGTAAACAATTCAGCATGGAAAAGCAAATAAGAAATAGGATATCCCATCATGTTGACTCTGTTAATAGGAGGAAATGAAATGTTGTTAAGATAAAAACAGAGCAGAAAGTAATAGCACAGTAATATTGGTTATTGTTTCCTATTATATATTGAAATACTTGGGAAGTACTTTAAAACAATTAATCTTTGCATTAATTGAGGGTTTTCTATTAACTGTCTAGTAGGAATTTAAAAGAAAAATTCAAGACGATTTTAGCATTTGTTATACTGTGATGATGATAACCTCTTATCTTATAATAAAAGGAAAATGATCAAAGAACTCAGAGTGTCCACTGAATTTTCATATAAAATCTGTGTGATTTATTTAAGGAATAGGCTTCTTTCCACAGGAGCCACAATCCACAGATAACCTATGAATAGAAAAAGAGCATTTAATTAAATCTGAAAATCTATTTTATAATAAGATTCTTGTGATTTTTCACAAAGAACATTGCATCGTAAACCCAGAAACCACATAAAATGTTTAGGATGTAACCTCCCACCGTTGGTAAAATGAGAGGGTGCAGCTTTATAGCCACATGGTCCTTCCCACCTATAAAAAGTCTCCTATTCTACAGTTTAGCTAAGTATCTTGTTTGTGTACTTTAGGCTATTTGGGGTCATATATTAAATATTCTACATTCATTTTCAAGTTTTCTATTTGTGAAATTCATGTATTATGATAATACATGATATTATGGTGCATGATAATAATTTGTGAGAATTCATGTATCAACAATCAACTAAAACCTCTTGGTAAAACACTTTCACACTGCTATTCATCTTTAGTCATCTCAAACTGCTCTTGTTTCCTATATTGGGCTAATTTTATAATGAGGGCTCCGAACTAACAGCTAAGTCACATGAAAAGTTTGAGTCCACCAACCAGGGGAGACGGAAAATTCTGTAAACAAGGACCAATCATGGCCAACAGCCTCACTATGGAAAATATGAAATGACTGCGCAGAAGAGGCCAGATGTAATCAATTGTCTTAATGGTTCCCAGTGTGAGAGATGATCTGCAAATGTCTAGGGCCCAAATCACTGAGGGCCTTCTGTTAAATCCAGGCTTCCAGACGTCTGATAGACTCAATCTCATTCCATATTGTCATAACCCTATATTCAGTTTGTGGGATCGGAATCCGTAATGGTGCAACGTTGAGCCCAGACTGACTTACTCAATGACCACAGACAACAGCCAATAGATGTACCTCTGTCTGATTATGTTTTATAAATTGCATATGATTTAAATCAGATAAATCATACCATTATCATCAACTTACCCAGTTCCCATTCTGATTAATTCAAGCTAGTATTAGGGGTGAAATATTTTGATATGAAAATCTTGTTTCTCTAGGTAAATATATGATTTTGAGTTAAAAAAAAAATCACTTTTCATTTAGCCTCTTTCCTCAAAATGGTAGAACTTTAAGCCAAAAAAAAAAAAAAAAAAAGGG
>NW_016804580.1:4265890-4283014 GCF_001698545.2 Rhinopithecus bieti | reverse complement strand
AAAAAAAGGGAAAATGATGAGAAATAGAAATTTCAACATCAGTATAAATTTAACAAATATTGGATATTCACAAACTGAATCATACTTTTTTTTTTGAGACAGAGTTTCAATCTTGTTGCCCAGGCTAGAGTGCAATGGCACGATCTCAGCTCACTGCAACCTCCGCCTCCCAGGTTCAAGCAGTTCTCCTACCTCAGCCTCCCAAGTAGCTGGGATTACAGGCATGTGCTACCACGCCCGACTAATTTTGTATTTTTAGTGGAGTCCGGGTTTCTCCATGTTGGTCAGGCTGGTCTCGAACTCCCGACCTCAGGTGATCCGCTGGCCTCAGCCTCCCAAAGTGCTGGGATTACAGGCGTGAGCCCCTGTGCACAGCCTGAATCATACTTTAAATACTATTTCACTCCACTGAATTTAGCAAGATTTTTTTCACTCTTTTGGGAATAAAACATTTAAATTTGGATATCAACTACTATTCATCCAACTAGCAGTTTTGAAATAAGTACCCAAGAATTTCTAAAATGCTATGAATGTCTGAATCCTGACATTACTTTCCTAAATAACTTTCCCTAATTAAATTTCACGATTGCATATATTTACATTGATTACATAATTTAACTAACATTGTAAATAATCCACAATCAACAACACTACATTAAAAAAAGAAATCGAGACAGTAAAAACTGTACTAAAATTAGATTTCCAGTTTTGTGATATATTCCTTAAACATACAAACAACTAGTTAAGAATTAAGCACTAAAATGAGATAGAAACTCACATTTCAGAAGTAATCTATCAACACCTGTAGATTAGTTGTGCTCTGACACTTTTAGAATCCAATGGCTTCTCTTTCCCTTTATTTTGAATTAAATTTTATAAAAGGTTTTATAACTCACAAAAGCAAATTCTAGATAAAGTAGAAGACTCTCTGCTTTAAGTAGTTGTTAAAATACATATTTAGAATAAATTCCTTCTAAGGATGTGGCCTACTTTAGTGTAAGACTAAGAAAATACCTGAATTTCATAAAATAATTGAAAACAATGTCTTTCATATAGGACAACAAGTTCTTGCCAGGATTTTGCTAAAAATTATGTTTGATAGATAGCCACTAATGCTCGGGACAAAGTAATAAGAGAGAAATCATGTTCTTTATTTTATAAATAAGCAACACCTGAAGAATATGGACTTAACATGGTGCAGTTCAAAAAGTCATTAAATGATGAATTTCATTGTATAAATAAAAAATATCCTTACAGTAAAGTAAGCATGACCTCATTCTAATTAAAAACGTTGGCCAGGTGTGGTGGCTCACACCTGTAATCCCAGCACTTTGGGAGACAGAGTCGGGCAGATCACAAAGTCAGGAGTTTGAGACCAGCCTGGCCAATATGGCGAAAACTCGTCTCTACTAAAAATACAAAAATTAGCCGGGCGTGGTGGCGAATGCCTGTAATCACAGCTACTTGGGAGGCTGAGGCAGGAGAATTGCTTAAACCCGGGGGATGGAGGTTGCAGTGAGCCAAGATCATATCACTGCACCCCAACCTGAATGACAGAGCAAGACTCCATCTCAAAAAAAAAAAAAAAAAAATTCACATAAGTAAATAACTTGAAGGGCTTTAAAAATTATTAAATTAAAATACTTTTAAAAAATATAAAAAACAAATCATTAAAAAGGAAATAAGAAAACAATTAAAATATTATTCTGTCCTGGGTGCAGGGCTCAGAGTTATCACCTTAATGAATATCCTTCCAGAATATTTCTCTTCAAGCCTGCACATGTCTTCAAACATACAAGTGTGCATGTGTGTACATATGTGTGTGTTCATATATGCATATAACTTGATTTCAGCATTACATAATAAATATCTTTCCATGTTATTGACTGTATATAATATTTAATGGACAATTTGTGCCAACCATAAACTATTCCTGAATAGTTAAAATTTTAATTTGATACTAGAGGCTATATTTTTGTGAACAACTGCAATTCTTTGCTCAGAAACAATTTCTGAGTAGAAACTGTGCACTAATGCTCTCAGCCTGTACCAGTTTACACACTCAGCAGCAGGACATGATAGCATATCACGTTTTATAGGGCAAGTTCCAAAACATACTTTACAAACTTTTGCTTTTAAAAAAAATTTACCTTTTGTTAAGCATCTCCCAGATATTTTCTTCTTACTCAGGCTAAACCACAGAAAACTGGATTTGTATTGTTAGCCACCTAAATACGGCATTATGCCAGACGCGGTGGCTCATGCCTGTAATCCCAGCATTTTGGGAGGCTGAGCCTGGTGGATCACCTGAGGTCAGAAGTTTGAGACGAGCCACACTGGGCAACATGGTGAAACTCCATCTCTACTAAAAATACAAAATTTAGCCAGGCATGGTGGCAGACACCTGTAAACCCAGCTACTGGGGAGGCTGAGGCAACAGAATCGCCTGAACCCAGGAGGCAGAGGTTGCACTGAGCCGAGATGGCGCCATTGCACTCCAGCCTGAGCAACAGAGTGAGACTCCATCTCAAAAAAAAAAAAAAAAAGGGGGCATTATTAACCCTAATTTGAAATTTTGCCAATGTAAACATTTTAGACCTTATCAAATGATGGAAAAATCTTGACCAGAAAATAACAATACTGAAAGCACTACAACATTTGATTTTGTCACTGTACAGTGAGAATATTAATGTTTCATCTTTGACAAACCATACAATTTTGGAGATAATATCATATACTAAATAATTCCTTTTTAATATGTCTATGGTATGGGTTGAAGAATGCTAGTCCTTGAATCCAGTATTAAGTAAATATTTAGTTTTGAAACTGGAGACCTAATCTTAAATATTATCTATTTTCAGTCTCTTCTCACAAATTATAGATAGTGATATTAAGAGGATTATTTGATTTTGAGAGTGAAGGTTAGATATAATTTCTCTAACCTACAAATGGTTAAGGAAAAGAAAAGTATGAACTATAGCACAAAAAAATAGTAGGAAGTTGTCAGTTAACCCAAGAGACGTTCCCTATTTTGAAATATTATTAGAATATCTTAATCTTTCCTGGAAGCTACACATATCAGGTATTTTCCAATTCTATATTTCCTTAGTTATCAGTTAGGCTTGCGAAGGCTTTCAAAATCATCGAGCTTCTAAAATTCTAATAAAAGGATAGTAAGCTCATGTGACATTACCCCAACAATGGTGATTATGTAAATGATGAACCTCCAGTCAAACCAAGGACAAAAAGCACTACATTTATTCATCACTAACAAAGGCTGGGAGAAGAAAAAGTGTAATTACTTGGTGGTAAGAGTCTAAATTTTAAACAAGATAGGGTACGGGAAAGGGAATAGGGTATGAAATGTAAGTTATATATAAAAGGGAAGTTAAATTATGAACTTTTCCTGTCTTTTCTGTTAACAAAAATGTAAAATAAAAACAAATAACATCGGCCGGGCGCGGTGGCTCACGCCTGTAATCCCAGCACTTTGTGAGGCCGAGGCGGGCGGATCACGAGGTCAGGAGATCGAGACCATCCTGGCTAACACGGTGAAACCCTGTCTCTACTAAAAATACAAAAAATTAGCCGAGTGTGGTGGCGGGTGCCTGTAGTCCCAGCTACTGAGGAGGCTGAGGCAGGAGAATAGTGAGAACCCGGGAGGCAGAGCTTGCAGTGGGCAGAGATTGTGCCGCTGCACTCCACCCTGGGTGATAGAGTGAGATTCCATCTCGGAAAAAAAAAAAAATAAAATGACATCAACACTCAAAGAATCAACCTAGAGTAAAAAAAGGATGGCAAGTGTACCTTAATATTTAAATTTCAATCCATTTACATCCAGATTTGCATGCATGACACTCTGGATTAAAGAAAGGGTATTAAGTTGGTACAAAAATATGTTCCGGGACAGCGGGATGCACGTGACCATGAAAATCTAGACAAACTTTTAACGAACTAGGAAAACGAAAAAAGAAAGCGACATTGTTTAGGTGTAGGCATTTAGAATGGTGGCAAAGTTGCATAATCATAATTCAGGTTTTGGTTAAAGCGGAGGGAACCTCTTTGGAAATAAGCTGGTCGAATATGTGGTTATTCTGTGAAGGCATCAACTGCTCCACGCTTGGGGCAGGGGTCATCGCTCTAGGTTCTCTAGCCGAATGCGATTAACCTCACTTGTCTTTTCACCCAACACCGAAACATGGGTAATGGCTTTGCTCCATTTATATTTCAAGTAATATAAACAACAATGGTAGTACTTGAGAAAATTGAGAAAGGGAGATATCAGCGAAACATACATCTCCCTTTCCCAATTAAATAAATATCCCACAACCACTTCCCACTCAAACATCTGTGATCACTAGCCTTGAGCACTTCCAGTGGTCATGCACAGAAATCACTATTTGCCTTGAACTCCAGTCCCACTCAGAAGTAATAATCCTGCATCTCTTCTAGAGTAAATTAACGCACAATAACATGTTCCCATTCTACAAAGATAATTTTCTTTCGCATTTCCCCAGAGGAAAAGCAAAATGCTCTGAGACAAATTTTCAAGTATGTTGCTTATAAGGAATGGCGCGTGGATAAAGAGAGGAAAAGACATCACCATGTTCTCACTTTAACTTTACATAATGTCTCACAACTCCCAACACACTGTTCTGGAGTGAAGTGTTTTAACCTGCCTTTTGTTATGAATTACTTGGCTGGGTAACAGACAGGCAGCCTGGGATCATTTCTTTTTTCTTTTTCTTTTTTTTAAGCATCAACATCTTTCAATGCTATTTGGAATGCTGAGAGAATGTTTTGTTCCATTCCCATTTATCAGTTGAATACTTCATGAAGTTTAATTAAAATTAAGTCAAAAATATTCTCTGTGTTTGTATAAACCTTAAATTTGTTAACCTGTTATTGGATTTTCAAAAATACCTGTTTAGAAAACTGATTTAATTTTCTATTTATATGTAAATTCCAGTTTCTAAGCTTGGATTCAGGTCTTTTCTGAGAATGCTAATCCTAACTCGACTGTATTTAAACTCATTGTAAATACACTTAGAAAGACCTCTCACTAGTTCATAATACGTTTATCAATCACTGACATTTAAAATGTTTCAGAGTGCTCTGCAAAATGCCTAAGTTCCTGTTTGTGAAAAAAAAAAGTGCTTTCTCCTCAATCTGATGTAAATCTGTTCATTCATTCATTCATTTCTTCTTAATCAAATCATGCCAGCTTCAAACTTTCCAAAGGCTTCCCAGTGGTTTGCAGAAGCCCCAGCCAAAACATGGCACCAGCAAGAATCAGTCTTCTACTGGAGGACTGGAAGGAGGACCAGTGTGTCTGGAGTGGAGGAAGCATAGGCAAAGTGGTCTGAGACAAGGAGGGAAGGTGAGAAGGAACTGTATCCCCCACGGCCTTGCACAATGCAATGAAGTTGGATTTTACTTTAGGGAGTTGGAAAGTCATTGGAAGGGTTTCAGGAAGAAAAGGCTTGATCCAACACATGACTTAACATGATCACCTCTGCTGTTATTGACTTCAAAATACATTGCTTGGGTATATGTTTTCACCACCTTAGGTACACTTGATAAAAGCAAATAATGCTTTTATTCTGAAGATATCCGGCTATCACACATACAGTCAGTCAGGGATTGACTAATTTGATGAGTTATTTGTTAGCATAAAGAGAGGACTCAGAGAAGAAAAGTAAGTACTTAATTAGGCTGACAGGTGAGTAACAATTTTAATGTCTAGGATTGTTAATTCTCCATTTCATGTATTTAACAAGACATGAAATACTTGACTGAGTTTTCCACATCATGAGCAACTTCTCTAAGTGGAAAGAAGAAAACAATTGATCACTACTATAATCCACTACAATAATCTCTACTATAGAAAAAGTGGATTTAAACTTCATGTAACAAGGTGTGGCATGGAAGAGCAAAAATAACCTGATTTGTTCATCCCCATTTTTCTCTGTTTAATATTCCAACAGGTAGAAAGGACAGCAAATTAATTTTAACAAATAAGATCAAAGACAGGAGAAGGGGAGGAGACACCCTAAAATTTATGGTGGCTTATTGTCCATAAACAGAGACTGGGTTTGAGGTCCATATCTTACCGGAAACCTGACCAAAGCATCTCAGTTTGCAATGTATGTATTGCCCTGATAATGTAGGAATGCAAAGAGTAATGAAATTGGTTTCCTAAACAGAAAATAAGCCTTCACAGCTGTAGAAGATGCTCAAGAAATCTTTGTTGAATGAATGAACAAACAACATTTCAAGAAGAAAACAAAAATACAATTTCCTTTTACGAGAGTAAGAATTAAAGAAAAAATTAAGGATAGCTGTTATACAACCTACACATTGAACATCAATACAATCTCTATATTCTTCCTATCATTGATAATAAAAGTACACATAAACTAGTTTCTCAAATTTTAGAATGCACTAAAATCACATGGTGTTCCTGAAGATTCCTCAAACCTATACCCTTCAAAGACCCCAGGGGATACTGAAGCAGATAGATCAGAGAACTACACTTGGGGAAACATCGCTGTCAGTAAAACACTGAAGAATTCTATTTCTCCTGTGTCTCTGAAGTTCAAGGTCATAAAGGTATACTTTGAAGGCATCAGCCAAAATTATATGTGGAATATGAGTGCATAATTAAGATTATCTATACATATTGGTTTTGATTTTATTTTAAAAATGAAAAGACTTGTTCAAGTATTTGCAACTTCTTTTATTAACTCCTTAGCGACATACACCTCTTTGAAAAGTGCTTTCTTACTATCGACTTTATTTTTCACAACAGCCCTTGAATTGTGTAAGGCAGTGTCATGGCTCCAATTTCATAGAATAAATTCAACTGCAGGTGGGTAACGTGCCCTGTCTGAGGTCCCACCATCAGCCATGCACAGAAATCACTATTTTCCTTGAACTCTAGTCCCACTCAAAAGTAATAATCTTGCATCCCTTCTAGAATAAATTAATGCACAATTAACATGTTTCTATCCTACACATAAAATTTTCTTTTACATTTCCCCAGAGGAAAAGCAAAATGCTCTGAGACAAATTTTCAAGTGTACTGTTTATAGAAAATGGCATGCGAATAAAGAAAGGAAAAGACATCACCATGTCCTCACTTTAACTTTACACAACGTCTCACATCTCAGGCGGACACCCGAGCCTGGGTCTTCAGACCACAGGTCCAGTTTCAGCTCCCACACGAAGTCCACCTGGGATGTTCAGTGTCATTATCCTGCCTATTCCTCCCCTGCTTTCCCTAGGACACACCTGTCCCAACACCAGACCTTTTACTGGAGTGGCCGTCCAGAAATGGGGAACCCTGAGATAGGGGTACACGATGGCAGTGAGGCATACAGGGGACCTGAATTCTTTCTGGAGCTTGAATTATACCCATATAGGAAATAAATATGTGAAACTCAAAGTGGTAGCTTCTGCTTTTTCTTGCCTGACACTTTGACAACCCGTGGGAATATGTCATCATATGGAAAACTGCTGGACCGAGTCTCAGTAACACATTTAAACTGATGTATCACCCTCTAGTTTGGGCCTGCCTTTTATATTGTAAATATCAGGATTAATTATTGGAGTGATGAGCCGGGCAGGCCAGGTACTACGGAAAATCTGGGAAAAGCTCCCACATGCCCAGGATTCACCTGAGGGAAGGTGAGGGACTATTAAGAGTTAAAATGCAGATCTGACTCGGGAGGTCCAAGGTGGGCCTGGAGTCCTGCACTTCTGACAAGCCTCCTGGTGTTGCTGCTGCCGCCCCTGGTCCATGGACCATTTTTTGAGCAGCAAGGTTATAGGAGGGACCTATTAAACCTGGGATTCCAGAAAATAACAGGAACAAAAGAAGAACCCGGATAGAGGAGGGAGGCAAAAGGAAATAAAGCTACATACATATTCTTATCTCACTGGGGCGTTAGTTTCCTTGGAGTTACCTAAAATTACTAAGTAAGAGCAGCTATTACACCAGAAGACTTAATGTCTTCACCCCCTCAGCAGTACATTGTTCTAGTCCAGCGGATAATTCCTCCTGCTGACTTTGACTTCCAAAAAAGTTAACTAGGCATTTATCCTCTAAGAACAAAACAAACAACACAGAACCTTAGGAAGCCACACTATCAATGTAAGAACGCTTAGAGAATTAAAGAAAATGTTTCTTTCCTTTCTTTTGTTTTCACAAGATAAACAGTATGTCTTCTTTCCCAGTTTGGCTGGATTAATGTAGAAGAAGGAATAAATTTTAAAATAGAATTCGCCAATTACTCGCTGCAGACCTGATTGCTATCAAATCTACTACCGATAATTAGAAGTATCAAGTGATTCGCTCAGTAAATACTAAAGATTTAGAATTTTCTCTTTAGTGATTAAGTGGAGGTTACCTACAGAGAGATGCTGCTTAGAAGAGGATTTATATTATCCAATGTGATATAAGTAATTTTAGATTAAAAACAGTCTAAAGAACACACAAATGGTGTAAAAGTATGTTAACATTGAAAATAGATGATTCTTTGGAGACTACCACAAAGCACTAAAAAGAAATTTTAAAAATAATATATCTAAATTTTAGCAGATTTACTGCTTACAGAAATAAATGGACTTTCAGATCTACTGTTCTTTGTTCAATAAAGAGGCAACTGCATAATGATTCAATGTCCCCTCATAATATGAATGACCACCTGTGAAGAATGAAGGTGATTTAGTTTATTTCCTTATAATCCTATATTGTATATCCACCAAAACTAATACATAAGGTGATTTTTACAGGTCATTTCTTTTTAAAGATATAAAGGCATGTTTTATGCTGGGTAGATGCTAGATGCTGAGTAGAGATCTCAAAAAAGAACAACGAAAGAGCTTACTGTTGCTGCTGTTATCCATCAAAAATTTAGCTAGTGAGCATGTTTTCTATTTTAAAATGAAGTAACAATCATGTCACCTACCAATCATGTCACCTACCAATCCTATATAAAAACATGTATGTTAATTAATTTTACTGTCCTAACATTGAATTGAAGAAACCAAATTGGATTGTTAATACTATTGCTGGCATTTCTGGATTAGGCTGCAAAGAGCAGTCTGTTCCACACCTGAAATAAACCCGGGAGTCTATGATATCCTAGAAGAAAGATTGTGAAGGTGTTTGAAGCAGGATACTGCAATAGTAGACTTGCAAATAGACAAAGACTTACAGAACAGGGGGACGGTTCTGAATGTGCCTACCACCAATCAGTCACACGGGACCATTCAGGGACCCTAGGATTAAAATTAGTCATGTGACACGTTGTCATTTCTTCCTCAAGGAAAAATATTCTGAAATATTATTTCAAATGACTCCTTCATTGTTGTAAGATTTTACAAAAATTCAGTTTTAGAAAAATGAATGCATTTACTCTTTGGGGAAAGTTTCTTGTCGTTTGTACCAAAATGTAGAATTGCAGTAATCTGTAGAGGCAGGCATCATGAATACCGTATATTCTGGACTAATGATATCAGCACTGGAGATTCCCACTTGACTTTGTCAAAGGGGTGTGGGTTTTCACATGCATTGCCTCACTGGACTGACCAGCACAAAGAAAAGGGAGGTCAGGAGTTTCTGGATGGTTAGTGGTCACAAGAAAGCTTTACAATGAATTGGGGCTTGCACTTCACCTTCAGAAAGGCCTGAAGGGCAATTTTGCTCTGATTCCACAGTAGGTCCTTACAATCAGTGTCATACTCATTTGAAATAATCCATTATTGTGTGGAGTACATAATTTCAACTTTTTGTGTTTATATTGATAGATACCATTTACAAAGAGTTGGCTGCAACCTAACAAAAAGGCGCATGCTGAATTAGCCACCACTGAAAATAATTTTTTTTTTTTTATTTTTGGCAACCACCAGCCTTGACTTTCAATAATTCTGTGAAACTCCATCTTGACCCGTCATTTTGTGCAGTGATGCTTCCAGGTTCTGAGTAAGCTTACTTAGAAAAGACAGGTCAGATGTCGGGTGAGTCCCAGAGATCTCCTTCTGCTAAGTTTCTGCTGCATCAGGTGTAGATTAAATTCGCCCATTAAATCACCTCCAATGGAATGAGGTTCAAGTCTCAATTGCACCTCAAGCTACATAAATTGACAAAAGACAAAAGCATGTACTACAAACCAATGTATCAAGACTTTAGTATCACTTCCCTCTGGGCCTCAGTTTCTTCATCTGTAAAAGTCTATGCCGACTGTATCATTTTTAAGGTCTAGGATGTGAAACAGAGGTTGAGAGAGGCAAACACTGAATTGTTCAAACTGCATTGTCTCTTCAACAAACTCAAAGAATTTCGAAGTAAATTTAAAACACAGAAACAGAGAGCAACTATTGAAATTCTTGAAGATTCAACTATTGAAGATTCAATAGTTGTCAGTAATTGTCAGTAACTATTCTCAATAATGGTTCAGCAATTGTCAAACAGCTGAGAAGCAAAAATAACACAAGATTTTAAAAAATCTTATACTTGTCACAAAAATCATTAGGCACCAATTCTCCCTATTGAACTAAAGAGATAAAACTGATTTGGCATTTTTCTTGACAACTTTAAATTTAAACCTTAATGAATTAATCAAGATCAACTCAAAGTGAAAAATACAACAAAAGTTATAAAACCAGATGTTATGGACTGAATGTTTGTGTCTCCATAAGATTTGTATTTTGAAGCCCTGACACCCAGTTTGGCTATATTTGGGGATGGGGCATCTGTGGAATTAAGTAAAGTTAAATGAGATTAGAAATTTGACACTGATCCCTGATCCAGTAAGGTTAGTGCCTTTATGAGAAGAAATACTAGATTGCACGTGTTCTCGCTCCCTGTTTATAATCTTAACTATCATTATTTACAAGTATTTTCTTATACGTATGTGTGCATACACATAGATGACTTGACTATGTTCTTGCTCTATCATTTCCATAGATGTCTGGCCCAAACCAAGGAAATGCCATGTGAGAACATAACAAACAGAAGGCCAGCTACAAACCATGAAGAGGTCCCTCACTAGAATCCAGATTGGCTGCCATCTTGATCATGGACTTATCGCCTTCAGAACTGTACTGAAATCTGTTGTTTACACCACCCAGTCTATGGTATTTTGTTATAGCAGCCCTAACAGGCTGACACAAGACATCACAAACATAACTGATCCTTTACTGTGTGTTTAGCGGTTAATTAGCTTCTGGGAGGGATACACAAGAGTATAAGTTTCCTTCCTAAGTACAACTTGCAAAAATCTGTCAATACTCTGAACCCTTCAACTAGATATACCCACTACAAAGATCCATTCATTTAAGCATAAAAGAGATGTCAAAGAAAACAAGATCATCTTGCTATTAAAAAATGCAGGCACGCCATCAAATTGACATTCACTCTCATCTTTTATATGTCTTGTATGTCAACAGTTTAGTAAAATATAATTGAAACACGAAGTCAGAGGCTCTATGAAAATCAAAGAGAATTTGAGTAACTCTTAAGATGCTTTCATATTACTTCAAATGGCACCCAGGATATATGACACTAAGAAAATGAAATGGTTTTTTAAGGAGACATTTTCAATGATACACATTCAATTAGAAAATGAACCAAATGCCAGGCTCCAGATCAGTCTGAATTATCTAGGCTTAGTCATTTCTCCACTGTGGAAATGCCGAGGGGCAAGTTTATTTTAGAAGGTGGTAAGATGGAGTTCACATTGCCCCACGTTTAGTCATATAACTAACCCCTGGTAGTAACGCAAACTGGTCAAGTGGTAACTTCAGAGAGTCTAAAGCAGGAAGGAAAACAAAACCCCAAGCAATTCAGGTGATAATTTGAAAAAGTTGCTTTAAAAAGGTGCAGTAGCTCACACCTGTAATCCCAGGGCTTTGAGAGGCTATGGCAGGTGGATCACTCGAGTTCAAGAAGTCAAGACCAGCCTTGGCCCGGCGCGGTGGCTCAAGCCTGTAATCCCAGCACTTTGGGAGGCCGAGACGGGCGGATCACAAGGTCAGGAGATCGAGACCATCCTGGCTAACACGGTGAAACCCCGTCTCTACTAAAAAACTAGCTGGGCGAGGTGGCGGGCGCCTGTAGTCCCAGCTGCTCGGGAGGCTGAGGCAGGAGAATGGCATGAACCCGGGAGGCAGAGATTGCAGTGAGCTGAGATCCGGCCACTGCACTCCAGCCTGGGCGACAGAGCAAGACTCCGTCTCAAAAAAAATAAAAAATAAAAAATTAAAGACCAGCCTGGCCAAAACGGCGAAAGCTCGTCTCTTCTAAAAATACAAAAATTAGCCAGACGTGGTGGCGGGTACCTGCAATCACTCGAGAGGCTGAGGCAGGAGAATCACTTGACCCTGGGAGGTGGAGCTTGCAGTGAGCAGAAATCGCACCACTGCACTCCAGCCTGGGCCACAAAGCAAGACTCAATAAATTATAAAAAAAAAAAAAAAAAAATCTATCTATCTATTGATGAAAGGAAGAAGTAAAGCTTAACTAAATTGGCTCAGATTATTTTGAAACTATTTATTGAATATTGTGCTAAGTACTGAACTAGGCTCAGGAGGTACAAAGTTAGTATCATGCAGAGGTATCACAAAATTGGCTTTAATCTCCCCCTTCCTTTTTTCTATGGGAGCATTTAAAGTCTTATGCAGAAGTGGGAGAGAAAAGGCCCCATAGCAAATAAAGTTTATGAATATTTGGTTAAATCAAGTTAAATATATTTTAAAGCTGAAGAACTACTATGTCAACATGGAGTGAGAATCTTCAACCTGGAGATCTTTTATCAAGAGACATTTATTTTGTTTCCTGTTGCACAACATACACACTTTATATATACATTCATACATATAAGAAAATACTTGTAGATAATAATACTCAGGATTACTTTGATCTTGTTCCATCATTTTCACAGATGTAAGAAATAATTATGAGAACTTACTCTTATCTTGTAATCAATACTTTGCAGAGTAACCAATAAACCATCATTGTAATAATGAGTTATTTGCCTCTCACGCCTCCAATTTACTAATCATCAAATAGCAGGTCCAATTGTAATCAAAACTAAAGTGCTGAGTTTTATGTGGAATTATGAGTGATTGATAGCACACTATTTAAAATCCAATTCAAATGCCAACTAATTACTGAGGGGTGAATCTAGAAATAAAACACAGCTGCTATTGTTATATTTCTGAAACTCTAACACCCATTAGTAACACTGAATTCTGCTGGCGATAACTTACTTTGACATCAGAACTGGGTTGAAATTAAATTTGAACGCGAAAACTTTCTTCTATACACCTGAAGATTTTCTTTTTCAAAAAAGAATATCTAGAAGATTTCTATACAACTAAATCCTTTTGAACACAACACTCTTTACTGCATATATGAATCAAGTATGAATGAAAGAGCTCAGGGTTTTATAAACAGTGAAATAAAAATAAAATATAAAGAAAAAAGTAAGAAAAAAATCCAAGTAACAAGATATATTTAGTCTATAGAGATAATAGAGAAATTGACATGTACAATTTGAGAGTCAGAGGAATCTTAAAGATTAAGCTACTTCAGGTTAAAGATTGTAAGCTGAATCTATGCATTTGTTTCTGCTATTACTATAAAACTCACTAAAATCCAGGTATAGGGACCTTTAAAAACCGGAAATCCATAAAACAAATAAAATGGAAAAGAACAGAAGAGATACAAAGTTTATTTTAACCAGAAAATAGAATGCGGATTTGCTCACAGTTTGGATATACCAGAAACATAGGGAAGGTAGGGTAGGAAATTTAGGAAGATTAAGAAGCAACTAGACTAACAGATGATCCACTCAATTTAGCAGAAAACTGGAGGCATATTATCTGGAAAGGGTAAAACAGAGAGACACCAGGTGCTATTAACTAAATGTTTACATTTTCCAAGATTTATATATTGAAGCCTAATCCCCAATTGGGTGACATTTGGAGGTGTGACCTTTGGGAGGTGATTAGGCTCAGATTAGGTCATGAGGGTGGGCCTCCCATGATGGAATTAGTGCCCTTATAAAAAAAGAAAGAGACACACAAGATTTCCCTGCCCCATCCCCTCTGCCATGTAAGGATACAGCAAGAAGGCAGCCATCTGCAAACCAGAGAAAGAGTCCTCACCAGACATCAAATCTGCTGGCACTGGGATCTCGAATTTCCCAGCCTACAGAACTATGAAGAATAAATGTATATTGTTTAATCCACAGAGTATATGATACATCATCACAGCTTCCTGGACTGACTAACATACTGTGCAATGGTGAAAGCAGCAACACTGCCCTTACGATCACGAGATTAGCTGAAAGATTATCATCAGAATATGGAAACATTTGCCCTCTGCCCCCTCCCCCAGTGGCCTCCTAGAATGCTAATGCCCAGGCTTAGGCCCTCCAAGTAGATGGATAGAAGATTGTTCTCCAGGGCAATGCTCCTATCCTGGGGATCTTGTGAAAGATTTTATCAGTAGGTTTGGGGTTAGGACAGAGATTCTGCATCTAACAATCTTCTGGGTGACATGGATACTGTTGGTCAGAGCCCATACATGTAGTGGGAGGTCCCAGAATCTCCCCAGCACAAAAGACTGATTAAAAGACCTGGTTGGATCAATCTACAGTGATGCCAATCGGCTTTCTAGCATCCCATTTCACAATACGAGCAAACAGCCAAGGACTTCACAATATCTGTGGAATGCGTCTAATATAAACAAGTGAGACTAAACAGATACAGGCAATTTGAAGGGAACAGATATTATGCCATGAGATGGACACTATCACTAATATCCTCAGAAAGATCAGAGAATACATTTCATTCATGAAATAAGAACAGGATTTTATTTAAATAAAAAATAGGGGAAAAATAACTCCTAGAAATTGAAATTACAATATTACGAATAAAAGAAAAATTAAAAGCAGATATTGAAAGAAAAAAAAATAAGGGGAAGAAATGGAAAAAAATAAGGACAAGAAAATGAAAAAAATAAATAAAAGAGAGTCAGAAAATATTATTCCAGAAGGCCTCAGACCTCGATAATAGACCACCCCCCACACACATAAAACAGAGAGAACAAGGAAAAAATAGACAGGGAAAAATTAAAGAAATAATCCAAGAAAGTTTCCCAGCAATGATGAGTTTCCAGACTGATAGAATACATTGGGTGCCCTGCAATGGAAGAATTATACCCACATCTGGGCACATCATCATGAAATTTTTGTACACTGATGGCAGCTAAAAATAGTTAAGAGACCGAGAAAGAGAGAAAGAAGAGATCGCATACCAAAGATTAAAATGACTTAGGGAAAGGCACAGTGGCTCACGCCTATAATCCCAGCATTTTAGGAGGCAAGAAGGGCAGATCACGAGGTCAGGAGTTCAAAACCAGCCTGGCCAACAGAGTGAAACCCCGTCTGTACTGAAAATACAAAAAATTGGCCGGGTGTGGTGGCGGGCACCTGTAATCCCAGCTACTCGGGAGGCTGAGGCCTGAGAATCACTTGAACCTGGGAGGCAGAGGTTGCAGTGAGCCAAGTTCATACCACTGTATTCCAGCCTGGTGACAGAGAGAGACTCAGTCTCAAAAAAATAAATAAATAAACAAAATAAAACAAAAAAATAAACAACAACAAAAAATTACTTAGGATTTCTCAACAATAACACAGGAAAACTAGAAGACAGAAGAGCAGTGCCTTCAAAATTGTGTGGAGAAATGAATTTCAACTTCAAATTCATTGTGCAGCCAACTTTGCATGGGGATAGGCCACTTAGGGATGCAAAGACTAAGATATTTATCTCCAACATATTCTTTCTTTCTTCCTATCTATCTATCTATCTATCTATCTCTCTATCTCTCTATCTCTCTATCTCTCTATTTATTTTAGAAGGAGTCTCGCTCTGTCATCAGGCTGGAGTGCAGCGGCACGATCTCAGCTCATTGCAATCTTCCCCTCTCAGGTTCAAGCCATTCTCCTGCCTCAGCCTCCCAAGTAGTGTGGATAGCAAGCACACACCACCATGCCCAGCTAATTTTTGTATTTTTAGCGGAGATGAGGTTTCACCATGTTGGCCAAGCTGGTCTCAAACTCCTGACCTCAAGTGATCCATCCATCTCAGTCCAAAGTATTCTTTTCCAGGAAACTACTAGAGGATATATTGTACCAAAATCAGACAGTAAATCAAGGAAAAGTAAAGACAAGAAATTTGTGAAACAGGGAATCAAACTTAAAAGAGAGATAAAGGAAACCATAATATCTGAAACTTCTCATCTCTAAATAGTGCTTTTATTAGTAACATAGCTAACAATGTTATTATTGGAAAGTTGGGGAATGGTGTGTGACGGGGCTGGATTAAATTTAAAGAACTAAAATTTTATATTATATTATATTATATTATATTATATTATATTATATTATATTACATTTCAAGTCCTGGGGTACATGTGCAGAACATGCAGGTTTATTACATTGGTATACACATGCCATTGTGGTTTGCAGCACCCATCAACCCGTTATCTACATTAGGTGTTTCTCCTAATGCTATCCGTCCCATTGCCCTCCACCCCCTGACAGGCCCTGGTGTGTGATGTTCCCCTCCCTATGTCCATGTGTTCTCATTCAACTCCCACTTATGAGTGAGAACATGCAGTGTTTGGTTTTCTGTTCTTGTGTTAGTTTGCTGAGAATGCTGGTTTCCAGCTTTAACCATGTCCCTGCAAAGGACATGAACTCATCCTTTTTATGGCTGCATAGTATTCCATGGTGTATATGTGCCACATTTTCTTTATCCAGTCTATCATTGATGGGCATTTGGGTTGGTTCCAAGTCTTTGCTATAGTGCCTCAATAAACATACATGTGCATGTGTCTTTATAGTAGCATGATTTATAATCCTTGGGTATATACCCAGTAATGGGATTGCTGGGTCAAATGGTATTTCTTGTTCTAGATCCTTGAGGAATCACAGCACTGTCTTCCACAATGGTTGAACTAATTTATACTACCCCCAACAGTGTAAAAGCATTCCTATTCTATCTATGGATAGAATTCTCCACATTCTATCCAGCGTCTGTCATTTCCTG
>NW_016804580.1:4169220-4264928 GCF_001698545.2 Rhinopithecus bieti | reverse complement strand
GCTAACAATGTTATTATTGGAAAGTTGGGGGAATGGTGTGTGACGGGGGCTGGATTAAATTTAAAGAACTAAAATTTTTATATTATATTATATTATATTATATTATATTATATTATATTATATTATATTACATTACACTATATTATATTATGTTAGAGATGTAGTCTCGCTGTGTCGCCCAGGCTGGAGTGCAGTGGCGTGATCTCAGCTCACTGCAAGCTCTACCTCCCGGGTTCATGCCATTCTCCTGCCTCAGCCTCCCGAGTAGCCGGGACTGCAGGCGCCCGCCAGCACGCCCGGTTAATTTTTTATATATTTTTTAGTAGAGACGGGGTTTCTCCGTATTAGCCAAGATGGTCTCCATCTCCTGACCTCGTAATCGACCCGCCTCAACCTCCCAAAGTGCTGGGATTACAGGCGTAAGCCACTGCGCCCGGCCTTCCATTGTGTTTTAAGAGATAATTATTAAAGTTGAAAAACCAGAGCTAGCACTATTACCATATTATTTAGATATAAGTAGAAAAATATCATGAGAATATAGCTAAAAAAAAGTGAAAACAGTTGCCTCTGGGAAGTGTGATATGATAGAGCCGATGATGGTTTAAAACTCTTTATGTGTTCATATGACTTTTGTGAAAATGGAATAATGATAAACTTATCTAACATTTTCATTATGAAGGTCAGAAAATGACCTTTTCCCAGGTCCTTCAACAAGTTGCCTTGAAGAATCAAGACCAGAGCATTTCATTGGTTCATTATTTGAACTGCCATGATTCTGTTACTGAACATAATTACAGGCCAAATGTAGATATTTGTTCTTTCATTTATTTAGTAGAGATCTATTGAATGCCAACTAGGTTATCCACGGGTATAATAGTAAGCAAACCAGACCCGGTCCCTATCCTTACAGAGTTTATAAGTGGCTAAGAGATAGTACAGGGCATTTACAGCTATCTGTGAGAAGACCACAAGATTTGGAAATTAAGTCCCCTAATTGTATACTCATCTGTTTCTTTCCTTCATTCTCCCTGAAAGTTTTTCTCCCCACATACAAGATAATTCTTGACTTCACTTCCAGACACAGTAAACACCAGGGCAATTTATTTTTCCCTTCTTCCTCTGAGCTAAGAGTCCAGCCATCAGCCAGTGAAGTATGGCCTTTGAGCGACTTCATACTTCCATGTTAATGTTGCTTTGTCACCAACATTTCAGCCCATAGACTGGCTGACAGCCCTCCCTGGGCCACAGAAACCACCAGCTGGTTGTGGAACTAACAATTTACATCTCGTGGTGCAATGAGGATCCAGCAATAAGTTGATTTTGTTGAAGATTGTGGAACTACATGAGAAACTGGCCACTTACCTACTTCCTGATGCAAACGTGACATAAGTAATCCTACTTAAAGGAACAGCCACATAATCTAGATAATTTGAATCTTTCTCTAGCTTTTCAAAAAGAGCTTCAAAAGGCAAACTATTGATGCTCTCTATCAAACTTGCTTTCTGTCCTTTTAGACTCTCAAAAGTTGGGTATTGAAAATGTTTGGCACTTAAAACATGGTTTACATAAAAGATCCCAAGTCTCACTTTTTAGCATAATCAAAGTAACTATCATGATTCTAGTTTCACCTATAAAACTCTCTTGAAAAAATGAGATGTTCTAATTTTAGCTCCTTATTCATTCCTCCAAATGAAGACTTTTTCAGTCTGTTTCAGGAAGACATTGTACACTTCCATTCATTCTCTTACTGACAATTCTGAATGTCAAATGGAGGCACAGTGGCGCTCTCCCAGGGAGCTTGGTCCCCATAATGATGGGTGTTCAACCAAAGAGTGCTTATTAATGGTTGCTCTTGGGGCTTTCGGGCTGGTGGGTCACCATTCCCCAACCACTTCCTCTCAGACTGGCAATCAGAGGGAAAATTCCAGTATTATAACTTTTTCCTGTACTGGAAAAACTGCTGTTTCTCTAAAGGTAAACCTAAAACGCATGTCTTCTGATTCTGTAGGGTCTACCAAAGCAATTTTTTTTGTATGTTTCTACTTACAGATTTTAACTTCTAAATAGAAAGTCGAAATGCTAATTAGAAGTGGAAAACCTAAAGTATCTTTGAACAAATATCCTTCTTTTCCTACCAATTCCTTGACAATAATGAAAACAATAAAGTAATTTGTGCATTGCAATAAGCACAATAGCAATGAGTATATGCATATATATATATATATACACACACACACACACTCAGATCTTGAAGAAAGTTAATCAAAACACCTCCATCAATTGAAAATGACAAAATTTTTACAAAGATATAGAAATTAACTATAGGCACAGCTTATTAAGAATATTAAATTAAAATCAAAGTTAAGGAACTTCTTTTAAATCTTCATTGTTTATTAGGACTTAGTTAAAAAATCTAAATTTGTAATCTGTGGATTAAAAGAGTGTATTGCATTGCTTCCACCATAGAAAAGTTATTAAAATCTTAATAGGTTTTCCTTTAGTAAAATACAAGTTAACATACAATTTTAGATATTTTTCGTAATTCTGATTATTTACTACATGTATATAGGAAGTAGTGAGGTTTTAAATATATTTGTTTCATCAGTGCAGCAAAAAGCACCCCAAGGACACGAATTAGCTCAAATTTCTCCAACTGGTCAATTAAGTACCACTTCCTTCTTATTTCAACATTACATTAAAGTTCAGGCTTTTAAAAAATATCTCTTCCCTATTTTAACAGCTCAACTGTGCCCCTGTACCCATTCTCTCCTTAATCAAGTCTCCATTGGTCATGACTGCCAGATACATCATTTTTTTTTCTTCCAACTTTTTTTGTGGGAGATGTGTGTGCAGGTTTGTTACATGGGCAAATGGCATGTTGCTTGAATTTGGTGTACAAATTATTTCTTCACCCAGGTAGTGAGCATAGTACTCGATATGTAGGTTTTCAATCTTCATCCTCCTCCCACCCTTCACCCTCAAATAGATTCTGGTATCTATTGTTTCTCACTCAATGTCCATAAGTCTTCAGTGTTTAGCTCCCACTTTTGAGTGATCCCCAGCTTGATTACACATGGGTATTTGGTTTTCTGTTTCTGTGTTAATTTACTTAGGATAACAGCCTCCAGCTGCATCCATGTTGCTGCAAAGGACATGATTTCATTCTTTTTATGGCTACATGGAATTCCACGGTGTAGATGTACCACATTTCCTTTATCCAGTCCAACACTGATAAGCAGCCAGATATATCTTCACAGTATCAGAAGTTCTGCTCAAAAATGTATACTGGCTGTAAATTGTCCACAGGATAAAGGCTGGACATCTTAGTCTGATCTTCAAGTCCATTTCAAATGATGTCTCAACTCACCCTTCAAACCTTGTAGCTATAACGAACTGAACTGCTCTCCCACTCCCCAAGTAATTACTGAACCTTCCTCCCTCTATGCAGAACGCATGCCACTCCCTGTTCCTGGGATCTCTCCCTTCATCTGCCCTGTGCTTTAGCCACCCCTGCCGCATCAGATCCCCAGCTTGATTACACATTCACAAGAACTTTCTCCCTCTCGGCATGGCAATGAACATATGCTGACTTATATCACATGTAAACACATCTTCCATTCCTTCTTGGATGGGCTGAGTTAACTTGTTATAATCCCAGCTTGTTATGATCATAACAAGTTACGATCAGACACATTGCTTCATAAAAAAGGAGTTTAATAAATGTTTGTCGAGAGATGAATAAATGGGAAGAACACATGATAAGCAGAAAAGCCTAGAACAACAGTTTCCTAATAAATCTTAGAATGTAGAAAAGCCCAAAAGTATTTCTTTTGCACAGAAGCTGCTCACTTTTCTTTATCCAAGAATTTCAAACTCTAACCTTTAAATCCGGTCCCTATCCAGCATTCTTACTCACCAGGATAAACAATGTACATCTCAGCCCCCTCATTTCAGCCCTCTTATTTAATTTTTACCTCTGATTTCCGGTATAACAACTTTGATTGTTAAGGGCAAAATAGTAACTAGCCTATAGTACTTTTCTGCTTACCCATGGTAACAAGGAACTGAGCTATGTGATAAATCCTAATATACAGTGAACTGGGAAATTTAGTTTTGGCCAAAGATTTTCACCTCTTGAAATAACTCATTCATCATGTTATGATTAGCATATAAAAAACACAGGCATGTTCACTCCTCTCATTCTCAAGAGCTTCTTGAAAAACAGAAATAACTAAAAGGTAAGCAACAAAATGTGAAGAGGAACAATGAGTCAATAAGTCAGCTTCTTGAAACTCTAAACAATAATCACCAATGGGCTGTCTTATCAATTAACTGTATATTATATTAAATCATATCTAAAATCAAAAATCTTACTAAGATAAAGAGAATCAGGAGCAGTGCAGAATTTGAAGTTTCTAGAAATAGCTGCATGGTTTAATCTTTACCTACCTAGGGGATTTTATGCTTTTTAGGTCCAAGCCAACTTCAGCAAATCCTTCTGTGAGGTTGGAACGAAGCTCAGAGAGAGACTCCGTGGTAGAATACGTTTAGTCTAGATTTCTTGGGACTGTTTTAGGACTACTCAGGGGCATCAGTGCAACACCAGGCTTATTATCTATTGCTTTTTCACTGCCCTAGTTCTTGAACCAATGGAGGTGCCATCCTGATGTTGCATCCCACTCCCCAGAAATCCCTTCCTGAACCACGGCAGTATCCCTGGGAGCTACAAAGCCACACTTGAGGGTTTGAGAATTTCACAGTCAAAAGGGTCTAAAATATGTCTTTATGTTTACACAATGAAATCAATAGGAAAATGCCATATCTATCTTCTGAATTAAAAAAATTGGCAGCCAAGATAATGTCTCCATTGGCTGTAGAGGAGACTACTACTTGTGCTTTGCAGTTAGCAACAGCTATGACATCTGAAGGGTGATGTGTGTAATCCAACAGGGCTTTCATTATATATAGAAGGCTTAAGTTCACATCACAGTTATACACAGGAAGGCATTCACTGTCTATTGCTTGATTCCATTTTCCTCATATGAAGTGTCTTGGAAATGTCATTGTAATCTGTCAAGGGGCTTACTGTTCTTAAACTTTAAAAATATCCAGGCTCCTGATTATGATGATGAGACAGTTGATGTATACCAAGTATGAAGGCCATGATGACCAGAAAGGTTTTCTCAAACAATAAATCAGCCATTCATGACCAGAATGAACTAATAAAATACAAACCGAAGCCTTGACCAAAGCCAATAATGCAAAATGCTTTCTTCATTTTAGAGAAGAGAATAATGCCTAGTAGAAAACAATGCGGCATATGAAGATAAAATTTCTCCCAGTGTAGGGAAGAGGCTGGGGGACAGAGGCATGTTCAAGAACGTAGGCATGAGATTAAACTTCTTCCAATGCCCTGTATTGCTTCTTCATTTCAACTAAAATTGTAGCCACTTTATGTGGCAGACTTCTGCCTTAGAGTTCTCTATGTAACTATGGAGAAAACGGAAAATGTGGAGGTGAGTAAACTTCTGGATTGTATGCAGTATATTTTGACTTCACATAGCATTTATTTTCCAAAAACAGGGTATTTTAAATCATTCTATTGTTTTCCTTTATATTTCTATTCTGTTTTATGACCTGTCTCAATTGTTATATGTGCAGAAACTTACTGTTTCCATAAAGCAAATGCTTTTCTGACAAATTACTGAGTACAGTCAGAAGAAAAATTATCTTACCGTATTAACTGAAATACTGGCCAATAGCATTCAGAAATCTACAGGGATCTTCCCATGGTATGCCCAAAGGACTCTAAGCTATTCATTTTTCTCCAAATGGTGTAGCCTGGCTTTTCTACTAAATTCTTACTTTCCATCGTACTTTCCAATAAAGCTTTGAAGTAGAAGATCCAAGGCTTTGAAAATACCGATTTTGGACAATGTTAGCAATTTATGTCTTTATCCATTGTCTTATATGTCAATTTTGCTATGAATAAACTTTAATTTACTTCCATCTCCATTGGGGAGGGGGAGGTTGGTGGAATATCATGTCAGAAATGTTGGTAACATACTTTAAAAATGAGTATTTTCAGTTCAAACCACAGTTTGGTTTTTGTGGGATTTAATTTCCACTGAACAGAAACCAAGCACATATGTATTTGATTTCTCCTTAAGGATCAGTTACGGATGAATGGAGGAACCAGAGAAAATGCAACATGGAAACCTTCTAGCTATAGAGACAGACAAGTTCATCTTGGCTTCCATCATGCATTTCTGATCTGTTGGTGTCGCCAAAATAAAAGGTCTGGCTATCATATTGTAACTTAGGCTAAGAAAGTAGAAGAGAATCAAACAATTGTCATAGGTGATCAACTGCATGTGTATTGTATATTAAAATCATAATTAAATAAAGTGGTGAGGTTCTTCAGCTATTAAAAATGTCATCAGCAATGAAGCTACTTTGTGTCTGATCAGGGCTTTACAGTAACTGATTACTTACAGATGCCAAGTCCCCCAGGGAACTTTTGCCACCTGTTTTCAATTTGTGGATTGGTGGCCTTACCCTGACGAAGCTTACTGGTCTGACACTGGGTTATGCCATCTGTGGCAATGATGTTGGTATTTAATCAATAGTTTTACAGGATACCATCTACAGCACTGAAAGACTTTTTATTTGAGTATTTCCCCTATATCCTGCTGCTATTTACAATATATGAAAGTAAAATGGCTTGAATGAATAGCACTGCTCAAATATTACAACCTTGCATAGTTGCTGAATAAGTTCAAAATGACACTATGCCCCAAAACCAAACAGAATTTTAGAAATGGGCCGGGTGCGGTAGCTCATGCCTATATTCCCAGCACTTTGGGAGGCCAAAGCAGGTGGATAGCTTGAGTCCAGGAGTTCGAGACCAGCTGGCCAACATGGTGAGACCCCATCTCTACTAAAATACAAAAATTAGCCAGGCATAGTGGTGTGCGCCTGTAGTCCCAGTGACTCAGGAGGCTGAGGCAGGAGAATCAATTGAACCTGGGAGGCGGAGGTTGCAGGGAGCCGAGATTGTGTACTCCAGCCTGGGAGATAGAGGGAGACACCGTCTCAATAACAACAAAAAAGAAATGAAGGAGATCTGTGAGGTCATCATATTTAATCACTCATATAATACAAGAATTCCTTCCACCATAAACCTGAACAATTGACTTCACTTTCCATTTGCACAGGGTTCACTGTCTCAGAGCAGTTCATTTCCACTTCAATTAAACAGCTGGCAATTGTACAAAACCTGTCTTAACACTGAGTGGAGACCTGTTTACTTGTAACTTCAACTTACTGATTGTTCTATTGTCCAATGCAATGACATAAATGAGGCCTGAATCTGAGCCTTTCAAAGATTTGAACTAACTTATCTTTCTCTTTAAGTCTTTTCTAGGCTAAAATATTCCAAGTCCTTTCAGTAATGCACATAATATTTGTTCTCTTTTCTTCATAATTTTAGTTGATAGAAATCAGATCTGTTTCATCAACATCAATGTAAGACATGTTCTCTGAAAACACAATATCAAATAATAGTCTTAATTAGGACGCATCTTTGATTTTTCTGGAAACCAAACTTCTGTCAATATAGCCTAATGCTACATTCACTTTTGATGCAGGATGATCTGATCTTTGACTGTTTTCTCTGCTTTAA
Source organism: Rhinopithecus bieti (assembly GCF_001698545.2). Lineage (NCBI taxonomy): Eukaryota > Metazoa > Chordata > Mammalia > Primates > Cercopithecidae > Rhinopithecus > Rhinopithecus bieti. Next base: position 4,257,244 of record NW_016804580.1, on the reverse strand, counting down.
AATAAGAAAGAAAGCAAGTCCTGCTGCTAAAGTGGTCATGACACAGTATCTGCAATGTTTTTTCAGTATGCTGTAACATCACTCATTTGTGCCTGGAATCTTGAGCTGATTTTAAGTGGTAAGGTCTGATTTTAACACATTTTTCAAATATTTAATCTCCTCTTATGTTTATTATTATACTTATTATTACAATTGTTTTCTCTTAGTATGTTTATTCTACTTTTTCTAGTTTGAAGATTAGGTTTCATTACAGTAAGAAATGAAATAGTGTTTTTTCCGGGTTTAAGCCCCAATAACTAAATAATATTGTGTTTTCAGCCCATTTTGTTGCATTCTTTTAATTTGTCTTTTTAAATTCCCTTGTTTGTCTGATTTCATCCGGATACAATGAAGTTCCTATCCTTTCATTTTACTTGTCTTTGATACTGTTACCATCTTTCCATGTTCTAGGCATATCTTTTAAAAATCTAGCCCAGTATGAGAATGTTAATGAACTCACATGGGTTCCCTAAATTACTGACTAGTTTTTGCTCAACAAGTCCATTGGTGATTTTCCACATCCACAAAATTTAGATCGACGCAGCTAATACGCAGCCAAAGCATGTATGTTACACATTTTTGCTTTCTAGATAGAGGTGGGGACTGTGATGGTGTCATTATAGTCACATTTTATACAAGGTTGGCTGCTACAACTGAGTATAAAATCTGTGCCATAAAACAAGTCTCGCCATGAGGTTGCCATCTGTTAGCATTGACAGAGAGGGGCTGGGATTTATGTCTGGGCAGACTATTCACAGCTCCAGGAAGTGGCTGTGAAAACAGCGACCCAGCACCAGCTGTGATAATCACACTGCTAGGTCCAGGGAGCCCTCTCCCCAGTGTTTCCCCCGGCCTCTGCATTTGAGGCCAGGATATGTGAGGGAAGCACAGAAGATGTTAGGGATTAAAAAACGGTAACGCAAACTGTTATCTTCCCAGGAGGCCTGTTCTCAAATTATGGGGCTCTCAGCACAGTGGGAATGTCTCAGGCCTAGTGTGGTGGGACTACAGTCTTGCTTTATGTTCAGTGGCATTAAGAAAGGTGAAGGGAAGGAAAAGGAAGAGAAAGACAAGTTCAATCATCAAATGCAAAACTGTGTGTTAAATTCATGAGACAATTTAATAAAATAAGTTCCTTTAATGACATTTCACTTTCTGGTTTACACCATTTAAAAATGTAACCCAAATTATGATATGCATCTATTTCTATATCTATATCATACAGCTACATTGGTCTACTCATCTATCTAAATGTGTGTATGTATACACACATAATATATATATTTTATATACATGTGCACATATATTATATATGTGTATACACATTCATTATATGTGTGTATATATACATATAAAATAAAATGGCTAATACATATACGTGTATATACACATATATTATACACACACATATATAATATATATGTGTACATACATATATATAAAGAGAAAGAAAGAAATATGACTTTACTCTGTGTTTTTAGTACCTGCAGCTCTATAGTTATGTATTTCTCTAATTTGTACTACTGGTGATTACAATGTGGTTGTAACAGCACTTCCTAGTCTTCCCTAATTCAGGAAAATTGCTGAAGGTCTACTTGTCCCACTTTACTGATACCTAAAAGAAATATCTTCTGGAATTGAGACTGAGATCTTATTAATAAGAAGGGCACTGTCAATCCATTGAGGACTACTGGGATATAATTAAATTAGGAATTTCATTCTAAAACCAGGGCACACAAGCACAGTGTTAATAATGGCTGTTTGAGTCCATGCCAAAGTCTAAAGTTAATCATCCTGATTTCTGAGATTCATCCATTAAGACACTTTCATTGAATTGTGTAACAAAAAAAAAAAAACACAACAAAAAAAGAAAACCTGTTTTCCAGATAAATCTGCTGTGCTCTTGCAGACCTGGATGGTTCCAGTACATGCAACAATACGCTTCCTGACTCACAGAAGCTGAGGTATGTGCTGGCACCACAAACACAGCTTTATTATTCCAGAAGCAGATGTCTGATTGTACTGGCAATGTGACATACAGAACATGTGAGAATTGTTGGTACCCAGGAATCTCAGACGACATACTAAGGAATTCAGGTGATGGGAAAGTAAGTTCTATTAAAAGATGATTTCTTTTGCAAAAGCATAGCATTTGCCTTGGGACCAAAGGCACATATCCACCTCTTCAATGACAGTACCTACCCCTGCCAAAAAATGAGCAATAGTCCATAGCAATTATTCAAAAATATCCAGGATAAAACTTTATGATTATGGTAGAACTCCTTCTTGAAGCGTTTGGAGTCTGCCTTGAAACTCTGTCAATCACATTAATCACAGCTAAGTCAGGTGATTTCAGTGCCCAGTGCTAGAAACATTTTTAGGAAGTCGAAGATTCTAGTGGATCATCTAGTTTAATAATACCCTCAAGCAAAGGGCCACTGGTTTCATGTGATACTCAATTTTGAATAATGCAAATTATTTCATGCTGTGAAATGCATTACTGTAGAAAAGTGGCCAAATGAATTTCCAAATCTCTCTATGCAATATTCAAAATGTCATAAATGAAATATTGTCCCTGAAATGGGGGCTTGCAAGCAGGATATCTGTTATGGAGCACTCTCAGGAACAATTCCTACCTACAAAAGCATGAGGGAAGCTGGATTAAGCAAAGAGAAAATTTAATTGCAAAGTGGTTGCAGCAGAAGCCTGGGTTGTTCCCAGAGGGAGATCTGGAGCTGGAAAGGCTCTTAGAGTTGCCCCCTATGGAGGCACAGAATGCAGGAAAGGAGCCTGTTATTAACCAGGCACTCTGCTAAAGTTTGGATATAGTGAAGAAAACAAAACAAAACAAATGGTACCCGCCCTCAAGGAGCTCAGGGTCTGTCCACTGGGGCAGAAAGACACGCAAACAAATAACAACACAGCAAGGGGACAAGTGCTGTGACAATAGTGTGTGATCCTGTGCCAGAGAATCTGCATAAGCAACCCACGCCCAAGGCTCAGAGGCATTGCTACATGAATATAGCTAGGATGATGTGTGCTTATTATCTTTCCTATAGGGATCAGTTTTTAACTCCTTTCAGGGTATTGTTCTTTTGAATTTCTGAGTTATTTCTGCAGTGATGAAAAATGGAAAGCTATTTAATATATTACGCAGGAATGGGAAGCTGGAGATGGGAAAAGGGCCAATCCTGAAACTCCATTTTGCCCTCATAAAGGACTGAGGAACATCAGCACAACCTCCCTTCCTCCTTATTGCTGTGCTCACCCACCTGAAAACCAACCAACCAACAAAAAATAAAGTTGTAAGCCTCTAGGGGTGAGTTGGAGCCGGCTCCCAGGAATCAATGGTCTGCATCTCTTACCAAATCCATTTTAGTGTGGTCTGGCCAGTAATTTGACTTCAGTCTTCAGCCATGGTGGGAGTAGCCAAAGAAATTGGCAAAGGCTACAAATCAGGGGCTTTTTCTTTCCTTAGAGAGTCTGTTGTTAAACGTTCACCGGCAGACCATTGCTTATAACCAATGATGCTGTTTTGGCAAAGTGTTCCTAGTTGCCATATTCTTTATATTTTATCCAATAATGAATTTGCCATTATTGCACTTACACATTTTAGAATCACTGCATGTAGAAGGTGAAAAACTACCGCTACCTTCCCAAAGAACCTGAGTTCAAACTCATTTTCTGACTTCAGGCAGGACCTAAAGCCTAAAGAAACAGAAGCTTGGTTCTAATCAGTGCTCATCAAAACGGGTCTTTGCACATTTTCCATCACGTCCTCCCCAGAATCTGTATTCTTGGGTCAAATACATCAGATATCAGATGAAAATAACAGTAATGAAAAGTGTTCATACTCTAGTAGGTTTCAATGGAGTGTGTTACTTCTGATTTCAGGGGAAATTAATGTGCAAGGAATTTCCCTTCCTTTAATGTCTACTTCTGAAACATTGTAAACCTGATGTATAAAGTGAGCTATGGACAGAAAGAATTCAGACAAAGGAGTCTCTCCACAGATAGAGAAGGGAGGGTTCTGAGCCACAGTCTATTACACAATCAGGAAAGACAAAAAAATAAACATGATTTATAAGTAAAGGTGGCTGCATGGCTGGGCGCGGTGGCTCACGCCTGTAATTCCAGCACTTTGGGAGACCGAGGAGGACGGATCTTGAGGTCAGGAGATCAAGACCATCCTGGCTGACATGGTGAAACCCTGTCTCTACTAAAAATACAAAAAATTAGCTGGGCTAGGTGGCAGGTGCCTGTAGTCCCAGCTGCTCGGGAGGCTGAGGCTGGAGAACGGCATGAACCTGGGAGGTGAAGCCTGTAGTGAGCCAAGATTGCACCACTGCACTCCAGCCTGGGAAACAGAGACTCCATCTCAAAAAAAAAAAAAAAAAAAAGATGGCTGCAGACACTTCAGATAAAACTCAAGAAAAGGTGGAAATGGACTCCCAAATATAAGTAATGTATATTATTTGATGATTTATAAATAGTTTTTCAGGATAAACCATTAATAAATTAGATGCTATATTTCTCAATATTTGAAGCTATGTCTCTTTTTTAAAAAAAAATTAAGTTCAAGAGTACATATGCAGGTTTGGTATACAGGCAAATTGTGCGTCATGGGGGTTTGGTGCACAGATTATTCTGTCTCCCGGATAATAAGCACAGTACTTGATAGGTAATGTTTTGATCCTCACCCTCCTCCCACCCTCCACCCACAAGTGGGCCCAAGTGGCTGTTTTTCCCTTCTTTGTGTCCATATATACTCAGCATTTAGCTCCCACTTATAAGTGAGAATCTGCCGTATTTTGTTTTCTGTTCCTGCTTTAGTTTGCTTAGAATGGCCTCCAGCTCCATCCATGTTGCCTCAAAGTAGCAGACGCCAGCATTCAGAGAAAAGGGAACACTTACATGCCACTGGTGGGAATGTAAATTAGTTCAGCCATGGTGGCAAGTTCTCAAAGAACTTAAAACAGAATTACCATTTGACACAGCAATTCCATTCTAGGCTATATATCCAAAGGAATATGAATTGTTCTACCATAAATTGTTCTACCCCTGATAGGTTTATTGCAGCAACTATTCACAATAGCAAAGACATGGAATTCACCTAAATGCCCATCAGTGGTAGACTGCATAAAGAAAATGTGGCACATATTTGTATATGTACCACATGTAAATGGAATATTATGCAGTCATAAAGAAGTTATGTCTCTTAATCTGTAACTTGCACTCCTCTTGTTAAAAAAAAAAAAAGATTTTGAATGTCTTATCAGCAACTGCTCAATTTGGATAGTTTTTGAATGTAAGATAAATTATATGATTACAGAATAAATAATTTAAAAGTGCTTTATTTTAATTTCATGATAACATTAAGAGCAAAAACAAACAGACTTTTTTTGAATTTTACTGGGACAGTGATTCTTCTGCTGTAGCATTTATTCAGTAACATAAGTGAATTGTTGTTTAATAGTCACACCATCACACTTCACATCATTTGTATTTAGGCAGTTTTGGCCTTCGTTTACATCAGTGGTTCTTTCTTTCTTTCTCTCTCTCTCTCTCTCTCTTTCTCTCTCCCTCCCTTCCTCCCTTCCTTCCTTCCTTCCTTCCTTCCTTCCTTCCTTCCTTCCCTCCTTCCTTCCTTACTTCCTTTCTTCCTTCCTTCCTTCCTTCCTTCCTTCCTTCCTTCCTTTCTTTTTCTTTCTTTCTTCTTTTCTTTCAATAGGTTTTTAGGGAGCCGGTGGTGTTTGGTTACATGACTATGTTATTTAGTGGTGATTTCTGAGATTTTGGTGCACCCATCACCCACGCAGTGTACCCTGTACCCAATGTGTAGTCTTTTATCCCTCACCCACCCACCTTTTCCCCCGACTACCCAAAGTTCACTGTATCATTTGTATGTCTTTGCGTCCTCATAGCTTATCTCCCACTTATAAGTGAGAACATATGATGTTTGGTTTTCCATTCCTGAGTTACTTCATTTAGAATAATAGTCTCCAATCGCATTTAGGTTGCTGTGAGTGCAATTATTTTGTTCACTTTTATGGCTGAGTAGTATTCTACGGTATGTACATATACCACATTGTTTTATCCACTTGTTGATTGACCGGCATTTGTGCTGATTCCATATTTTTGCAGTTGTAAATTTTCAGAGCAGTGGTTCTGGAAATGTGATCCTAGACTAGCAGCATCAGCATCACCCAGATACCCGATAAAAATTCAAATTCTGGGACTAACCTCAGACCTACTGAATCAAAGTCTGGAAGTGAATGCAGCAATCTATGGTTTTAAAAGCCTCCAAGAGAATTCTGATCTCCCATAAAGTTTGAGAAACACTGGTTTAGATAGAACAGATATACTGAAGTAAATTCTAATGCACACAAAGATGGACTCATATTTCTCCTCTCACACAAGGTTTCTGCAATGTGACGCATGCATCAGCCGGACAGACACGTAGTACATGGGAGGGCAAGGTTATGTCACTCTGGTTATGACTGTATCATTAGGGTCTTCCACAGTGCCTGGCCCTTAGTCAGTAAAAATTTCATGAATGAACAGCCTACCTTTGCTGTCTTTATCAATTGAAAGAGTGCTAAGTAACCACATCAAAAATCCTCAAGCTTTGTTGCCTTGAATAAAATTCAGTTTTGGGCTGGGCGCAGTGGCTCACACCTGTATGTAATCCCAACACTTTGGAATGCTGAGGCAGGCAAATCACTTGAGGTCAGGAGTTCAAGACCAACCTGGCCAACATGGTGAAACCCCGTCTCTACTAAAAATATAAAAATTAGCCAGGCATGGTGATGAACATCTGTAGTCCCAGCTACTCATGAGGCTGAGGTGGGAGAATCACTTGAACCCAGGAGGCAGAGGTTGCAGTGAGTTGAGACCATGCCACCGTACTCCAGCCTGGGCAACAGAGCGAGACTCCATCAAAACAAAAAAACAAGCCGGGCGCGGTGGCTCACGCCTGTAATCCCAGCACTTTGGGAGGCCGAGGCGGGTGGATCACAAGGTCAGGAGATCAAGACTACGGTGAAACCCCGTCTCTACTAAAAAAATACAAAAAATTAGCTGGGCGCAGTTGCGGGTGCCTGTAGTCCCAGCTACTCAGGAGGCTGAGGCAGGAGAATGGCAGGAACCCGGGAGGCGGAGCTTGCAGTGAGCCGAGGTCACACCACTGCACCCCAGCCAAGGGGACAGAGCGAGACTCCGTCTCAAAACAAACAAACAAACAAACAAACAAACAAAAAAACTCCTTTTCATCACATTTTATCATATTACTATTGTAAGGTAGAATCCCAGTTTCAAACAGAGGATCTGGGATGCATTTTCATTGTAAGCTCTCCAGGGAAAAATGACAAGACATAAAATCATCTAAGTATACTAAACTCAGTAAGATTTAACTTGCAACATTCATCCCTTTATTTCCTGAAACACGTATCTCATATACAAGAATTTTTCCTAAATTTTAGCTTTATGGCAAGAAAAATCCATGATTATTTCTTTCCACATTTGAAACACAACTAAGTATCTAGTCACTAAAAACACCTCATTTCCACGTGATAAAAGGCAATACATTCAGTATCATTTTCTCTCAAAAAAGGCATAGGAGATGTTATACTTGGAGCAAGCTCTCTGCTCACTTGGTATACACCAATTGCCACAACAGAAAATGGATCCTTCAGATTTGTAAGCAAGCGCATGACACGGTAGAAAATGTGTCATCATTTTGAGGGCCCTCCTAGCACGGCAAAAACACCGCCCATGCAAAGCAATCAAGCTTCAATTCAGAAGTCGAGGCAAACCCTGATGAGGCCGATCAAATTGACTCCTCTCATAGATCACTGTGATGCTTCCCCAGAGCAAACATTTTTCCAAGACCTTTGTGCAAGGTACCACCCAATCATCAATGGCTGATGTGGGTATCAGTGCCATTTGACTCATTTAGGTGAACAGCACAAATTAACAAGATCGGCTTTGTCTTCCATAACTTCCCGGAAAGTTAACCTGGCTCACTGCATGAATTCTAGAACTGATCATGTCATAGGACAACGATTCCTGCTGAACCCTCCTTATGCAATTTTTGTCACTTCTAGTGTGTGAGATTTTGCTAACAATTTTTCTTTTCTTACAAGCTTCCTTTAATGTGACACTTGTGTCAGAAACTTAGCAGAATGCTAGCAACAAAAGGTTTTCAAGTTACACACACTCAGATGTGCTTAGAGCTCCACAACAATCCAATTGTGGCCTCACATTGATCATCAAAGTACCACATCTCATTTGGTTGGACTGTCATGATGCTTGTTGATATAGGCAGGAAAAATCAACGACTTCTATTTAGATCTTGAAAATAATGAGTTTGCACAGTGTACATCTCTGCCATGGGGTTACATCCATCTCCATGAGAACAATGCAATAATTATTTCATTTGGGGTATTTTACCAGTGAGAAATCACAGAAGTACTACCCCAAAACACTGCAGAATTTTGTTATAAAAACACACAGGAAGCATCCTGCTAACAACAGCTAAGTAAATTCAAACAGCCCATGCTGTATGGTCTAACTAGCAGCTTTCAGAACTACCTGGCAACACAGAAATACAACTCAAGGAAAGTAACTTACTGCTGCTCAGCTTCCTGAGGCGCTAAATAAACTGCTACACTTAAGCCTCCATTGATTTTCTATTCTTAGTTTCCAGGGACAGCAAGCTATGTACGCTGATGATTTGTATCCCAATTGATTATGCAAATAGCAACTGATTATGCAAATAGCAACATTGTTCAAGGTCTGTGCCACTTTCATGTTTTAATATGAAATTTTTATTGTAATATGCAAGGAAAAAATATGTAATCTGGCACCACAATTCCTTGGTCAAGGGATTAAACAGGAACTGCCTTTGCTTGGAAAGATATTTTAATACGTGTTTCAGTAGATGGTATGACTGCAGGGTTATAGGACATTTGAACAACTCAACTTTAGAGTATCTGGAGAGTAGTGTTCTACCTTCATGGAGGATAGAAGAATAAAAGATGGTAGAGGAGAGAATAGGAAGGAAAAAGAGAGGAGCTAGCAAAATCAAGAGGCCCCATCCTCACCAATGTAATAGGTTGAACTGCCCAAAAGACACTACAAAGAGATAACCTCTGTTTCCTTTTGCCAGTTTTTGTTGCTGCATTGATTTTATTTTATTTTATTCTTCTTATTTAGTTTTCTTAGAGACAGGGTCTCACTCAGTCACCCAAGCTGGAGTGCAGTGGTGAGATCACAGTTTACTGTGACCTGGAACTCCTGGACTCAAGCAATACTCTCATCTCAGTCTCCCCAGTAGCTAGGACTACATGTGTGCACTACCACCCTGGCTAATTTTTTGCTTTCTTTTCTAGAGACGAGCTCTCGCTATGTTGCCAGTCTGGTATCAAACTTTCAGGCTCAAGCAAGCCTTCTGCCTCAGCCTCCCAAAGCACTAGGATGACAGGTATGAGCCGTCTTGCCTGGCCTTGTTACTGCAGTTTAAAATCCTTCTCCAAATTTCCCTTTCCGTAGCAAGTATTTATGAAATAATTACATTTTGTGTGAGTGATTTAGGGAGGGGCTCAAAGATGCTGTGGATTTTCACATCTGTGCCACACAGCACAACACAGAAAAAATAGGTAGGTGACAGAACTCTGAAATAACAGAGACACAGAAAATGTCCTGAGTGTTTTCAGATATCCTGGCCATGGCTCTGTATTTCTATAGGTCATAGAATTGGGGGTGAAAGTGCTGAACAAACTCTTCATAGAAGATCTTCAAAATCTGTGGGTACCTAGGGTTCCATATGGGTTACTGGACGTTTTACATTCTAAATACATCTGGCACCCCTGCGAGAGGAGTTTATAAATGATGCATAGACCCCAGGTTTTAAATTACTGATTTAAATAAAGACCTATGCTATTTACACGGTGATATATCTCAGATACAAATATTTCCAAATTTAATTTAAGTAAGTATCAAGGAGACAAGCCATTTCAGGATTCTTAAATTAAGATATGAACTCTTAACACACAGTCAGCATAAATGTAATAAAACTTGGACAACGTCCTTGCTAAGAAAAGCACCCAATAAACTCATGGCTATAAAGATATCATTTTAATACTTGCTGTTTTCTTTGCAGTGATGAATTGTTTTTTAGCTTTTTATCAAAAGGTAAAGTTGGATGAGGCTTTGACCCCATTATTTCTAGTAATAAGCTCTTTGATTTCATCTTCCTTTTTGGTTAGAAATGTGTTTCTCAGAAACACCAAGATGATCATTCCAGGTATCTTTATTATCCTTTCCTTAAAATCATTCAACAGTTTTGTAAGATTTTAAAAAAAGGGCTTATCAGATGGATAGTGGGATTTTTATGGAAGGGATGATTATCCTGGGTAAACTGCTCAACATCTCAGCATTAATGTCTTCATTTGTAAAATGAACATTTAAGGAAATGACAGTCCAAATTTAGCTTGATTTCTCCCTTCTATTCAGATATCACAAAGAAGAGTAACAACTATGTTGCTTTCTGTTTCAGCTTCTAATCAGAAGCCTGTCTGCCATAGGCCACAAAACTTGGTCTAATGATCTGTTAGTGGCTGCTGGTGGCTCAAAATTTCCTGTTAGCTACAAAATAATGTGCCTAGATGGCACTGGCAAACTGCTTGCCTTACTTCTCTGGAAACAAGGTCTAGTTGAGTTTCTGAACTTAATTTGAACTTCAAGTATTGAACTACGTTGCAGCCTTTGAGGTATTAATTCTAAATGCCCTGGTCCATAATATTTTACATGCAATTCCAATTAAATTTAGAACAAGAGGAGATATGGTTACAGGGATACTTGGCTTTTCAGACATTTCATTCACGGCCAAAGGGAATACATCAGTTTTCCAGTTCAAAGTTACATGTTTAGATGTCAAAGAATAGTAGAGCGAATAGGTTATAATTTATTTTAGGTCTGTAGGTTTTATTACATATTTATTCAAGCATATAGTGAGTGCTCAAGAAATTTCTCTCAGTTCAGAAAGGAATCTAAACATTCACTTTCCACAATAGCATGAGACAGGTGTGAATACAACCGTGGAATTATTTATTTGTGTCTCTCTCAGAGAGTATACTATATAACATGTACCTCACTGCTATAAAATCAAGCTTGATTTCTCCTTGAGGTGATAAAGAAGTGGGTTATTATCCTCGTCTGCTCTTCTCTACGTGAAACACCAACAATATACATAGAAACAACAACTTTCATTTAAGAAGAACATGTGTTAATCCAATAAGGTTTTAGATACAATGAAAAACAAGTTAAACTTCTAGCGGAAAGCTGAACTTACAAGAATATGCAGATCTAAGTTAGACAATCTCAAAAGAATAATTTAACTATTTCACCTTGAGGAGATCACAATCAGAAGAGTATTTATATTGGTTAATCTTTCTGGTAGCACCTAATATATAGACTGCATAAAACTCAAACTCTAAAGAATAAACGTTACTGTCCCAATAACTTTCATTGCAAAAACCAGATTTGTATTGCCAAGGAATGTGGAAACAGAATGTAAATTGGTACAACTTCTCTGAAGACAGTTTAGCAACATGTACTAATATCTGCATAACCCTGACCCAGCAAGAACGTATGGTCGAATTTTTACTAAAGGGTCCATCAAATCAGTGAACAAAAATGAATGCACAAGTCACTTCATCACAGTGTCATTTGTATCAAAAATTGGAAAAGATTAACATACCCATCATGAGGAGCCAGGTTACATATATTATGATGCATGAATTTAATGCAACATTATCCTGGCATAAACGTGATCATTTCATGTGTTGATACGAAAAGAAGATATTTCCAGCATATTACTAAGTTAAGAAGCTTACAAAATTGATCTACTTTTTGTAAAATTGTATATATGTAATCCAAATGTGGGCACGACTAAAACGCTGTCTGGAACTGTGTGTGAAACTACTTTAAGGGCTGCTTTGGGGTATCAGAAACTCAGATCTTTTATTTATATTAAACATTCTGTATTTCACATATTCTCACAATGAGCATTTACAGTAAATCATTTATAGAGTCAACAAAAAACTACAAAGAGAGCAATAGCCTTCTTAAAATGTGACACACGTCAATAGTATAACTCTCTGCTCAAAAACTAATTTCCACACAGTCCCAGTTCAAAGACTAGAATGAGAGATGGAAGTAAGTTGGTACTAGTTTGCTTGTGAACTCTAAAAGTCACAGTGTTCAAATAAAGCATGGACATCTTTTTGATGATTTATAAAATTTCCAAATTGTTGAATTTCATAAATTGGGTTGCCCTAGATGAAGACAGGAACATTTGTGCTGATGTTTCACAAATTATGCAAGTGCTCACACAGTAGATATCTAAAACTGCCCTTTTATAATTAAACAGAATTGTTCCCAGTAGCACTTCTTAATTGCTAAGTTGTCTTAAGTTTTCACTATCTGCACTATAAAATCAAAATAATCATGTAACCTATGGGTGTAAAGCAAGCCATTAGTCATAGACATTCCAGTATTGAGGTAGTTCAATACACTTGGACTAAGCCAATCTAAACTTTTAGATAATGCTAATATGTAAGACATGCATATAAGCACTTAACTGACAGAGAATGTTCTAGATGCTAGGGACACAAATATGTGAGACAGATACAATCTGTGCCTTCATTGATCTTTTATTCCATCTCTCCTTCTGTCCTTCCATGTGTACATTTGCTCATTCATTCATTTACCTATTAATCTACACAATAAATCAGCTAATGTCTATTATCCATCAGAGATTTGTAAATTCACAAGTCCACAGATTTCTTTAAGAGCTGATGTTTTCGCTGAGGAATGTTAATACAGAGATTCCAGAGCTGTACAATAGAAATGGAATGGGAGACACCCATGTAATTGTACATTTTCTAAAAGGTAAATTTAAAGGTAAAATTACATTTAGTAATATATTCCAGTAAACCTGGCAGATCCAAAATGTGTTCATTTTAACATGCAATCAATATAAAAAATGATTACTGAGATATTTTACATTCTTTTAAAAAATTTATTCAAGTGCTTAGACATCCGCACCTGAGAGCAGCTGCCATTCTTTCACTAATATTTCCAGTCAATTAAGACTCATTTTCATTTAAAGGGATTGTTTCAATGCTGTGGAGATTACAGAAACCAATAAAGTATTTATAGTTTCAAGAATTTACAGCCTAATAGAGATGATAAGTCTGATATCTACTCTAATAGAAAAAAATGATACTTTTTTTTTTTTTTTTTTTGAGACGGAGTTTCACTCTTGTCACCCAGGCTGGAGTGCAATGCCGCAAGCTCTGCTCACTGCAACCTCCGCCTCCCAGATTCAAGTGATTCTCCTGTCTCAGCCTCCTGAGTAGCTGGGATTACAGGCGTCCGCCACCATGCCCGGCTAATTTTTGTATTTTTAGTAGAGATGGGGTTTCACCACGTTGACCAGGTTGGTCTCGAATTCCTGACACAGGTGATCTGCCTGCCTCAGCCTCCCAAAGTGCTGGGATTACAGGCGTGAGCCACTGCACCCAGCCAAGAATATTTGAAAATTTAAAATGAAGTGCCGTGACGGCTCAAAGGAGGAGAGCTTATTTCCAGTGTGGGAACAGAAAACAGTTAAGAACAACTTTTTTTTTTTTTTTTTTTTTTTTTTTTTTTAAGCTGGGAATTTATCTTATTACCCAGCACCCAATGTATTCCAGGTATTGTGTATGTGTTTTATGTATTTTATCTTATTTGGTCCCCAAAACCATTGTATATCAAAAGTGCTGTATTACATTTACAGATGAGGAAACTGTGGCTAATAAAGCCACTCAACCTGAATGAAGATAGCCCTCGGACCTGGCACTACGCGCTTTCTCTCCCTAACCTTGGATACCACTGGTTAGAGAAGACAGGTGCAATGTAGAAAGACGATGATGAGGGGAATCAGGATGAGGGTGCATTTCCTGGAGATGGGTGGGGGGATGTCATTTTTCTAGAAACATAGTTCAGTTTGGTACAAAATCCAGGAAAGAGGCAGGGTGCAATGTCTCACATCTGTCATCTTGCCAGTTTGGGAGGCTATGTGGGAGGATCTCTTGAGGCCAGGAGTTTTAGAGACCAGCTTGGGCAACATAGCAAGACCTAGTTTCTTAAAAAAAAAAAAATTGAAAAATGAGCTGGGCATAGTGCATGTCGGTAGTCCCAACTACTCAGAAGACTGGGCACTCCAGCCTGGGCAACAGTACAAGACCCTGTCTCAGGAAAAAAAAAAGAAAAATCAAGGAAAGGCAGAAGGAGAAATAATTACAGGCAACAAGAAAGGCCCAACTGGAGCCCAATCTGGGCTTGATTTAGTTGATAACAGAGAGTTAGGAATTTGTGAGCAAGAAGGTAGTACAATCACCCATTTGCTTTAGGAAAAGGGTCCTGAAAGAGGTGTACAGACAGATACGACAGGGATGGGGAAGCAAGAGTGCCGGTTAAGGCATCACTTACATGACTCTCCTTTAAGTAGACCAAAAGGTGTCCTGATTATTTGCTGACTGCTTAAATTGTGACAGAAATATGTTTTTCCAACTTACATCCAATACCATCTAACCAGCTTGAAACAATTTCATCATGCCTATTTGTTCTCTATGTGAGCAATCTGTATTAAACATCATGTTTAAGTTCAAAAAAATCAATAAATGGAATAGAATCCCAAGATAATAGTTTTTTAGTCATTCTGAAATAATTCATTTAAATTAAATTTAAAATAAGATCCATGTAAATGAAGTTGTATTGTGAAAACAAAATTAATGTTCATCCTACATTTTTGTTCTAAGTCCTATATAGACAATATAGACTACAAATGTATCATCAAAAATCAGATGTCATGTGCAAATAATAAATTACTTCATTTTACAAAATGCAGATCATCTGAAACATCTGAATAAGCTATAAGATGCTAGATGCTTACTCCTGGGTTTCTTCTCAAATAGCATTCACCAATTACATTAGCTGCCAATTACATAAAATTGGCTTAGAGAGTAATTTTATCCAAAATGTCCATAAGGATAATAAAAGATTAATAATACACACCAAATTCTGTTTTCAGGAGACAGTGTTAAATGGGCTGATAGAGAAAAACAGTCAATACACCAAAGG
Source organism: Rhinopithecus bieti (assembly GCF_001698545.2). Classification (NCBI taxonomy): domain Eukaryota; kingdom Metazoa; phylum Chordata; class Mammalia; order Primates; family Cercopithecidae; genus Rhinopithecus; species Rhinopithecus bieti. The sequence continues at coordinate 4,242,016 of NW_016804580.1, read as the reverse complement.
CTTAACATACTTTTCATCAACTATCTACAAAGAAATTGCTTTAAAAGATAAGCCCACACATTTTACTTAACTGAATCAATTGTTCTTTGATTATTATTCTCATAATCTCTGCCTATTCCAATGTCTACCTCCTCGGTCCTTCTTCCATCAGATTCAGCTGGATTTATATGACTACTGTAAATTACTAAGCTTCCAAAGACACAAGCGAAGCTTTCTACATGATTTAAATGCACGATTTCATCACCCCGCCCACACTTCCAAAAGTTATCAGCTGTCACTTTCATTTCCGGACTCTTTGAAATTAAAACAATCACCAAGGCTTAGAAGAACATCATTTCATCAAAACAGTATGTTTGCTGTCATATTTAAAAGAAAAAAAAAAACAAGCTAGTTTCTTTTCATTTTACATTAAGGAAAATTTGTAATAAAAATTTTAAAATCACTCTTAGAGATCACTTTGAGCATGATGATCATAAACTCCTGTCAGAAAAATAATTTGAGTTCAAGAAAGATAGAACATTGACAGCTCTGAAATTGAAGATTGAAATGTCTTTTGCCTTCTGATCTTTCCAGTCTTAGACAAATCCAGAAGAATGGATTTTAATGCTAAATACTACTTCTAGACCTACTGGAAATTTGAACTTTTGATCAAACTGAAAACAGGATTGGTATTTTGCTAGACCTGTTTCTGTTTTATTGTTCAAAACAAAAAGTTGTTACCCCAGATTTCTCCTACTGCTTCATCTCCCATTTCTGGGAACACTTTTTACCCTTAACAAACAAGCACGTGTGCACTTACACACTCACAGGTATATACATCCAGTGTTTCTGCAAGTGCTATTGGCTGTACCCCAAATACTTAAATCAAATGACACTACTTCTCTTCCCTTCCATTCCACATCCCTATTTGGAATCACAACCACTCAATCTCAATGGTCACTCTCTTCTCACTGCTATCTCCCCACAATTCATTTGCTACAGAGCAGTCTATACTAACTAGTCATATAAATAAGGTCTGAAAACGATAGCTATAATATCTGAAATTTGTTTCTAAAAAAATGTACAGAAACTATAGAATTCCAAGTTACACACCAAGGTGGGCAGATCACCTGAGGTCAGGAGTTCGAGAACAGCCTGGCCAACATGGTCAAACCCTGTCTCTACTAATAAACACAAAAATTAGCTGGGTGTGGTGGCACGTGCCTATAATCCCAGCTACTCAGGAGGCTGAAGCAGGAGAATCACTTGAACCCGGGTGGCGGAAGTTTCTGTGAGGCGAGATTACACCACTGCACTCCAGCCTGGGAGAGCGAGACTCTGTCTCAAAAAAAAAAAAAAATTAAAATTAAAATTACGTTTCCTTAGGTTGACTCCCTTCTGGACAAAGACAGGTTAACCTGTTTAAAATGTGCCCCTCATGACTAAGTCTTATTTTCTTTCTTGACAATCTGAAGCAAGTAACAACTAGCCAATTCTTCTACAGATTTCACTTATAGCTCATTGTATTTCCAAGATAGCTGCTTTTTAAATAGTTACACATCCAAGTAGGTCCTCTTCACCCAAGCAATCATTTTAGAAATTCAGATACTCAACATTTCCCTGTATATTCTCTGAACAAAAGATGGAGGCAATGCTCTGAATAAGTCTGGTATGCTCTGGGGTTTTTGACTGCTAACTGGAATTTCCTGCATTTCAACTCCCATTAGTTTTATACAGCCAAAGATTGTTTAATTTCAGCTGAACAATTTTTGGTTTGCTTTTGAGATCCTGTGGGAGAATCCATACAGTATTTATTCAATTAAGGTTGAATGAATTTAGATGGTTGATTTTTATTACTTATTTGAGGATCTTAAGAAATCAGTGTCATTTTTCAGAAAGTCAGCAGCCAGTCAGCTGGTGAAAAGGCTGACTTAATGAATAACTCACTTTATGGTTCAAACAACAGCTGCTGTTAAGTAGCCAAGTGGATGGACAGAGAGAGATCTGGATACTCAAGGGAGAAAGGAAGAAAGGGAGAAGGGGAAGAAAATACCACTTTTTCTTTTACATTTAAAAAATGTATTTTTTAAAAATAATTCCAACTTTTAGATTCAGGGAGTACATGTGCAGGATTGCTACATGGGTATATGGCATGATGCTGGCATTTGGGGTATGACTGATTTTGTCACCCAAGTACTGAGCATAGTACCCAAGTAGCCTGTCACTTCTGGCTCCCCTTCCTTCCCCCCTCACCGTGTAGTTTCCTGTGTCTACTGTTGCCATCTTTATGTCCATGAGTACCCAATATTTAGCTTTCACTTATAAGTGAAAACATGCGGTATTTGGTTATCTGTTCCTGTATTCACTTGCTTAGGATTAGGGTCTCTGGCTGCATCCATGTTGCTGCGAAGGACATAATTTTGTTCTTTTTTATGGCTATGTAGTAGTCCATAGTGTTTATGTCTCACATTTTCTTTACCCAATCCCCCATTGATGGGCACCTGAATTGATTCCACATCTTTGCTATGAATAGTGCTGCAATGAACATACAAGTACAGGTGTCTTTTTGGTAGAACAATTTGTTTTCTGTTGGATATATACCCAGTGATGGGATTGCTAGGTAGAATGATAGTTCTGTTTTAAGTTCAAGAAATCTCCAAACTGCTTCCCACAATAGCTGAACTAACTTACATCCCCACCAGCAGCGTATGAGCATTCCCTTTTCTCCACAGCCTTGCCACTACCTGTTGCTTTTTGACTTTTAAATAATGGTCGTTGTGATGATCGGTGTGAGATAGTACCTTATTGCATTTCTCTAATGATAAGTGATAATGAGCATCCTTTCCATATGTTTGTTGGCTACCTATGTGTTTGTGTATGCGTTTGTTTTGAGAAGCGTCTGCTTATGTCTTTTGCCTACTTTTTAATGGGGTTATTTGTTTTGCTTGTTGAATTAAGTTTCTTATAGATTTTTGGATATTAGACATTTGTCAGATCCTAGTTTTTGAGGATTTTCTCCTGTTTTGTAGGTTATCTGGGTATTCTGTTGATAGTTCCTTTTCTTTGCCTTGCAGAAGCTCTTTACTTAAGCCTGACTTATAGATTTTTTTGTTGCAATTGCTTCTGAGGACTTAGTCATAAATTCTTTCCCAAGCCTGATGTCTAGAATGGTGTTTCCTAGGTTTTCTTCTAGTATTCTTACAGTTTGAGGACTCACATTTAAATCTTTAATCCATCTTGAGTTAATTTTTGTATATGGCAAAAAGTAGAGTCCAGTTTCATTCTTCTCCATATGCCTAGCCAGTTATCCCAGCACCATTTATTGAACAAAGAGTCCTTTTCCCCTTGCTTATTTCTGTCAACGCTGTCAACAATTAGATGGTTATAGGTATGTGGCTTCATTTCTGAGTTCTCTAGTCTGTTGTATAGGTCTATGTGTCTGTTTTTGTACTGGTACCATGCTATTTTGGTTACTGTAGCCATATACTATGTTTGAAGTCAAGTAATGTGATGTTTCCAACTTTGTTATTTTTGCTGAGGGTTGCTTTGGCTATTTGGGCTACTTTTTGATTCCATATGAATTTTTGCATAGTTTTTTTTCTAATTCTGTCAAAAATGTCATTGATAGTTTGATAGGAATAAAGTTGAATCTGTAGATTGCTTGGGCAGTATTTAACAATATTAATTATTCGAATCTATGAGTATGTAATGTTTCTCCCTTTGTCTGTGTTATCTGTGATTTCTTTCAACAAGATTTTGTAGTTCTCCTTGTAGAGATCTTCCACCTCCTTGGTTAGATGTATTCCTAGGTATACTGTGTGTGTGGCTATTGTAGGGGAGATTGTGTTCTTGATTTGGCTCTCAGCTTGAACACATTGGCATATAGAAATGCTAATGATTTTCATACCTTGATTTTGTACCCTGAAACTTTACTGAAGTCATTTATTAGCTCTGGAATCTTTTGGTAGAGTCTTCAGGGTTTTTTAGGAATAGAATCATATTGTCAGTAAAGAAAAATAGTTTGACTTCTTTTTCTACTTGGATGCCTTTCATTTCTTTCTCTTGCCTGGTTTCTCAGTCTAGGACCTGTAGTACCATTTTGAATATGAGTGGAGAGAGTGGGCATCCTCGTCATGTTCCAGTTCTCAACGGGAATGCTTCCAGCTTTTTCTCATTCAGTAAGATACTAGGTGTGGATCTGTCATAGGTGGCTCTTATTACTTTAAAGCATGTTCCTTTGCTGTCTACTTTATTAAGGGAAAATATCACTTTGAAAGACAGCCTTCCCATCAATAATTCACTTTGGTCTCCAAAAGTTAGGCTATAATAATGTATCTGCCTATCATATATTGAGCATGGATAAAATGATCAGTACATCTTCTGTGACTCAGTTAACGTTCTTTAAACAATACCATTGTGTTATGGCCAACAGGACACATACATTACTAACTACACTTTCACTTAAAAAGTGTCATGTAACTGGAGCAAGAAAATTTCTCTATTATCGCATTGCTATTTTCTAGTCCCAATGTTACAGAAGTCTCCAATATCGAGATGAATTATCATTTTCTATTACATATTCACACAGCAAATCAGTATATATTAAGGAACGAATATTCCATATACACTCTAACATAAGCTGCATTTACCAAGCACCATTCTTGTTATTTTATAATAGTGCTCTAAAATGTTAATCTCGTTGATCACATTTCATGTGAGGTTGAAGCTGCATCTCTGATCTACCCCCTCATATTTCTATTAGTAGTTTTAGTTTTTCACTGCATCCAGCCTCATGTATTCTCAGAAGATATTCAGAGCCCTCTGCTCTGACAAGCACTGAAAAATGATCATGTCAGAACAGCTGTTAATGCTTTTATTTCTGCATATCAGAATTCTTCTCACACTAGACTACTAACGGTCAAGTATTCAACTAGCCTTAGTCTTCAAACACCCAAGAATTAGTATTTTGATGTGTAGAATGCTTTGTTACAAATTTAGACCCTAGACCCTTCCAGAATGAATATCAGAGCATATGTTTTATACATTAAAATAGCTTTAAAATGTAAATATATAATGTATGTCAATTTTTTTTTTCTTTTTTTTTTTTTCGAAGTCTCGCTCTGTTGCCAGGCTGGAGTCCAGTGGCGCGATCTGGCTCACTGCAACCTCTGCCTCCTGGGTTCAAGCAATTCTGACTCAGCCTCTCCAGTAGCTGGGACAACAGATGCCCACCACCATACCCAGATAATTCTTGTATTTTTAGTAGAGATGGGGTTTCACCATGTTGGCCAGGACGATGTCGATCTCTTGACCTCCTGATTTGCCCAAAGTTCCGCGATTACAGGTGTGAGCCACTGTGCCCGGCCAATGTATGTCTACTCTAATGTACTTATTAAATAATTATGCAATGTTTTATTATTTAATGAAACACAATATGAGCAGCAGAGCATCTGAAATAATAGTAACTACCATTTTTAACGGTAAGTTCTTTTATTATTAATACCTTTCCACAAGAAAAGAGAGGTTGGAGAGGTTAACCATGGCTCAAAGGCACAGGAGCACTAAATGACAAAGCTGGAGTCCACATTCAGGTCTCTCTTCCTTCAGAGCTCACAGCATTAAGTGCCACACAGTCACACATTTTTCTGACCCCAGATATAGTTTTCCACTGAAACAATCAAGCATCATTTATAGAAAAAACTATCCGCCATCAACAGATATGTGGAACTAGCAAACTGTTGGTCATTCTACTCTGAGTAAGAGTAGAATGGAAGATCAAAATCATTCTTAACTGAGAGCACTGCACTCTTTCCATTATACCAAAAACAAACAAACAAACAAACAAACAAAAAAACATTCTGCCAAGCCATTCTCTACTTGCTTGCTGTTAATAGTCTTATTTTCTCCATTTTCCTTCATTGAAATTTGAGAAATGGCATCCGTAGAGAACTAGGCAATGGGAATGAGAACACATCTCTATTCATTTTTACCTTCTTCTGAGGCCCTAATAATAATATACTGAATGTCTGGAGCCTTTACTATATAACACATGCCAAGGATACCTTTGGGTATTAATTTAATGAATAATTGTAGTACAAATGACAGTTGTGAACTTAAAAATCCATTTCACAGGAAGTTCTTAAATAAGATTATTTAACCATTTCATCCTTTAACATTTCTAAAGTGTTTACTGCACTGTACATGATCTCATTTAGTTATTAAAGTGAGTAACATAGTCTCAAACATAAAACATCTTATTGGACCCTTAATTTCACAAGACGCATGTCAATAGTGAAGTTCAATTTCAGAAGCATTGAGGGACATCTGCAATAAGCAAGGGACTTTTCTAGACCCTGGAGGGAAGGAAGGACTCATATATTAAAAAAACCTATCCATCTCTTCAAAGAGTTATTAATATTAGTAATGACAGTAAAGCAAATATAACAATTAACTATAGGAAAAGTTATAACTTGTTAAACAGCAAAGCTAGAGAGACATAAATTACCCTGAGGTGTATTACAGAAAGTTTTTAGGGAAGATACAAGATTAGTGCCAAATTCAATGAGACACATCAATTTTTTCCAAAAAGAACTGTGAACCTAATAATGTTAGCAAACATAGTAGTAGTAAAGCACAAGATGTTTTTGGAGAAAGGAGATATTTTGTTATCTGAGCATCACTGAGCAGGGAAAGGAATCCAAGTCCTAGAAAATGCTGGGGACACAGAGCTAGGGTCAGGGTCAGGATTCAAACCTGAGAGCCTGGGCTCCGAGTCTGTTTTTACAACTACTGCACTCAACAATGGTGTGTTTCCCATTGCTGCTGTAACAAGTTACCACTAACGCAGAGGCTGAAACAACTGTAATCTCTCACCATACAGTTTTGGAGGTCAAAGATTCAAAACTGGTCTCACTGAACTAAAATCAAAGTTTCCATAGGGCTGCATTTTTCTGTAGGCTCTAGGGAATAATTCTTTTTTTTTTTTTTTTTGGTGGCCTGTTTTAGCCTCCAAAGGTCACTTGCATTCCTTGGCTGTGACCTTCCCCTATCTTCAACTACAAAGCCAGCTGTCGAGAATCTTTAAATCTCTATTCTCTCTGCCTTGGTTCCCCTTTTTACTTATAAGGACCCTTGAGATCAGGGGTCCAAAACCCCAGGGTCATGGACCAGACAAGTGTAAGTCCGTGGTTTGTTAGGGACCGCGTTGCACAGCAGGAGGTGAGTGGCAGGTGAGCAAGCAAAGCTTCATCTGTATCTGCAGCTAGTCCCCATCACTCGCATTACCGCCTGAGCTCTGCCTCCTGTTGGATCAGCGACGGCATTGGATTCTCATAGGAGCACAAACCCTATTGTAAACTGCACACGGGAGGGATCTAGGCTGCATGCTCCTTAGGAAAATCTAATGCGTGATGATCTGCCTCTGTCTCCCATCACACACAGATGGGACTGTCTGGTTGAGATAAAGTGTACAATAAATGCAACGTGTTTGAATCATCCCCAAACCATCCCTCCTTCGCCCTGTCCATGGAAAAATTGTATTTCACAAAATTGGTCCCTGGTGTCAAAAAGGTCTGGGACCACTGCTGGAGATTACAGGAGGCCCACCAGATCAATCCAGGATAAACTCTCCATCTCAAAGGAATTGATAAGAAAATTTAATTCCCTCTTCAAACTTCCTTCCCCTTAGCCATGTAATGTAACAGAGTCACAGATTCTGGGAAATAGGATGTGGACATCTTCGGTCAGCGGAGGGAAAGGCATCATTCTTCCTATCACAAACAACATATTTAATTTGGTTGGAGCAAAGAGACAGAGTGGAAGCTGGAGCCAGAAAGAAAAGTTATAGAGAGTATTGAATATTAATAAGTTTGTATTTTTTTATTTAAACAATGAGAGGCTTCCCCATCCCTTATTATTAAAGCTACAATTTCGAAGATTACTCATTCAGGCAGTGGCGTCTAGAATTACGTAGAGGAGGAGATGACTGGAGGCAGGGGATTCCATGAGGAATCAGCAGATTCCTCAGATCAACTGAGTTGCCTTGAGAAAATTCTGTTATGCCACAACCAATTCAAAATGATGTTAACAGTGATTTCAATACTGGGAGCATTCTGCCTGATCCATTGTTATCCTTAATGGGCAAAGAGAATTTGAGCAGGACACAGTATTGGGTCCAATTTGAACCCACATTGTCTTGCATGGTCTTGTCCAAAATTATAACACGGGATTTGAAAGCGAGTGTGAAAATACATTTACAGTCCTCTGGAAACCTTTTTCAACTTAACAGGGAACAGCATAATATAAATCCTTCATATCTGATTGGAGTGAACCGGGGCTTTGTCACATTGAATGAAAGTAGTCGGTTGGAGTTAGATACAGGCTCTTCTCACTCCACAAGACTCAGTTAATTCACTGCTATCAAGAGGCAATTGACTTGACCGTAAGCATATGAGTGTACTTGGGAAGCACAGACAAGATAACATGGAAACACTATGGAGTCCTCTGCGGATCTGATGAACCCACAGACAATTCAGGTCACATAACAAACTGCTCTCAGCCAAGGATTTCACTAGAACCACAAGGCTAAAAGCCATCCTCCATTCCATCTGGGCTGCACAAGGAAGCATAAAAAACCAAGGCCAAGAGAGCTGAATCCAGGCCAGCCTGACCTTGGCAAAGCAGATCCTCGGTGAGTGTTGCCAGGATGGTATCCACTTCCAAACAAATTGAAGGTTTGCAGGACGGGAAGAATACCAGCAGGACTGCATGACTTTGGTCGGCTACAAGCATGTCAAGATTTTTTAAATTGTCTCAAGACCCTCCCTTGTTAAACCACCTGGGACACTGACAAAAAGATGGACTCTTCAGTGAGGAGCCACAGTACAGTTACTAGGTCAGCAGAAGAAGCCTTTAAAGGGCCAAGAAGTCCACAGGTGCTCATGTATCTATCTGGGCAGAAATGTGAACATGTTAAATTAAGTTTAGCATGAAGCTGCCTCCTCACATATTTTAAAGGTTTCTTCATACATAATGAACTGTAACCTAACTGGATGTTTAAACAGACTGTAAGCTACTCTTGTGCCAGTCACTCAGTTTTGGCCAATCGAAGGTGGCCAACTGTTCAAATCAGGTTCAAATAAGGCAAACGGCAAGCGGTAACCAATACTTCTGTTTCTTTTTTTGTTTTGTTTGAGATGGAGTTTCGCTCTTGTTGCCCAGGCTGGAGTGCAGTGGTGCGATCTTGGCTCACTGCAACCTCCGCCTTCCGGGTTCAAGCGCTTCTTCTGCCTCAGCCTCCTGAGTAGCTGGGATTACAGGTGCCTGACACCACACCCGGCTATTTTTTTTGTATTTTTAGTAGAGATGGGGTTTCATCATATTGGCCAGGATGGTCTCAAACTCCTGACCTCAGGTGATCTGCCCTCCTTGGCCTCCCAAAGTGTTGGGATTACAGGCGTGAGCCATCACTTCTGGCCACCAGTGCTTTTATTTCTGTACCTGACTTCCATTTTCTGTACGTCACTTTCCTTTCTCTGCCCATGAATCTTCTTCAATCACATGGTAGCCCTGGAGCTTCTAAACCTATTCCTGTTCAGGGACTGCCCGATTCACCAATGGTTCTTTGTTCGATTAAATTCTGTTAAATTTAGTTTGCCTAAGGATTTTCTTTTAACAAACATAAACTTCACTAAAACATGCAACAATATGAATGCAGACATCTTTTGTTTTTTTGAAAAGTTACCAACCACACGAGTTAACAGATAAGGAAATATGCATGCCAAGTATATAATATCTGGCATATCCATGTGAATTCATACATACTCTGAAGATTTTCATGTCAGAAGTTGAAGGAAAAAAATAGATTCCTAATCTGCACCTTATTTTCATTTTTTAAATACAGAAGTCAATGGTATGGCTTCTCAGTGGGATTATACCATGCATTTCTCTATTCTTCAGGAGAATATTTACTACCACCAGACTGCAAGAAAACTCGAGAAATTCCGGACCCACTGAAAAGCATACCAAACTGATTTCAGGTTCATGAGAACATTACAGTTATCATCTAAAATTCTTCAAATTGTTATGAAATTTGTGGCTGCTTCTGCATCATTGCTTTGGGAAAGTAAAATCAGCCCACAAGTTTTAGAGGAAAGTAGTAAGAATTAATACCAAGCCATTTTAATGTGCAAAGGCAACATTCTATCAAATGTGGCAAGTGATGTTCCCAACAAACAATGCATAGCAAAAGTCCACTTCCTCCAAAATGGAACACGAATCACCTTTATTATTACCTGTTCATTCAAGTAAACACGTCACTGAAATAGCCCACTTTCTTAGGATGGGTCAGTTTGATTTAATAAATCTAAAAGGACAAGACGAGACTGTTCCTACTTGAAGAATTTCTTTAGAAGGCTGGTAGGATACAGGGGGAAAGGGAAAAATATTCAGCAAAGTGTATGAAGAAAGCCAGTGGCCCAGGGAGCTTCATGTGGTCTAACGTTTTACAATGCACAGCAATTTTGTGCTTCAACAGGTCTTGACCAATAGATTAAAGCCATGCCAACAGTATACGGTTATGCTTATGTGCTAAAGCACTATATGAGATGAATTCTACATAATGGCTTCTCAATTAAAGAACTTTCACTCTGCAAAGGGTGTGGTCTTGTTTCTGAGAGAAATATGGCAAAGACATAAAACTCCTTACATTAGAAGCATAAGATATTCACCCAAGACCTAAAGTAGATTATACAGAACATTACAGAAATGTTTAAATTTAGCATCTATTATTGTAAAGATACATGTGTACACTGAAAAATATCCTAACGTTGCAGAACACTTATAAGAAAAAAAAAAGCCCTATTAAATCAGCAAACAGCAAAAGTTCGCTAAATCTGGATTATTCAATAATTGTGGGGTAACTCCATACTTCAGCTCCAGACTCCTCCTATGTGAAAATGTTCAGCCTACATCTGATCTTTAGCCACTCTAATGGCAAGTATATAAGGATGGAGAGGAAGCTGAACAAAATTATTATAACTTCTCTATGTAAGTGCATGACAAAGAGACTTTTAAAAGTGGTAAGATTACAATTAGTGGCCAAAATGCTGCTTTTGAATTAACTGGAGGCATAATTATTCATAATATACATCTCCTCATTATTAAAAATAACTGCTTGACTTTTCCCCTGCAAATATTTAAATGAACATTTAGTCAACTAAGGATCAAATGATTTAATATACTCCAGAAAGTAGATTTGGCTTTTCTTTATAGTATTTCTTGAAGAACCCAATTAGTTTTTTTGGTTTTCTGGTTTTGTTTTGTTTTTTGTTTTGAGACAGGGTCTCGCTCTGTTGCCCAGGCTGGAGTGCAGTGGCGCCATCTCTGCTCACTGCGACAACCTCCACCTCCCGGGTTCAAGCGATTCTCCTGCTTCAAACGCCTGAATAACTGGAGTTACATGCACGCCGCCATGCCCGGCTAATTATTTTGTATTTTTGGTCGAGATGGGTTTCACCATGTTGGCCAAGCTGGTCTCAAACTCCTGACCTCAAGTGATCCACCCGCCTCGGCCTCCCAAAGTGCTGGGATTATAGGCATGAGCCACCGTGCCTGGCTCAGTTAGATTTAATGAGAAATGTTTTGAGTCATGTAAGACAATACATAGTAACTACAGAATTTGCCTGTCATAAGAGAAATGTATGAAGTTCTTAAATGCAACCTCCATAAGATAGTGTACTCAAAATTATTAGAGGAAACAATAACGACAAAATACCAGACAGATAAATATGCTGTCTTTTTAGCATAGTAGAAGGTATTGTGTTGCACTATTTAGCACACTATATGATAGTCAACAGCTTTTACCATCTGGACAATCTTTTCTTTTCAACTGCATCTCTAATATTTTAGTTTAGGTCCATTTAATCTTACAATGGTCTTTGGAAAAGATAGAGAATGACTGCAAAATTACCCACTACCTTTACAAAATAGTCACTGTAGATAGTTAATAAATCTTCCCCTTAGTTCAAGAGAAATAATACTTGGGCTTTCTGCTTCTGTGTACAACACTTCAATCACATTAAAAAGCTCCACTCCAAAACCAAGGTTCATTTTTTTTTTTTTTTTTTTTCTTTCTCTAAATGTCAAAGGCTGGAAACAAACACAATACAAAATGGGCTTGACTAGGAAATAGGTGTACCTCATCTTATGAAAAAATAAAAAAAATACTGAATAGCTCGTTGAAATAAAATGAGAAGAACTATGTGAAACAATCCACAGTACATAATGAGAACTCAACACGTTAGTAGAGTCAAAAGGTATGAAGTGAAGGGGGAAAAAAGAGAAAGAAGGAAAAGAAAACCGTGGGTGGCCACGTTCATTTCCATGAGTGAAGGGTAAAGTTCTTTGTACTTTCAATAGTCACAAAAGGCATTCTTCTCCCTTCTGTAAAGATCTTCAAAAGGATAAACATGGATTAGGCATTATTTAAAGTGACAGACTCCATTTGAACTGGCTTAAGAGAAAGAGAACAAAAAAGATGAATTCCTAAAAAAGGTTCAGTGGTGTGCTATATAGTCAATACTGCTGGTTCCTGCGAATCACACGACCCAGACCTTGGAAGCCAGCAATGCTCCAACAAAATGCTCTGCCCATCATGTTCTTGCTGTGAAACAATCAGCTGCAGCTCCTCCAAGAGCTACACGATGCCACCAAGGACACCTGCATTCACTGGGAAAGGACAGTCATATGACACTAACTCTCTGTCACAATTCCCAGGTCCAAGAGAGAGGGCTCTGATTTGCTCATCTTGGTTCAGGGCTCCATGTGTGGGAGGGGAGCACCATGATAAGAACACATTATCTCTACAAAGTGAAAATACAGAGCAGACTCACATAGTCCTGCCTTTTGCACATCTAGTTACTTGAGAATGTCTATTCTTTGGGAAGTGTCTTTGGAAGTTTCCATGACTAGGAATCAGAAGCATTTATGCTTGAGATAAAATGAAGCAGAGGCATGGGAAATTCCACTAGGGATTAAGAATTCTCTCACTGCATAGCTGTGTAAATTTAATCAAATCCTATTTGAATTCTGCTTTTATTAGCTTATTTACCTATAAAATTAAAGAACTAATCTCTTCTTGCCCTGAAATTCTTTAGGTCTACAAGTAAATGATTCTAGCAGTCTACTTCCTGCGTGATGTCAGCTTCCGAAACCAAACAAGATAATTGTTTAAATGTTAAACACACCCCACATCTCAGAGATAGCTCAAATTAGGAATATCCAACATTTACAGGTACAACAATTAGAAGAATTATTAACAGCTACTCTGACAGAATTTCTTCTCATGAAATATTTAATTCTACTGCTTCTCTGTCTCATAAATTCTTGTCAAATCTCAAAAGTACTAAAATGTCTCAAATTCTTAATAGAAATTCTTAATAGAATTTGAAATGTCTTCAAATTCTTAATTTGAGAGTAATAGGCAGTTGGCATGTATTCTTTTATTTCTTATTATTCAAGGAGACAATGATGATTTATTTTCAGAAAGTTGTTTTAGAAATGGTTGAACATCCAAGAAAAATGGTTTTGTTTTTTTTTTTTTTTTTGCACAATAAAATAAGCTTCAATAAGTAATGAGATGTGCTTTTACCTACCCAAGTAAAGCATACAATGAAGGAATGACCTGTCTTAGGAAATACAAATAATAATAATAAAAAGTATTCCATTAATTGTAGCCAAAATTCAGATTTATTTTAAAGGTATAAATCATGCAAATGGTTTATTTGATTCTATATATCATTCTGAATGTTAATGTGCATTTAAAACTTCTTAGCAGATTAAAAATATATTTTTACTAGAGTATATATTTCCATGTTCTAGGCATCTTAGTACAAATCACATCACTAGGTTCAAGGTTCTTCACTACATTTTAAATAAAGTAAATTCTCCCAGAATGTAGAATTAGTATGACATTAGATCATGTTATTTCTCTATCTTCCATTTCCAGCATTTGAATTGATCCAATGATAAGACCCTCTAGTATTGAGATTCTTTTGCATGACTATATTAAATCACCTAAACTCTTTGAAATTATGAAAATTTGAATTTATTCAAGCAACCAGCTTAAACATCCATGTACATAGACATATTATACAAAAAGCCAACCATACCAATGGAATTCATTTCCTTCTTTGACATCTCAAGTCCAAATATAAACATCTTTCAGATTTTATAAGCTATATAGGTGGAAAATTAGAATTCCCTTCTGCTCATAATTCAAAAACATCCCCATTTTCTGTTACTTATGCCACATTTGTCACATTTCCTCCAACAAAAGTCTGGAGTAGAACCCTACAAATAATGGGTCTTTTTCAACTACTGTGTTCCATTTTCCTTTCCACACATCATTATACGAAGGAAGTCCTTTCCTTTAATGTATGCTTTCTTCGGGTAGGTACAAATACATCGTCACGTGACATTTTTCCAAAGGGGGAAAAAAAGGAAAAGGAGAAAATTTTCAGCCCTTTTAAATCCTACTTTCTGTGAGCTTGCAGTTACAAAATCTTGCATGTAAGTTGGAAATAGAAGTTTAAACGTGTAGCTAGATAAATCCTAGAGCTACTGTACAATTTTTTTGGGGGGAGGGCGCATCTTGGAAAATTCATGTCCCCAAACCCTAATTTGATGTAATTTAACTATCACTGAGAAAACTCTGACCAGGGTTGTCCCTTCTTGGCAGATATAACTCCCTGAGATTCTTTCTTTTAAAGCAGTATTTTCTTTAGATTTTTCTCCATTTCCAGAGGGGTGTAATCTATTCCCCAACTTAGTCTGTAGTCGAGATCACTACTAATGTTACTTTACATTGTTAAAGTCCTATTGCATCTCAGCCTAGAAATGGCTGTTTCATTAATTTATGAAGCACAGCACAGATATCTCAGAGGGGACACTCAGATGTGTTAATTGATTACTTTGTATTATTCAACACATTTGCACCTGTTTATCCCATATTTATCTTCTTTTCATTTGAGCCTTCTCAGCCACTGGTGCATAAAACCTTGAAATATGTTTGGATTTCACTCTTTGATTACAGGATATTTCTCCCTCCTCGTTATATACAACTGGCTCTGAAGTTCAGAAAAGTCTATCTCAGTTTTTTCATGCCCACTCTATCCTTGACACCCATTCTTACTGCCACTTTTTCAGTTAGGAACATCATTACATTTTTTTCTGAACTATTGCAACAGACTACTTACAGATTGTTTGGTTTCTGTTTCTTCCTGCTCCAATTAATTCTGCACACAACTGCCAGCTTAATCTTCCTCTGACCTAACTCTAATTACAACACTGTTGGTAATCAGCCTTCATGTACTGCTGATTGCTTACCCAGTAAAGCCCATGTCTGAAGTTACATTTCAAGACCATCCACAACTTGGTCTCACTGCCTGATATGGTTTGGATCTGTGTCTCTGCCCAAATCTCATGTCAAATTGTAATCCCCACATTGGAGGTAGGACCTGGTGGGAGGTGACTGGATCACAGGGGCTGATTTCCCTGTTGGTGCTGTTCTCGTGATGGTGAGTGAGTTCTCCTGAGATCTGGCTGTTAAAATTGTATAGCCACCCCCTAAACCCTCTCTCGGTCCTGCTCCTGCCATGTAAGATGTCTGCTCCCACTTTGTCTTCCACCATCAGTAAAAGCTCCCTGAGGTCTCCCCAGAAACAGATGCTGCCATCCTTCCTGTACAGCCTGGAGAACTGTGAGCCAGCGAAACCTCTTTTCTTTATAAATTAGCCAGTCTCAGGTATTTCTTTATAACAATATGAGAATGGCCTAATACGCTACCTTTCCAGTTTCATCTTCCCACGGTACCAGGTCACTGAAACTCTTGCTTGTGAGAGATCAGATGCCTGCCACGGGAACCACTGAATGCTTATGCCTGAGTTAGAGCCTCAAGCCTCCCCACTGTGCTAGGGGATTATGCCGAGGTAAGATAACCAACATTTCCCGTATGTAATGTAAACAATCTTGTGCCTATGGACATGGGGTTTGCAAATCAAGAGGGCTAGCGATGCCACCATGCAAATAGAGGTAATGAGTTTTTATAACCATTGAGAAGTCAAATGCAAAAGGCATCCAGGGCTGAAGGAAAATGTGTTAGCTACTGCTACCCTGTGTCTAAAGCCATGATTATCACTGATATCAGACAGAGTCAATACCATGCCACCTAAGTGAGTTATGAGCTCCCCTAAAGGTGTTCTGAAGACAGGATAGTGACCACGGACTGGTCGTTGCCTCCTTCTCTGCCTCTTTCTCATATGTCCATCTGACCACGAACCCTTCCTCATCTAGAAAGAAATTCTGTTTAGATGAACCTACCCAGAGATCACCGGGTGGTGGCAAGAAACCTCCATTACAATCCCTGTCCTTGTGTTTCCTTGTTTTTCTGAGTTACATTCTAGCCATCTATTGGCATGCCAGAAAAGTATTGTCAGGACAATATTCTGAAGAAAAATACAGCCTCTGTCCTCATAGAAGTTGCATATATATGTGTGTGTGTGTGTGTGTGTGTGTGTATACACACACACACTATAATGTGATATGTATTCCAATAACATTAAGCTCCTATAACCATGGGAACACAGATGAAGGAACAATTCATTCTGCCATGGATGAGGTGGCCATCAGGGGTTAGAAAAGGAGGAAGTGAAGAGTGAAGAGGTATCTTGTAAACTGGCCCTTAAAATTGAGAACAAGTGACCCGGGAAGATGCTGTGCAGAGACCAAAACCCTGGCATATTCTGACTGAGGGCAGACCAAGCAAAGGTCTGGAAATGACCACAAAGATGTGGGACTAAGACCATTCCATGACATGCTAAAGATGACTACATTTAATTTCAGGGCATCAGGAGCCATTAATTTGTCCCACAAGCAGATTAATGTAACACTTTGAAAAACATAATCCTGGAGATCATTGTGGAGGATGAACTGAAGGAAAGGAGGATCAAAGGAAATCAGGACAATTTTAGATAAGAAATGTTGAGGGTCGGGTCTAAGTCTCAATGTCATTGGAGAGCAAGGAACGCATGCAAGAGACATTTCCAAAGTCAATAAGAACATCAAAGAACTAAATTGAAAAAATAAAAAGTGCTGAGATGGGCTGTCAATATCTGCCAATATCTGGAATATTTTAGAAGACCATAATTGCATCAGAATAGGATATTATGTAACAGTCATTTGCTAAGCAGCTCATATATAAAGTATCTCTGGATGTTTCCATATCCCCAATGCAGATGAAGAAACAGAGGCTTGGGGATATCAAGTGAATTGCCATTGAGATCCAACCCTGTCACATTCTAAGGCAAATGGTCCGTGATGGGAGGCACACAATTTGTAATCTTTGCCAATTTCCTTGGCATAAATACTCCACCATGCACTATTTCAAGTTACCAACAATACATCACTGCATGCATAGTTGGGATGATATGTGCACAATGAGATCAGTTCTCGTAAGCTGGTGTGAGCCCTCCCCAGTTCACCAGTAGATAAAGCTCACAAACGTATTGTCAGGCATTATATAAAGCAGAGGTTGGCGAATTATGATCCATGGGCCAAATCCAGCCATCACCTGTTTTTGTAAATAAAGCTTTATTGGAACACAGTCATGCCCATTTATTTTGCTATGATCTACTGCTACTTTTGCAGTGCAGTGTCAGATTTGACTAGTAGCAACAGAGACTCTATAGTCTCTAAAGCCTAAAATATTTACCATCTGTCTCTTTACAGAAAACATTTGCCAACCCCCGAAATAAAGTATAAAGCAGACAAAACCAATCTATCCTATTAGAATTCACTGTAATAGAGACCCTGAGAGAGGTGAGATGAGTGGGGAGTTTCCAGAGCAGAGTATGCAGGACTTCTGGAGTCCCAGTAAAATCCTGCTTCTTAATCTGGGTTCTGGTTACCCAGTGAAAATATATCAAGCTTACAATTAGAATTTGCAATTTTCTATATGCAAATTAGACTTCAATAAAATTTTGTTAAAAGAAATCAAGACACTCCATGAGCAAATTTATACATTTTGTTTCTCAATGATTTCAACTTTTTGTTTTAATATCAAAATGGAACTAAGAACTAAGACATGTTTGTTTGATTTACAACAGATACTGATTAATTCTTTAGATATCTACTAGGAATAGCTATAACAGGATCTAGCTATTGGATGGATGTGATTCTGGCCCACACTTTTCTTCTGATGGTTGTACTAGAATGTTCATTTCTTTAGTCTGCCGGCAGAGTTGTCGTAGTTACAACTTCACTGTCCTAAAGTGTGCTTGTGAATACTAATTGCTTTGAGTGGCATTTATGACTCTGTTTATGGTCTTGCTGCACTTCCTTGGGGAGGTGACACTTCATTGTCATTATCATGAACAGGACTTTAAAACATAGGAGGCAGGTCAATGCATCATTGTTAATATTCTCTTGGGTGACTGAATTCTCTTGGATGCTGAGCCAAGCATCTCTTTGCCTCTTGCTAACCACTGATGACAATAGCCAGATGTGTGCATTGGAGCCAAAGAGGAAGTGGTGACATGTCCAGCCTGAGCTCCCAGGTGTGCTTCCTGGACATATGCACCTCCTCTGGTCAACTCTCACAGCCCATATTTCTCTCTAAGATGAAAGGTGAGGAGCTGGAGCTCGTGCATCCTTGAGTTCTTCCATGGGCCAGGTTGCAGTATGGCAAATTTCCAGATTGCAGATTATTTCCTTCACTCCAGGCCCACACCACCTGTCAGCTGTCAAGGTAATGCCTTGCCATGCCTCTCTTGCAGCTGGCCAGCCTGTTAACCAAAGCCAAGCGCAGAAGTACATGGCTGATGGTGGAGCATCTGAGGAGACCACTGTTCTTATCAAAGAGCATTAGGTTCCCACTGTCAGCCTCCACCACCCGTGAACTCCGAGGAAGGGCCAGACCAGGTCATGTGTGCAGTAGTTGCAAAGAAGCTAAAAGCCCCCACCGATGAATGGTGAATGATTTGATGAGCAGAACAATGAATTTCTGACTCTTCTACTAAATTTTCAAGAGGAGTATACATACTTTTTCTGGAAAAGGGGCAGCCCTGGGGCATTAGCAAGGCCAACATTGATGCTGAAATACTGTGGACCCTACAAGTCCACGCATCTCCCGAGATACATCAGAGATATTTCTTTGAATATTTTTTTACTAAAAAGCCAGTGAAAAGGCCTGTTTCACCTTAGTAAAAGAAACATAAAAAGAAAGGTCTCGAGGAAGACCCCATCATTATAGATGATTCGATGGCTCTTATAAAAACTCAGGGAACCCCTGAAGAAACAGTTTAGAAAGCAAACTAGTTAGGAACTGCCTTGGATAGGAAGAACCGCTAAACTAGAACACTGCGTTTATTTTAATCAACTAAACCAATATATGGAAAAAGAAGTAGACGTTATGCCCATAATCTTTCTTTCGCCACCAAAACACCTCAGCAAATTATAGGCGAATTTGATTAGGAGATTGAATGGAGTCAGGCCAAAACTATTAACAAGACTTATGTTTGCTTCCCATCAAGGTGACCAATGCAGTGATCACAATAGGAAACCTCACACTAGTTGAGTCTGAAACTATCAACCTTATGCAGAAAGTGGCATCTCTATTGTTGTTCTGTTGTTCAAACGTATGAACGAGGTCATTACATGAAAGTACCAAGATCTTGTTTTATATTGGCTTTTTCCTTTCCTTTGGTCTGAAAAAGGACCTGAGAAATCCTCAAAGTAACTTTAACTTTTCAACTCTTTACTTATCATTTCTTTCTCATGCATGGTCATGACCATTATGGAAGATTGCAATTTGCTAAATTAATAAATATATTAGAAATACAGATTCTACTAACTTTAGGACCCATTGTGTAATGCAAGTAAATCAATGGAATATCTACCAAGACAGAATATAGTGATTGTATATGGTAATAAATTGTGATCCCTGATTACCGCGTTTTAAATAGCTCTTCTTTTCAGACTTAAAATTGGCAGGAAAGTAAGGAATGAGAAGAGATTAATAGGACCATGCAATTATATTTAATATTCACAAAACAGAGAATTGACAACAAAAGAAAAAAAGATTGCTCAAAGTATTTCACTTTAGATATCTTTCTTCCTTCCTTTCCTCCTTCCCTCTCTCTTCTTCTTTCTTCTTTCTTCTTCTTCTTCTTTCTCTTTCTTTCTTTCCTTTTTTCCCTCCCTCCCACCCTCCATTCCTCCTTCCTTCCTTCCTTTCCTTCTTCTCCCTTCCTTCTTCCTTCCTTCCTTTCCTTCCTTCCTTCCTTCTTTCCCTCCCTCCTGCCCTCCCTCTCCCCGTTTCCTTCCTTCCATACTTTATCTTCCTTTTCAGTGGAAAATGAAAGAACTTATCTTTTCCTTTCAAGCATAATCCTCAGCATTGTGTGTGTGTGTGTATTTTGTTTGTTGTTTTTGTTTTTGTTTTTTGAGACTGAATCTCGCTCTGTCACCCAGGCTGGAGTGCAGCAGTGAGATCTCGGCTCACTGCAACCTCCAGGGTTCAAGCAATTCTGTGCCTCCGCCTGCTGAGTAGCTGGGATTATAGGTGCCCGCCACCACACCCAGCCAATTTTTGTATTTTTAGGAGCGACGGGTTTCTCCATCTTGGCCAGGCTGGTCTTGAACTCTTGATCTCGTGATCCACCTGCCTCAGCCTCCCAAAGTGCTGGAATTACAGACATGAGCCACCACGTGTACCTGTGTTTTAACTGTTCTAATTGATGATTTGGGTAGAGCTAAAATGAAAAGCTGTAGTTGAAATTAACTTTCCTATTTCCGCAGTAAATGATCTATACCAAAATTTAATATTATAAAAGATACTATAAAATGTATTTAAGGAAAAGAGGAAACAGAAAAGAATAATGAGTAATTCTGCTCAAGTAGAACCTTGGCTTGACATGAGTTAAGTAGTTTGCCAAAGATCTCCCAAGTACCAAGTGAGTTACCCAGGAGTCCAACCCAGGCCTAACTAACAACACTTGCATGCTTGGTACCATGCTTGTTTGTTTGACACTGATTTTCTTCTGCTGTCAAAGTATTATCTAACCTCTCTTTTGCAAAGGGAAGTTTTATGTGTGGCAGCAAGAGTGTCCTAGATAAAAGGACTAATACAAAAGGTAATTGAACAGGCCAAATCCCCTCCCCGTTCTCCAAATCACTTTCTACTTGACCCAAAGTCATGAACTTCATTCTGTGTATCTCAAAGGCGACATATTACCTAAATGGAGCACAACAAATTCAGAACATTTGGTTTGGAAAGTGTAGCGTTCAAACATGCTCAGAAAGAATGTGTGCATTATTTTTTTATTCCCATAACATTCTGACTTTATGTTCTGCAACTAAAACCTCCAATATGAGATATGAGGATAATCTATCCAAAGATTATGATTTACTTAAAAGTCATTTTGCATGGAGAGCTATCTTCTGCTCTCCTTCCATTGCCAGTACATATGGTTGGTGTCTTGCTTTGCAGAAGTAAACATAATCCCAAAGTGAGAAAATCAAAAATAAAGAGAAATAAAATGCTGTATAGTGTGTGAAACAAACATAAATGAAGGATGCTGAAGGCAGGTCTATGAAAGTGCAAGTTTATTTTAATACATGCTGAAAGATATTTGGAGCCTTGTCACCCTGATAACTCCAGTTGGCTGACTGAATGGTCCTGGTATATAGAAAGGAAAGGCTGGAAGGGAAGATAAGTTCAAGATGAGAAAAGACACATGTGTGCCAAGAGAAAAGAAAGTGGAGGGAGTGTGGAGAAGGATGAGAAAAAAATAAATAGAGGAGTGAAAAACAGACCCTTTGGAAGAACTGAGAAACAAATTAGGAGTAGGAATAACACCAGCAACTGAGTTGGTTTCTGGTACTTTGTCAACATTTTGACAAAAATAGCGAATACTATGTCATCATGATTGCAACGAAGCAGGAAGGGATGTGGACCCAGGACCCACTAGGACTGCCAGGTTATTTGAACAGCATGTGATACACAGTATCAAAAATCTGTTTGTACAGTCATGCAAAATTCTTCAGGCAGGAAGTTTTTATAAGATTTCATTATTTAGCTTAAACACACACACACATACACACACCCATACTTCCCAAATTAGAAGATATTTCCTGTTTTGAAATTAAACTTCATTAAGTATATTTCCTGAATTTTTCATCCTTGAAACTCCAGTAATATTTTTTATGTGACCATGTGATTCTTCATTCACAGAAAGAAGGAATGTGGAGACAAGCCTGAAACTGCTCTGTATGGCTTGGAAGGTGAGTCAGATAGAGGCGCAGATGATCTGCCTTTTCCTCCTGCCAAACCAGCTGATGCTCCTGTGAGGCAGGAAGGCAGCGACAACATTGATAAACAAGCTGGTGAAGTTCAATCTGGGACTCTGCAGAGCATAACGGCCTGAAAATATATCTCACCCCACTTTAAATCTATCATATATACACAAGGCCAAACCTAGGGGGTGGTGATCCTCACTGGCATTAGAAGGAGAGTCTTCCCTTTCAAAAAAGATTTGCTGTAGGATTCCTTTAAATAGCGAGCCCACCGGAGCATTTAAAATACCTTTTCAAATGATTTACGTGCACCTTTTAAATCATACACTCACAGTGAGTTACTTGCTGAATCATGCGCACCTGTAAAACAGCTGTTGGGCTGAAGCTTAAGGACGGTCATTAAAAACAGCTTGGCTCACAGCCTGGGTCTTAGGCAGATCAGCGCCTCCACACAGCATTCAGAGGTGACAGGGGAAAGGAGGAGTGCAGGCTGGAAGCTGAAAAGGAGAAAACGTGCCAAGCTGGCCTGTCCTCAGGACTTCTGAAGAGTCCAGGTTCAGCTCGCAGGGGGAAACAGATCATGTTCTTGAAAACCTCTTTCCTGCCATGCATTTGTACTCTTCATCTACCCAAAGTCATCTAACTAACCGGACCGGCTCTCCTTCACGTGGGTGTTTGCTGGTTCCAGAAGACAACACTGGCTGTGCTGAATCCCATCATTCAGCAAACACAAGCACACCATCTTTTCTTTGTTTTCATCTGTCTTTCTTTCCATCTGTCTTTCTTCTCTCCTTCCTTCCTTCCTTCCTTCCTTCCTTCCTTCCTTCCTTCCTTCCTCTCTTAACGGAGTCTTTCTCTGTCACCCAGGCTGGAGTGCAGAGGTGTGATCTTGGCTCACTGCAACCTCTGCCTCCTAGGTTCAAGCGATTCTCATGTCTCAGCCTCCCGAGTAGCTGGGATTGCAAGTGCCTGACCAATAGGCCTGGCTAATTTTTGTTGTTTTTAGTAGAGACAGGGTTTCACCATGTTGGTCAGGCTGGTCTTGAACTCCCAATCTCAGGTGACCCACCCACCTCAGCCTCCCAAAGTGCTGGGATTTACAGGTGTGAGCCACCATGCTGGCTTTTTTTTTTTTTTTTTTTTAACTGGCTCTGTTTTATACTGTTTAGCAATCTTCCAAATTGAGCTGACATATTTTCCAAAATCAATATACCATTCTGTTTATCACAGAACAAGTATTATTGTTCTGGTCTTCCTATGTATTCAGAACAGGCCCAGTGTGCCCGAAATAAAAATTCCGAGTACAAATATCAGCTTCATTGCATTTCATTGATAAGAGTCAACATATCCTTTAAGTCGGCAAATATCCCTCTTGACAACCATGAATTATGCTAAGATCACAGAGCTAAAGACCTTATTAGTGGTTTGCAGAGAGCTCAAGTGGAAAAAACCATCCCAGCTGCTTTTGAAAAAAAGGAAGTTTCTATCCTTCTATAAATCAATAAATGTTTGCTACTGAAGTGCTACTGTTTCCAACTGAGATGTATCATCCTCATTTTAAAATTGATTTCAGTCAGTTTCTTAATGAAATAATCTCCCAAAATGGAATTTTAGAATTTGGGCCTAAGAAGAGTATAATGCCTCCTGTGTAAATGACATTAAGGGAATCTGGGCAACTTAAAATTTATCTGAAAACAGAAAAAAGAAAAAATGTGGGCTAGAGCAACGAAATTCTAGGGAGAAAAAAAATGAATAAATGAACATCTATGCTCTTCTGAGAGTGCTAAAAGATGTTCAAATGACACATCCTCCAGGATGGAGGAGAAATTTTCCTTCTGGATCATGCAAACAGACCAACGAAACTTAGCACCACAGCACTTTCAGAATAACAGTCACTAACACAGTTCCACCTACAAAGTGATTTTCTGGAACTGAGTATGGACAGTGTGAAATGAATGTGGGGAGCATTAACATAAAATTACAATAGAAACTCTTCTCTTGTCCTTTATCTTGGGACATGCAACCAACAGGCAGTTTTTTCCTATCAGTGGTTATATTTCAGAGTGCCTGGATGGAAACGCAGCTTCGTTTCATTTTTTTCTTCCTGACTCATAGCTTTGTGCTAGTCATTGCTTAGACTCTGATCCTGCACAAGAGAGAAAAAATTGATCTCAATCCTGTGTGTGTTGGCACGTGTACAAATAGCTTCCAAGTCAGAAGGAAAGAGATCCAAGGGCACTTTAGAACATGAGTTTTAAAAGATTTACTGTTAAAACATGTATTTGTCAGTCAGTTGTTAAAAGGTGTGGACACATTTCCACAAAGAAATAGAGATTCTCTTGACAATCTATTTAACCTTTCACGTTGCTGAAACAGAACCTAATTACTCCACGTGCAGAAAGGCAATTTTGAAACCACTGAAGGCTTAGTTAGGCTAACTCTCCAAGATAGAAATCTGAGGGTTGGGTATGAATCAAGGGCTCTCTCTGGTCCCATTTGAGTTTTCCAGTAAAAAACTCCTACCCTCTAGAGAGTGGGTTCTTTTTTATTTTTATTTTTATTTCAGTAGAGCAGGGTTTCACCACGTTGGCCAGGCTGTTCTTGAACTCCTGACCTCAAGCAATTCGCCCACCTCAGTCTCCCAAAGTGCTGAGATTAGAGGCATGAGCCAGCCACCATGCCCAGCCAAGAATGGGTTCTTTTTAGAATGATAAAAAGCCCTATCAGCTGGGCATGGTGGTTCACATCTGTAATCTGAGCACTTTGGGAGGCCAAGGTGGGCTGATCAGCTGAGGTCAGGAGTTCGAGACAAGCCTGGTCAACATGGTGAAACTCCGTCTGTACTAAAAATACAAAAATTAGCTGGACATGGTGACATGCGCCTGTAATCCAAGCTATTTGGGAGGCTGAGGCAATAGAATCACTGGAACCCAGGAGGCGGGGGTTACAGTGAGCCAAGATTGGGCCACTGTATTCCAGCCTCGGCGACAGAGCAAGACTTTGTCTCAAAGAAAAGAAAAGAAAAGAAAAGAAAAGTCCTGTCTTCCCTTCCATCCATCACCAAAGACACTCAATCTAGGACAGACGAGATCTCTACAATAAAACTAGTGAAACTCCAGTCTACTCTCCTTTCTTTCAAATGCAGCAAGGTCCTGAGAATTAAGCCCCACCAAGGGGTGGCCTGAATCTCTGGCACACTTCATCATAGGATGGTCTCCCAAGTGCCCCCATATTATTAAAAGGATACAGGTCTCTTAATTTCTTCTGCTTACTTACCTGTTTTTCCAAATTTTACAAGAAACACAGATTATTTGCACTACAAAAAGGTATATTTGTAAAAGCCTTAATTAAATTAAGGCATTCAATTTACCCTGGTATCTAAAGCTAAAAACTCATACAATGGTATATTGTGTCCATCATTAGTTTGTCCCGACTTCCTCCCCCAGACCTAAAGTCTTTCACAACCTACTACAGACTTAAGATTTAGTGGCGTTGGAAAAGAAATCACTATATCATGAAGACACCTGCACATGTGTGTTTATTGCAGCACAATTCACAATGGAAAAGATACGGCATCAACCTAAGTGCCCATCAACAGATGAGTGGACGAAGAAAATGTCACATGTATACACCATGGAATACTACTCAGCCATATAAAGGATAAAAATAACATCTTTTGCAGTAAGTTGGATGGAACTGGAGGTCATTGTTCTAAATGAACTAACTTAGATATTGAAAACCCAATACTGCATCTTCTCATAAATGGGAGCTAAGCAATGGGTGCACAAAAGCATACAGAGTGACATCATGGACCTCGAGACTCAGAATGGAGGAAGGTAGGGGAGGTGAGGGATGAAAAACTACCTATTGGGTACACTGTACACTACTCCGGTTGACGGGTGCACTACAATCCTAGACTTTACCATTATACGATTCATCTATGAAACGAAAAACCACTTGTACCCCTAAAGCTATTGAAATAAAATATACATATAAAAGAAGTTAGTGACACTGAAGTTCTCATTTTTCCAGGAGGATGTTATACCTATCCATGATTCCTTGCTTTTTTTTTTTTTTTTTTTTTTTTTTTTAAGATGGAGTCTCACTCTGTCACCCAGGCTGGCATGCAGTGGGCGATCTCAGCTCGCTCTGCCTCCCAAGTTGACGCCATTCTCCTGCCTCAGCCTCCCAAGTAGCTGGGTCTACAGGCACATGTCACCACGCCTAGCTAATTTTTGTATTTTTTTTTTTTTTTAGTAGAGACAGGGTTTCACCATGTTGGCCAGGATGGTCTTCATCTCTTGACTTTGTGATCCACCCGCCTTGGCCTCCGAAAGTGCTGGGATTACAGGCATGAGCCACCGCTCCCGGCCAATTCCCTGCTTTTATAAATTTGTCTCTCTACCTGGATTGACTTCATTCCTAATTCATTAGAAAAAATAATCTTATCCTTCAGAGTCCAAGTGAAATGTCAGCTTCCCCCAGGATCTCCTAGTTGGTGTCACTCCCTCTCCTGCACTCCCAATGCCCGTGACTCTTCACCTACCCTGTTCTATTGCAGTTCAATGTCTTGTTGTTACTTTCACAAGGTGGGATTGATTTTTCTGCCCAATCTTTTTATTCCCAGAATTCTAACAGAGCACCTTGAATGTTTTAGGCACTCCAAACAAACTGAATGACTACTGAATAAATAAATGACTGAATGAATAAGTCAATTTTGTCAGCAACAACGACATCATAGTACATCAGAGGGCAGATCAATAAGGTCAGCGAGAAGGGAGGCTGATGACTCTGGGGCTCAAACATTAGAAATGAAGATGAGGAAAGAGACAGAAAGACTTAGGACAACTGTCATTATTCACATTGAGGAAAACTCTTAGGAGCTACTTGTGAACTTCTGAAGTCTATCTTAATAAAAGATACAATGATCAAAATGTCCAGGGCTCTCATTGGTCTTTATAGATATACAAATAATTATCCCATCTCACTGCTACACCACATGTGGTGTCTTATTTCAGTAACTGAAACTATGTGCTTTCTCATTTCACTGTGAAGTCTTCCATACATTTCTCCAAGGCACAGTTGAAACTGGGAGAAGAGCATGCTTTTAACAAAACTGACATTGAATCTACTCTCAAAACCAATGTCTTCCCACAATATGAGAACAATGGGAAAAGATGGAAAGGAACTCTGCATTTGCCCATTTTTTTTTCCATCTGAGATTCTTGAGAAAGTGATTCAATCAGCCCTTTCCAGTAACTGGCTATTATATTTCTCTGGCAAGATGAACACAGTGCAGCGAGTCCGTGGATTTCTGCCTGCTGACGCCTCTATTAAGCAGACAGCGCTTTCTCCTCTACTCCTTTAGGTGATTTTCTGACAATATAATACTGCAATACTGCAGACAATAAAAACCCGCCACCCACCCTGTACAGAACTGTAATTTCCATAAAACTAAGCTGCAATGGAGGCCCTGTCCACTCCAATGGGGACGTAATCTCACCTGGATCATTGGCTAAGCACGAATAAAAGTCATTATTTCTTGCCTTTATTTTATACCAAGGGATGATAGAAAGTCACAGATTCATAACCGGCGGAGATTGCTGTGTGAGAAACTGGCAATTCTGCTTCTCTAAATTCATTTCTGGTTAAGCCAGACCAGGTAGAATGGTATTTTGTGTCACCTCTTTTACTCTCGAAATTTTCTATGTTTATTCCTATTTGGCCTATATTTAAAAAATAAAGAAAAATATCAACTTTAGCTCCCCAAGGTTGCTGCCTAATGCCTCCATGTGGATACACTGAGCGTTCATACATGGGAGCTCTCTAATGCCAGCAGATTAATCTAATGAGCATAGAATTTAGACGATCAACCCCAGTACAAAACAGCTACTGAGAAAAACTCATCAGACTGCACACATTCTCAGTATACTGTGTGGAAAACAGCAGGCAACCTCAACTCAGTGAATGTTATTCCTCACCTAAGTATTGTCCTACAGAGGCTGATAAAAGCCCGCTTTGGCATGGGCAGATTCTAAACAGAAAAGTCAACTCATCAGTCTGTGACTTCAACTCCTCTCTGTCACCCCATAGCGGTCCCTTACTCAAAGTCTGTGCAAAGTCCATGTTTGTTTTGTAAATATAATTTTGCATAAAACTTCATAGTGGCCTTATTTTCAAAGATAGGTATGCAAATGTTAATTGCTAAAAACATAATTTTTTTTAAAAGCAGGTCAAAAGCCTCTCCATGCCCTTCTGTCATTAACTACACTGAAATGAGGGATTGCTCAACTCCCTCCTGACTATTTTCAGGTCTGTCATATGTCTTTCAAAACTGTCCATACAAGGCCCACTTACAGCAGAATTGCTTGGCTGCTACAGCACATGCCAGGTGATAAATTCACTGGTGTGCAGAGGCCACACAGGCTCTCCGTGCCTTCTGCTGCCTCCTGGTTCCAGCTGAGCTGCAATAAGCTGGACAGACTTTCCTGCAAGACCTAGGTGGCCTTCTCTGGCACTTTGATGTTAAATACAGCTCACTGGTGTCACGGCTGGAACTTAAGTGAGTTAACCGGGCTGTCTCAAGCAGGTTCACAAATTTATATTCTATACAGTCACAGTTTGCAGACCTTTAACTTCACCCCAATTTTGAATCCATTTACTGTCAACCTCCAAAAAAGCATGGCGAGGTAACCGATAAGAACTACAACTTCATTGAGATGTGGGACAGGCCATTATGATCTCTGTAGATGGTAATGAAATGGGCACTAGGAAATTCCATTTTCCATCTGGGGAGTGAAGTACATTTTACTAGCACTAACTTGTCACCTTTATTACAGGTGAACACACAGACACCAATATCTATTTTATAAACGTGGAAACCGAACCATCAAGAAGTTGACTGTCTTTACCAAAATCTGTTACTTGATAGAGACGAAACATGGACACAGGGTATCCGTCGTCTTTTCAGATCTCTCCCAAATGATTTACACGGACTGCCTGAGAGTTAAATACAGGTCTGGGGATTTTATATATATATTTTTAACTCTATCTGGAACCACGCTACTCATGTTGTGGCTGGGAAAGATTGTTTTCCATTTATGTTTCAATGTTTTCATCTGTGAATACATAAGGACATTTATTGGCCACTATTACATAACCTTGCCAAGGAATCACAGGCTTTTGCTCATCAGAAATGTCAATGTAATTGCTAGCCTGTACATAAAATTCAAAGGAAATCGGTAAATTATATACATAATATATAACACATGGGGTATATATAAAGGATAGTGGGCTGTGAAGGTGCAAAGAAGGGTGGTAGAGGGGCCTGAGAATGGGAAGCTGCGAGAGACGGCCTCTCTGCCAAGAAGTCCAGACCCCAGCCCCAGATTTCGGCACCCAATGTCAGGAAAATGTAAAGGAAGAGAGTAAGAGACAGGAGGCAACTCAATGGCCAAACAGGTTTATTCACAGGAATAAGCCTGCCAGGGGCCCCAGTCAGGAGTCTGGCTGAGACCCTGATGGCTTACAAGCTGAGGCTTTTATAAGAAAGTTTTTTACTGGGGAGGAGAGGTTGGGTAAGTGCTGGCCGGTTGGCACTTTTGGGAAGTGTGCACACAGAGTCTCATTCTGTTACCCAGGGTGGAGTGTAGCGGTGTGATCATGGCTCACTACAACCTGCACCTCCCAGCTCAAGTAATCCTTCCACTTCAGCCTCGTGAGGAGTTCGGACTGCAGGCATGCACACCTCACCAAGCTAATTTTTGTATTTTTTTTTTTTTTTGTAGCCACAGGGTCTCGCTATGATGCCCAAACTGGTCTTGAACTCCTGGGCTGAAGCGATCCACCAGCCTCGGCTTCCCAAAGTGCAGGGATTACAGGCCTGAGCTCTGACTGGCCAAATTGTATACTGATAAATAGTAATAGAGGGAATCAGTTGAAGATTATTAACTTGATTTTATACAAAATTTGGGCAGGATTTATATCTCTGTTTTGCTAGGAAAAAAAAAATCCAAATCAATCTTTTCACATGGAATCAAAGATAAGGCTTGTTAGGTCCTTTTCTCCCCCATTTTCTATTGACTGTCATGAATTTTTAAAATTATCCTTAATTGCCTCAGTGTAGCAATTGGATAAAGCAATTTTTTTCTGCCCATATCAAATGAAAAGTATTCAGTTTAATAAACATATATAATAATGCCATGCCCTCAGAATAACATTTTATTAGCATGAAGAAAAATGATATAAATCCTTTGATTTTTACTCTTACATAACTCTTTGATAAACCCTGTGTTAATTCTAAATGTGTTTATATTTCATCAAAATAATCTGGATGGTCATTGTTCTAACTAAGCAATACTTTATGTCTTTTGCTGTTGTTGTTTGTTTGTTTGTTTGTTTGTTTTTAGGCAAGACTTTTCTAACAGTGTATCTAAGGGAAATTTCAACTGTTACATGATATTTTGGGGTGGATTGTCAATAAAGCAAATCTGCTCAAAAATACATAAAATCTCATTCTTTTTAAATAAAACTAGCACTCAACAACACATCTCCTGCTTAATGCTGGCAATTTACAACTTCCTGGTCTAAAGAAATAAACCCCTGAGCAGCTTATAAAATGACTTAAGAGATTTTTTTTTAAACATAAGCCAACGTTGGCCAAATAGCATTTGGATAAGTTAAGAATAAACAACATACAAAGAGAGATAGATCAGATTTCCTTTGAAATCACAAAAGTCTCAAAATTAAGAGTTTTAAAAAACTTTGCATTTGAGAGGCTCAAAGGTTTTGGACGACAGTTCAGTTATTTTTTCAACCCTCAAAAATGCTTGGTACTATGTCTGTTAATAAGGAAATAGTTCAATGAGTCAGTGTCTGAGCTTTCATTGCCTTGAAGCCAGTCCAAAATGGGAATTTCTGGCACTGGAGACCAACTTTATGAGCTTTCAAAACATACTTTATTTTTTGAACCACTGAGCTGGATTTTGCCACTCAAATCACTAAGCTGAGTCTTGAATATACTCTCCAAGGTGACAAGCGTTTATCCCTTCTTCTTGAGTCCCATACTATTAAGCCATAAAGTAAA
This sequence comes from Rhinopithecus bieti, assembly GCF_001698545.2. NCBI lineage: Eukaryota > Metazoa > Chordata > Mammalia > Primates > Cercopithecidae > Rhinopithecus > Rhinopithecus bieti. The sequence goes on along the minus strand of NW_016804580.1, from coordinate 4,210,602 downwards.
TGCAGTAGCATCTATTCAAAACTGTACTGAGTGAAAACACACACAGTACTGGTCACAAATGAAGCCTCCAAAAAGCTCAACCCCAGGGACACTCCAAGAGGCTAAAGTCAAGTGGAATCATGATTCATAGAGGGAAACCTCATGTCCAACACCATCTTCTTCCTCCTGATCCCAGAATCTGTGCTTAAAAAAAATAGAAGGTAAACAAAGCTATCACTGATATGTGTCTCACTGCTTCTCTGCGCCAACATACACACATAACCCTACCCTCCAGGAACAGCCCCATAAAGTACAAATAATGATAAGTTTTTAACCACACTGGAGCACTATCCCTCAATTCACAATGGGCAGGCAGAAGCATATGTCTAGCTCCAGAGCCTCTGCTAGCCTGTAGAGCACTTTTGTGGACATCAGAATTGGGTGTCCTCTGGGTGAAACATTTAGACACAGTTGTCCTGGCTGAGAGCGGTGGCTCACGCCTGTAATCCCAGCATTTTGGGAGGCCATGGTAGGCAGATCACTTGAGGTCAGGAGTTCAAGACCAGCCTTGCCAACAAGGTGAAACCCCGTCTCTACTAAAAATACAAAAATTAGTCGAGCATGGTGGTGCATGCCTGTTAGTCCCAGCTACTTGGGAGGCTAAGTCCAGAGAATCACTTGAACCTGGGAGACAGAGGTTGCAGTGAGCCAAGATCGTGCCACTGCACTCCAGACTGAGACAGAGTGAGACCTTGTCTCAAAAAAATTAAAAAAATATAAAAATTAAATAATAATAAAAGATAGACACAGTTGTCCCAACTGGCCCTAACACACTGGGCTTGGCACATGGAATACAGGCTAGATTTCAGCCCCTTGCCTCCCTAGGCCAGGGCCTATATGCAGAGCCCAGACCACACAACACAATTGTACTGCAGCCCTGTGTAGCCCCACTGGCTCCATGAAAGCTAGAGCTGCAGCCTTAAGGAAGAGGAAAATTGTAATCATAGCAGAGTTTTTGATGGGGAAAAATGCAGCTAAGAGTAAAATTAACTTAGCATGTTTTGTTTTTGTCTGGTTACGTAATGATGCGTGGTCTAAGTCAATTAATCATCTGAGAGTCTATGCTCTGTGAAAGCAAGAATCATGTCTTCTTAAAATACTTGCCAAATCCCTAAGTTAATGTCATAGCTTTCCAGAAGAAGAGAGGTTCTCATTATTTAGTTATGAGGAAGATGACCAACAGGGATGAAACTGTCCCTCTGAAACATCTACAGAATCATATATCCTCTAGGTTTTTGATTAATTGTCTCTTATTATGTCCTGTGAACATACTTTCTCAAGTTTAACACATAAAAATCAAGATAATTTTGTAAGTCACATTCTAAGTGATACTTTTAAAATTATGAAACCAAAGTTCTGCTTTTAAAATTCATACAAATTAGGGGCTGGGCACAGTGGCTTATATGTCCAGCATTTTGGGAGGCCAAGGTAGGAGGATCACTTGATGCCAGAAGTTTGAGGCCACCCTGGGCAACATAGTGAGACCCCATCTTTGATCTTTGCAAAAAAAAAAAAGAGAAAGGAAAAGAAAGCCAGACATGGTGGTGCACACCTATAGTCCTAGATGCTTGGGAGGCTGAGGTGGGAAGACTGTTTGAGCCCAGGAGTTCAAGGCTTCAATGAGCTATGATCATGCCACTGCACTCCAGCCCGGGAAACAGAGCTAGTCCCTGTGTCTATATATATGCCTATAATATATATATTATATATATATAAATAAGGTAATAAAAATAAAAATCATACCAACTAAAGTTAATTTAAATGTTCACTTAAACAGAATAAAGACTGGACATGGTAGCTCATGCCTATAATCTCAGCATTTACGGAGGATTAGGCCGGTAGGTTGCTTGAGTCCAGGAGTTCAAGAACAGCCTGGGCAACAAGGTGAAACCCTGTCTCTACAAAAAATACAGAAATTATCCAGGTGTGGTGGTGCATGGCTGTGGTCCCAGCTACTTTGGAGGCTGAAGTGGGAGGGTTGCTTGAGTGGAGGTAGCTCTGAGCAGATGGGGGAATCTAAAAGGGGGATGGTGTGGGAGGGTTTTCCCCTAGAGTGGGGCTGCTCAGCAGCCTGGCCGCTCCTTCTCACTGTCCCAGCGAAACTCCTCGTCCTTCCACCAGTCGATGACCTGGTGGCGTGCTGCAAACACTTGTGCATTCCTCTTGACATCCAGCCACCCTGTGTTCCTCCACTGAGGAATACATGCTCCTCTGGACATCCAGCCATCTCTGTGTCTGCCTGCCATGGTCTCTGGGGTTTTTATAGGCACAGGATGGGGCTGTGGCAGGCCAGGATGGTCTTGGGAAATGCAACATTAAGGGAGGAAATGCCTGTCCTCACCTAGGTCTGTGGGGGTGGAGCCCTAGCCAGGGACCACAGCCGCCTCTACTCAGCACTTCCTTTCCCCCCATTATGTATCATTAAAAGGGACCACGCTCTTCCTTTCCCAGTACTGCCGTATCACATGCAACCACGACAGCCACAGGAGCTTGGCTTCAGTGTTGGGGATTAGCAGGGGTAGAGGAAACAAGAGACACTGCCCCATCTAAAAGTGGTAAAGTGGTAGCAGATACCACCTCCAGCCACTGACTGCTGTGTGAGAATGTCGTTGTTATAAAATTATCTGAGTGTGTGTTTGGGGGTGGGTAAAGTGGTCATTTGTTTTCTCTTTTACTCCATTGCTCCTAAATCAACACTTGGGAACTCTGCAGTACCATAAATCTCTGACTTTTCAAACAGCCTTTCAAACACTAGAAGGTAGTTCACACCTAGTGTTTGCCTAGCATTTTCTTTTGCAGACTAAACATAGTAACTTTTTACAATCACCTTGTTGTGTTGTGTCTAGAATGGAATCGTCTAGATAGAGTTTGAACACACCATGACCAAAGGGCAAGGTTTAATAATAAAAGTCAGAAGAGAAAGGCAAAATAAACCAAAGGTCTGATGGGCCAAGAATCACCACTCTCAGCTGCAGGTATATATCAGAAAGAAAATGTATTATATAATACCAAACACGTCCATAAGAAATAACTGTGAGGACAATACATATTGCTGTCTTTCTCTGAATTCGTTTTGCTTCTCGTTTTTTAATTGGTTCGGTTATCAGCTCAATTTGTTAATTTCTTTCCTTAAAAAATTAGCTATTAATTACAGTCATTGTTATTAGCCATCTCCAATTCTTCCAAGCTGCAGATATTTTTACAGCAGGCTCCCAACAAGATTGTCAGTTTAGAATATTCTCCAGCAGCAAGCTGTATTCCTCTTAGCAAGTGCCTACATGCAAGATAATGTCCTTTTTTAATAAGGTTTTTGTGCAAACCAAAATAAGCACAACACTGTAAAAGCACACCCAATATCGATTAAAACCAAAGTGTTTATAAGATGGATTTTATTTTCACCTTTTGGATAAGAATCTGACATATGACATTAATTGAAAAGCACTTTTCAAGGAGCACACTATTAGGAATAATCAGAAACTATTTACAGAGTTAGACCCTGTATTTACATTTCTCCCTAGTTTACAGCCACAATGCAATACAGGAAATACCCTATATTTACAAATGTACAAAATCTAAGTTTACATGATCAACATTATGCTTCTCACAATCTGCCCTGACCCATCCCATGTGTTCAGTAACTATTCAGATTGTTTCCTGGGAGATGGACCTCACAGGACCCTCAGATGCAGGAATGTACATTTATACTTAATACAATAATGCTTATATGCCCTGCAACTCAACTTGCACTCCATACATGATGAAATAACTTCTTAAAAATTGAGAAATGCTTAGCAATCTATTTCCTGGTACCCAAAGGGAAGCCATTCTCATCCATGCCCTTTTAAGAAAGTTTATTTGTCGTTTGAGGTAAGAAAAGCTTACATAACCAACCTACTTACGTTCGTCAAGAGTCTTGATATTAACATATAGAAAAGTACTGCCTGTGCTAATATTTTACTTTTCTTTAATATGTTCTCTTATACAATTTCCAAGCCTCCGAAATCCAAAGTTAGAGGTCAGGCCAAGCTTCTGTTTTTGTTGTTTTAAAATACATCATAGTTGAAAACTTTATTTCATTACAAAATAGTTGCGTTGATTTGCTCAGCTTGTGTTTAATTGACTTGATGTTAGAAAAGATCGGTCAGCTCACGATCCTCCATGCCCATATGTGCTTTTCAATTTTTCCAAGGCCTTCCTTTCACAGCTTCCCTTAATGCAGAGAATGGACTGACCTTGAACTCTACCTGCCCTGTGTTTCTGGTCACTTAGGCTTATAGGAGGAAGCTCCACCTGTTTTGCAAAACATTTTCTCAACTCCTGCAACCCAGGTTAATTACATTCTTTTGAAGAGACCAGGTGGAATTTCCTGACTCTTTCATGAACCAGCCACACATCTTAAACCACAGATCTCTTGATCTCTCTCAAACAGTGGAGGACTAGATGAAATCTGCATGCCTGAGGTAACGCATCTAAACTAGGATATCTGACCTGCTCAACTCTTCTGGCAAGAAGATAGTATCTATAGGGCTACCATACACAAACTGTCCAATGGCTGAAATGGAGTGTGGGAACTTAGACCTCAATCCAAAAGTGCTGAACGCAGCGATGGGACACCAGCATAGGAAGGGTAAAAATATTCCACTAATTCATTCAAACCCAAGGAGAAATATGGTGGGTTCTCTTTGCATAACTCACCAGGAGAGTGTGTGCTGTGAACTTTGCAAGTAGGTTCACTGCTTTAACATGAGAGAAAAACTGATCATGATTGTGTGTTTTCTTTGTTGTCCAGTCCCCCAGTTTATGAGTTATTCACAGGCAGCTGAACCAGAATATAGGCATTTAATTTATTTGATCGTAATGCATTCAGATGAGTAGGTTGTAAATACCCATTAAAACGTTTACTCAGCTGTTGACACATATCATGAACTTTTGGAGAATTAAAGGCCTCCAAGAGACCCACATTGTCTGAATCCCTTTCTTACTGATGTGAGAAAATACAAACAGTCTAAACTTAAAAGGACAGTTATTGAAATTCAGACTGAACATATATGCTTAACATTCAGAAACTGCATTCCCTTTCATTGCTAAAAAGGATCGAGGCTGAATTGAATCAGATACTTTCAAGAATTTCAAAACCATTTGCGAGAATTTATGTCCAAAATTCAAAGGAAAGTCATAGAATTTGATGAGTATAAAGCATGATTTAAGTTTTTGTGATACTTTTGATGCTCAATTTCAGGATGGATTTGAAGTATCATGGAAAATATATTTTTGTTTATAAGGTAGCCCGGCTGAGCTTCAAGCAAACTGCAGCCCACCGAAACATAAAATATCTTTAATGTTGTTATAGCAGTACCAAAAAAATTGAACACAGTTCCATCCTGCCTCTGTGCCCAGCCGCGGAGCAATGCTCAAGTCACTATGAAGATGTTCTTTCTAGAACTGCACTGTTAGACTTAATCCTTATCCCACTCTTAGCAACATAAAGCAAGAGTCAGACTCAAGAAAAGCCCTGACTAAATAAACTTCACAGTTTTCTAGAAGAGTTGAGATATTGTTGATACTGACTTTCCAACTTAGATGATGAAAATCAGTCAAAAGCCACACCTACCAGTGAGCCCTTTATAAAGAATGATCTTCAAACTCTTTACATAGTACTTTTATTATTTCTAATCATCCCTCTTTTTGAATGACTGAAAAGCTATATTTAACCACTGTTGCTACAAAAATCTCTGCTCTGCATATACATGGAATTTTGCTCTAGAGACTCAATGTTGGGAAATGAGTATACCTGGATGACATGATTATTTAAATTACAGAAAATTGTAATTATGACTATTACTCCAGTTTTCAAGCACTGAATAGGTGCCAGGTATCGTACATATTAATTTCTAATCCACTGATCTTTGGGGGGAAGTTTGAGTTCACTGCAGCTCTACCACTATGTAGCTCAGTGAGATTTGTCTCTGGACTTAAATTTCTTGGTATGTTAAATGGGGATGATGACAATAATAAATAATCATTTCCTAGAGTGTGACAATTGTTTTAAATAGTACATAGCTTATCATAGTGCCTATAAATAATTGTTGGCTACTGTTACCATCGTAATATTTACTTGAGCATTTCTCAGACTTCGATTGCTCATCTATCCATATGTATGTTGAAAAAGGGACAAAAAGTCTCCTTCCAGGGCAGGCCCAATGACTCACGCCTGTAATTCCAGCACTTTTGGAGGCTAAGGTGGCCAGATCACCTGAGGTCAGGAGTTTGAGACCAGCTTGGCTAACATGGTGAAACCTCATCTCTACTAAAAAAATGTGTATTTTACTATGTATATCCCAGCTACTCAGGAGGCTGAGGCAGGAGAATCGCTTGAACTCAGGAGGCGGAGGTTGCAATGAGCCACGCTCCTGTCACTGCACTCCAACCTGGGCAACAGAGTGAGACTCCATTAAAAAAAAAAGAAAAACGCAACTTCCTCCACATAATTTCCCCATGAATATTTTATCTACGTTGATATGGCTCACATTCTTACCCACAGAGCGTTTCCAAGGCAGATGTACTTTCTAGGATGCAAGAGAGGTACACATGAAAGCACCACCTGGCTGTTAGGCTCGAGCTGAGACAGAGGGAAGGGAAAAATAAGCTCTCTATTCCTAAATGAGCTCTCAGCAAGTTGCAGAGGCTACAGCAGCCGTTTTTTTGGTTTAACTTGAATAAATTTTAAAAAGTATAGGGAGGATTTCCAGTTCCAGAATGATGGGGCTAGCATATTTTGCCTTAGTCCCCCCTCTTATCGTACCTAAAACCTTGGATAAAACAAATGCATCAAGCAGCAGAAGATTCCACAAGGTAGAGATGGAGAAGACTGAGTTTCTAGGGACCTCCAGATGCAAGAAACAACTTGGTGGCCTAATTAAAAGAATTGTTGAAGGAAGTTCTTCAAAGAGAGAGAAAATGACAACAAAAAGAAACTTGGAACATTAGTGCAAAGGGAGAACAACAGAGTAGGAAAATATATGGGTAAATAAAACACACTACTCATTTCCTCATGATTTTTAAAAATTAAGTCTGATGATTGAAAGCAAAATTATGTATTGTAATATAGTTCTCAATGTATGTAAAGAAGATATTTAGGACAATGTGAGATGGCTAAAATGTCTTCAGTGATAGTAAGAGTCACACATTTCATTTGAAGTGCCAAAATATTAACATTAGTAGACTTTGATTAGTTTCAGAGGTATTGCATCATCTCTAGAGTAACCACTAAAAAATATACAAAAAGATATTCTCAGAAACACTATAGGTAGAGCAAAATGGAACACTAAAAATGTTCAAATCACTCACAGGAAAGCAGAAAGGGAAAGTAGATAAACAACAATCAAGGAAAACAAACAGAAAACAAATACTAAAATGGCAGAGTTAAGCCTTAACAAATTACCAATAATTTTATTAAGTGTAAATGTTCTAAATATACCAGTTAAAGGACAGAGATTGGTAGAGCAAATTAAAAAAAAATGACTCATCAATACAGTGTCTACGAGAAACTAATTTTAATTTTATTGATAGAAGTAGTATGAAAGTAAAGATGTGTCATACAAACACCAATCAAAAGAAATCCAGAGAGCCTACATTAATAGCTAGAGTGGCTACATTAATATCACATAAAGTAGACTTCAGACTAATGAAAATTATCAGAGACAGAAAGGAATTGTCTCGATAAAACTGTCCATCCATCAAGAAGACGTACAATTTTAATTCATGGTTTCAGGTCATAAAGGTGTGGGACTAGACTTTGACTATTGTACTTGCATGACCCTGGGCTTCAGTTTTCTAAGTTTCTCTCAGATTCTGTGTTCCCATCCTAAAGATGGAGCCTATGCTATAGAATTGTTCAAAGGTATAAATTAGGTCATTACATGAAAGTACCAAGATCTTGTTTTATATTCGCTTTTCTCTTTACGCTATAAATGCTTTGGCCTGAAAAAGAATCTAAGAAATCCTTGAAGTAACTTTAACTTTTCAACTCTTTACTTATCATTTCTTTCTCGTGAATGGTCATGTGCATTATGGAAGATTGCAATTTGGTGAATTAATAAAGATATTAGAAATGCAGATTCTAAGTAACTTTAAAACCCATTGTGTAATGCAAGTAAATCAATGGAATATCTACTGAGACAGAATATAGTGATTGTATATAGTAATGAAGTGTAATCCCAATGATTACATATTTTACCTAGCTCTTCTTTTCAGAATTAAATTTGGACGGAAAAGTAAGGAATCAGAGAGATTAATAAGACCATGCAATTATTTTTTAATATTCTACAAAACAAGAAGAAACGAAAAAAAGAAAAAATGATTCTCAAAGTAATTTCACTTGATGTATTTCTTCTTTCCTTCCTTCCTTCCTTCCTTCCTTCCTTCCTTCCTTCCTCCCTCCCTCCCTCCCTTCCTCCCTGCCTCCCACCCTTCCTTCTTCCCTCGCTCTCTCCCTTTCTCCCCTCCCTTCGTCCTGTCCTTCCTCTGCTCGCTTCCTTCCTTCCCTACTTTATCTTCCTTTTCAGTAGAAAATGGAGGATCTTATCTTTTCCTTTCAAGCATAATCCTTACCATTGTATGTGTTTGTGTCTGTGTGTGTCTGCGTGTGTGTGTTTTAACTACTCTAATTGATGATTTGGGTATAACTAAAATAAAAAGCTGTAGTTGAAATTAACTTTTCTATTTCCACAGTAAATGGTCTAGGTTGAAATGTAATATTACAAAAGATACTATAAACATTTTCTAAGAAAAAGAAGAAGCAGAAAACAATAATGAATGTACTTCCCCACCCCCAGCATACTCTTCTATCACCTGCTATTGATAGCTGACAGCACAGCCTCCTAAAGCTGGCAGGCACCATTATTTTCATCCATCATAATTGATCAAAACACTACAGTGAAGTAAGAGATTTACACATTTGCCCTACATTTCGACTTAATTTTAAGTAATGACCTCAGTTACCAACTGAGTTACTAAATGAATAATTGCAAATAAAAGAGTTGAAATTTGAAACATCTAAGTTTGAAGTCAGCAGTGCACTAATAGGAATAAAACTGAGGGCATTAGTCCGGTCTTACACTGCTATAAAAAACAAACAAACAAACAAACAAACAACAAAAAAAGCAAACAAAAAGAAAAACCTGATACTGGGTAATTTATAAAGAAAAGAGGTTTAACTGGGTCATTGTTCCACAGCTTGTACAGGAAGCATAGCTGGGAAGGTCTCAGGAAACTTACAATTATGGCGGAAAGCAAAGGGGAAATAAGCACATCTTACATGGCCAGAGCAGGAGGAAAAGAGAGAAGGGAAGTGCTACATACCTTTAAACAACCAGATCTCTTGAGACCTCTATCACAGAACAGCAGCAAAGGGGAAGCCCACCCCATGATCCAACCATCTCCCACCAGGCCCCACTTCCAACACTGAGGATTACAAATTGACTTGAGATTTGGGCAGGGACACAAATCCAAACCATATCACTGATGTTCCTAGATTTCTTTTGGGGATTCAATTCATTGTGTATAGCTGCATTCAAAAACATTCAGATACTTTAACAACTTGTGAGATCTAGGACACTAGAGCCTACTAAAACTCATGCTCTCGAGTCAAAGCTTAAGAAAACACCGTCTTTTCAGCTGCATTTTTTTATAATTAAACTGCCTAGGAAAGAGGTGCAGATTAACACAGCTCCAGTAGCTCCTGGTTTTCTGCACTATACAGTTAGGAAAGCTAGTAATTTAAAAAATATAATGAGCTCATTGGATGATAATCAGAAGAAAAATCTACTGTCTAGCTAGAGAAGGAGCTAGCGAGGTCCTAAATTTATTTTATCATATTTAATTGCTGTAATTTATCAATTTTATGTTCTTAGACTTTATATACCACTAACTTCTAAAAGGATTTGTGGCAGTTTTCAAAGTTATTCCTAATGTTAATTATTATTGTTTTAAAATAAGTAGAAAAGGATCTTTAAGGAGGAGTAAAGAAAATAAATGGCACCAATATCTCTTATCAATAGATATTACCAATATCATTACTCCTGTTGTCCAGGACCAATAAATTTGATCTGAAAAAAGTGATATCAAAGTCATATGTATCATAAGATTAAGGCAGGACTTGCTAGCCTACATAAGAGATGTTTGATAACTAACTTGTATATTCACCTCCCATAGTCCCATTCTCTTCATGTTATAGCTAAGTCCTAGCCCATTTTGTTAAACAATTTACCAGAATGTTCAAAGGGAGAAAGTTCAGATTGATTCCTGTTCATTTGATGAATTTGGTTTCAAGATAAGCTTATAAAAGTCTACATTCATAGACAAAGAACAAAACAAGTTTTGTTTTCTTTTAAAATATCAACTGGCTTATAGAAAACAGGCAAAAGAAGAAGAAAAAAAAAAAAACTAAGATAAAGCATTCAGCATCTCAGCTCTAATAGTTCTACTCACTCAGACTAAATTCCCTTTAGAATGCCAAAGAAGCGAAATGCTTCAGGGCTGTTCGTCCAAAGTCTTGAGATGCTGTGATTGAAAGTAACATGTGGAATCTGTCGGAGAAATGTAAGCTAAGTCAAAAGAAAATGGCACAAGTAATAAGTCAAGATAGAGTGGAGGCTATTTAGAGAAAAGAAATAGCTTCAGGGAAATATTGTGAGACACAGACAGAAATTTCAAAGAAAGAGAAACAATTCGCTTACATAGAACATACACTCTTAAATATGTGTCTATCTATTCACTATCTATATATGCGCAGAATTAAATACTGATCTGTAACCCAGAAAAATTGTAATATACTTCATTGATACAGTAATTTTCTTTTTTAATGAACTAAAAATAGAAAAGACTGTATGTGCCTTGGCATGGTAGAAAAAGTCCTCAACTAGAGACAAGAGAACTGGGTTCTACCTGGCTCACTCACCAAAGGCTCTGGCTTCAATGGGGAGGTCATTTCACTTATCTGGGTCTGCAGTTTTCACAACTATAAGGTGAAACGAGATGACTTCAGAGGTCCCTTAAGTTCTGTCTATGAATCCATAAGTCTAGCACCTCTCATGCCTTGGATGTTTGACAAAGGCTCTACTGAAGCTGATATCTACTTTTTTACCATCAGAAGCAAATATAATGTAAAGAATATAGGAAATTTTATATGGCAAAACAGTAACCTTAGAGAACTGGAATGAGACGGCTAAGGAGGTTTTATTTAAAATTATGCTAGAGCAAATTGGAAAATGTTTACAGGAGGCATTCAGTATTTAAAGTTATGTTAAGAATGGAATTAAGTATTTATATCTTAAAATGTGTATAGATGAAATATACCTAGAAGGGTAAACTTTAGATTTTATTCCGTTCCACAGACACATTGCAGTTTTAGCACTATCTCAAAATGATCAACATGCTCACTGGTTCCTTTCATGTTTTTGGCTTAGTTTTTGAGCATGCACACTAGATAATCTGTACTCACAATTTCAAATATTATATGGTCTTCGATCAATGAAGCTTAACACCAGGTAATACCTGCAGCCCATTTGCTGGTGAGCAAGTCACACCCCCAAGAAGGTCCAAACTTTTGAGAGGGAGATGAGGCACAAAGTAAGCTTTTTTTTTTTTTTTTTTTTTTTTTTTTTTTTTTTTTTTTTTTTTTTTTGAGACAGAGTCTCTCATTGTCCCCAAAGCTGGAGTGCAGTGACATGATCTCGGCTCACTGCAACCTGTGCCTCCCAGGTTCAAGTGATTCTCCCGCCTCAGCCTCCCGAGTAGCTGGGATTACAGGTGCCCGCCACCACACCAGGCTAATTTTTTGTATTTTTAGGTGAAGACAGGGTTTCACTATGTTGACTAGGCTGGTCTTGGATGCCTGACCTCATGATTCACCCACCTCGGCCTCCCAAAGTGCTGGGATTACAGGCGTGAGCCACCACACCCGGTCAGAACTAGGCTATTCTTAGATAGTGGCAGCTGGTGAGGATAGGCATGGAATGTTCTATATTCCACCTTTGAAGCAGCTCCTCAACATTCCTGTGCCTCTTCTAATAACAACTCCCTCAAAAAATTAAATTAAATTAAAAAAAAAAAAAAAAAAAAAACACTGAAAAAGTGATGGCTCTCCAACATTCATGTGACCAAAAGGGAAAGGGTAGTTATCAGAGCTCTAGTGAAAGGACCCACTCCTTTCTCATTTCACAGAAGGCACCAGATCCGTAATCCCACAGTCTCTCAGTGACTCATTTTCCTCACCTGGATAGTGGTTATAATAGTAGTATCAACTTTATTGAGTTGTGAAGATTAAATGAGATAATCCATCTAAAGAGCTTAGAAAAATGCGGGAAACACATACTACATGTCATAAAAATGTTGTTGTTCTGATTGCCATTATTATCATATAGCAGCAGTATCCTGATTCCCTGGATAATGAACATTTAATTTCCAAAGACGAAAGAGGTTTACAAGTACAAATCCACTGAACTTGCAGGCAAATATACATAAAAGTGTACAATTCCCTAGTCATTGTTCTGTCCTTGTCCCTGGGGTTCGTGGATGTCAATCATATTGCTGTTACACAAAGGTGACTTCAAAAATTATAACATCACCCTGGACCACTCAGGTTTTGTAAAATGTATGTGAAAGATTAACACAGACACAACACAACACTGATTTTTGATTTTATGTTCTGTACTAAATATTTCCCAAAACATGTGAAAGTAGAATTTTAGGGTCCCAAGCATGAACAGCACTAAAGGTGACATTCTAATGAGTCCTCTAGAAATACATCGAACATACACTCATTTTACAGCACCTACAGCATTTGATATCTAGGGGCTCTTAGAACAGTGCCTTGCTTATGGTAAGTGTTACGAAAGGATCTGTTGCTGTTGTCATGATCATCATCATCACTTGTGTAAGGACCTATGTACCTGTGTCTATTCTCTCTAGCCATTAGACAACAAGCTTCTCCAAAGTAGAGATCATGGTTTATTCTTCTTGCTATCTCTACTACACTGAATACTGCCTGACCTCAAAAGCATTCACTAATATATGAATCATTCAATACATAAATGAATGCAAGAATGAATAGTAAAATAATTGAGAGAGTAAATAAGAGCAAATAGATTTGTTGGTCCTTTTCTCTTCTGCTGTGGTCATCTGATCATTTCCTTGATCTCTTGCCAAGCTGTTGTCAAGTTTGATTTGTGACTTTGGTGAAATATATACTGGCTTTTATAAGTCTTATTAATCTCTTTCTTCTTGCTAACTTGCATGTGGATAATGCAATGCTAAGGTGGTATGACTCTGGGATAAATTCTGTTTTTTCTACAAAATGAAAATAAAGTCTAGTTTGGGCTAGATAAATATGAATCTAAACAAAGAAATGAGATTAGTTTCATGATCTCATCTGTGTGTGAGTGTGTGGTGTAAAATTGTCAGACAATATTTACCAACATCCCTGAGGTTTTGATTCAGGGATTCTCAGCTTTTATGAGGCTAGTCACCTCATTTACAGGTCCACAGCTGCAGTTCTTGCCCATATAAACTTTGTTTCTGAGTAACAACTCACACTATCTAAATTCAGGAGAGGTTGATATACAAACCTGAACGCTGACATTTTCATGTACATACATCATAGGAAACAGTCATAAGGACTACTTTGCTAGTGTATGCGTTCCTTGAGGGGAACTTTATTTTGGTGGTGAAATCAAAGTTGTTTGGTGATCAAAAACTCAAATTAAGGAGAATTAGGTGGTCTTAATATAGCAATACTCAGCAAAGAAAAGCAAGGTCGTCGCCTCATTTTAGGGACAGAGCTTTCTGGGGCCTCTGTTTAGAAACTCCCTTCCCTGGAAATACACAAAGACCCATGGACAGTATCCTGATGTAGTCTCAAGAACTGCTGTGCGGAATAAATGAGGTAATATATGTAGGGTATATTGTCAGGTAAGTCATATTGCCACTGAGAAGTACAAACATAATCTTGATCCTAAACTTACATTCACTATGTCTTCTAACTGATCCCTGAGAATACCTTTCACTCATCAGAATCTTAATATGTGCATTTTTTAGGAGTGTTAACATCTCCTGGGCTCCAAGCAAAGGACAATTCAACTCCTATATTAGAAGAATGTTCTTAATCAGTGGCCCTAACTCCCACCCCCATCCCTCTCTTTTAGATATAAAATTTCAGCTGTACATTATCTTTTATGTTTAATAACTGCTTATCAGAAAACAGAAAATACTTGTGATATTTTGATCAATTAGGTACTTCTAGCAATTTTAATCCCAACTCACTCAATATAGAGAAATAAATCAAAATATTGTAGTTTACCCCTAGAGAAAACTTCTTAAAATGTCCTATTTCAATTTATAAACATATTTTTGGCCGGGCGCGGTGGCTCACACCTGTAATCCCAGCACTTTGGGAGGCTGAGACGGGCGGATCACGAGGTCAGGAGATCGAAATCATCCTGGCTAACACGGTGAAACCCCGTCTCTACTGAAAATACAAAAAATTAGCCGGGCGTGGTGGTGGGCGCCTGTAGTCCCAGCTACTCGGGAGGCTGAGGCAGGAGAATGGCGTGAACCCGGGAGGCGGAGCTTGCAGTGAGCTGAGATCGCGCCACTGCACTCCAGCCTGGGCGTCTGAGCAAGACTCCGTCTCAAAAAAAAAAACCAAAAAAAACATGTTTTTTATTTCAAAGAATGATAATAAATTGATTAGTAAAAGATTTTAAAACTGAAAATAAATTATGTTGACACAAATTTTGTGGTATAATAACAATGAAAACATAATTTTAAGGATAAAACAACCATCTAAAATTATTTTAAGATCTTATTTACATATACATTTTTAGTAAATAATTGTGAATTATAAACTGCTATTTTTTAAAAGTTGATTTATTTTAAAGAGTGACATCATGCTTTTATAGCAAGAAATTACTCTTTTGTAACACAGTGATTAAATCTTACAATGAAAGGTTTTGAAACACAAGATTTGGTAGCTGGGGCCCATTTGGTACCAGTGAGGGTCTGAAAACTGGTCAGATTCTGTGTCTGTTTTGCCGATAAAGTCCACGTGATTTTCTGAAGATGAGAGGTGTGTGTGTGAGGTTCATGGCAATAAAGTTACAGCCAAGGACGGAACAGTCTGCTATTAGCAGTCAGGTACTTTTATGTCAACTGTAAAATAACCGAGGAAATAGATAGGTTTCCACATTCTTTTAAGTGATATACAAGAAAAGCATTTGAAGAGCACTGGAGTAAGCTGATTTCCTGTTTTCTGTTGAAGCATTCTCTACTAAAAATGTCAGTGTTGCTGATTTAGCCACAGATTTAGGAAAGCTAACATAATAAGGTATGCTATCTATGTTGCGGTTGCTTTAATGTTCCATGACCTCCTTAGTCATATTTAATGTTATTGTTTAGGTATGGTTATTTTGCTGTTCTGTTTGGTTTTGCAGATCATGGACTGAGTCCATCTTCAGTTTGCCTTTTCATAATGTTGATCCCAGAACACCATTCTTCTCTGTGTTCCTGTGCTAACTTGTTGATTTTCCTACCTACTGTGAAGGTGGGAAGAGGGTGAGGACATCATAAACAAGGATGGAAACATCTTGGGACAAACAACAGAATAGTCAATGCTACTTCTGGGTAATAAGACACAAGTGGTTAAACCTTAAGCTTTTTAAAAAGTGTTTCTTGGAACTAGAAACAGCAAGATCCTTAAAGGAAATGATCATGGAGAGTCACCACTATCATCTAAGGCCAGAATTTCAGGCTCTTAGCACTCAAGAAAATAAAATTCTACTTCCTGAAAATCAAAGGGAAATTTAATAAATACATTTCCACGGAAAAAAAAAAATGATTACCATGCCACAATAAATCTTTTTAGGAGTTACACTGCCATCTCTTTGAAGCTGACCAACTTTAATTATTGATCAGTTGCATGCATGCTTCCTTGCTCGGGAAAAAAAAAAGAAGAAAAGAAAATATCAGAACCCTCGAACAGGTGACAGGCAGGCTATCACACATGTCTGTGCAGTCTGTTCACTGTCAAACATGGGGTGGAGAATGAGAGGCATAGATATTTGGTATCCAGGCAGACAGAAGAGCAATGCTTAGCATTTTAGGGGAACAATAATGCCCAAATGTCATTTTATATATGAAATCTTCTCTGACCACCTCATTTAAAAGAGCAACAACACACACGTACATAGCATTAAGTATGTCTTTATTATCTGTATTTTTGGTGCTGGGGCCTTGCTGACTCAGGAGAAACTGCCCCTTCCTGGATTAGTCTCTCCCTAGAGATAGTAAAATCCGCTGGCCTATGAGCACACCTGTGATATGCAAACCAACCAATCTATGGCCCACACCCCCAACCACCTCCCCTATGGGGCTCTCACACAATCACTGTCCACCTGCCGTAATCTCCCCAGAGTTATGTAACGGGCAACTAAGGACAGTCCCTATACCACAGAATCCACTAAAAATATTCACACTAGCCAATCCAGAATCTGTTTCCCCTGCCTCACCTGTTTATTGCTACATAAACCATAATACAAGCTCTTGTTCACATTTTCCTTTTGCTCATCTTCCTCCTGACTGACCCTGGTGTTTCCCCATGTGACCTTGCATGCTGTGGCATGATGTGTCTCCTACTCCTGGGATCTGTGAGTAACAAACTATCACTCAGTGCCAATTGTTTCCTAATCCACTGGCCACCCTATGCCTGAATAATAGTAACACACATCTTAAAACACACACGCATGTGCACATACACATGCACACACACACGTGAACACACATATACACGCACACACTCACACTTTAGTCCCTCCCTCTTTATTTCACTCCATACCACTCATCAATGTCTAACACGCCCTATCATTCACTTTAGTTTGTGTCTGTTTCACATCACTAGAATGTAAGATCCATCAAGGCAGAGATTTGAGTCTTTTTTTTTTTTCACTGTTGTATCTCTTCAACACTAGAACAGGGCCCAGATATATAACAGGTTCATAGTAAATATTTCTTGTAAAAACGAATGAACTAGAAATAGCCTCAGTAAATGGTCATTACAACTTGTCAATTATTGTCAGAAAGACTGTCTTAAAATCTTCTACTCAAAAACTAAAATCATGGTATCTGGCAGATACATCCTAAATTAATTTGGCTTATATCCAATGACATCAGGAAAAAAGTCTAATATTTTGTAACTTCAGGGAACCTTTTGCAATTAAAGAATTCATTCTGGGGTATTCAAAAGGAGCTATTTATTCTAAATCATAATTTAATTGGGAGTGCAATTGAGAATTTTCTGTGGCTGACTGGTTGAGTTAGATAAGCAAATCCAAAAAGCACTCATTATAGGGACCCTCAGTATTTGCAAAATATCACCAGTCCTGCCACCTTTTCCCGCACTCTGTTGATTTTTAAGTGTGTGAGTCTTCCCGAGACCACTTACTCAGAATGCCTCCTTTGGGTCTCTTACAAGAGAACCCCAAAACAACCTTTAATTGCTTATTTTCCAGAGTCTATCAAAAACCCAGTTAGGAGAAATAATATTTACAAAGAATGGCTTAAAAGTATCACTTTGCCAAAGGTTTTATATCTCAATAAACCCAAACAAACCATCAGATAGCTGGATGCTTGGGCCATGTTTCTTTTGGCCTCTAGTTAAATTATTTGCACTGACTATCCTTTTGGATTCATGGCTATGGCTATGCCGAAATCATCCAAGAACCCATCCATATGCCAATTAAAATAAACAAAGGGAAAAGGAAACTGTGCTCGTCTATCAACAAGGAAACAATTACAGTGAACCAATCAGAGCACATGAGGTTCTGTTTCCCATGAAGATTTAGGGTGCTACCTATGCCTACATCTTAAAGTCAACCTGAAAGTGGTGAGCAGCACAGAGTATTTCTGTGCATATGAGGTGGGTCAAGGAGCACCCTGCAGGAATGATGTCTGATAACATAAAAGGCCAGGACACATTGTAGAGGGAGGGTGTCCCTTTTCTACATGACACTAACTGAAGTGGAGATTAAAGAGGGTCTCACTTCCCAAGAAGTAGTAGTTTATAGACTTCAAGGATGTCCCCTCAAATGTAGGATTCTTACTTACTAAAATCTTTTTCCTAATAACATACGTCCTTGGCTTATGCTAAGAAACCCTAACACAGGAAGATGGTGCATAGAAGGCAGGACAAGCTTGCAGCTCCTGCTTGGACAGACAGAGCAGCATGTCGAGACTCACATTGTGAACTTTTGCTCTAAGAACCACAGGAACATACCAAGAAATCGAGAGAATCCACAGACCCTCTGAAGGAACTGGGTCACTGCTACAGGTTTCATGAGACACTGAAAAACTGTGAGTCTGCTTGCTTTCTCAGCAGGGAGGCTTGTGGTCTGGGGAAATTCTCAGCCCTGGTCACCAGCTGCCTGGAAACAGACTTGATGCTATTGCTGGGGGTGGTCAGGGGTTGGGGCACGGTTGGAGTGAGACCAGCTTTTGGGACTGTGGGCTATGTGGGAGTGGGGTGAGGCCTGTGACTGCCGGGTTTCCCTCACCTCCCTAGTGACCTATATGACTCAGCAGAGGCAGCCATAATCTAGTAGTAATTACTACTAGACCTAAAAAATGAGATAGACAGTAACACAGTAATAGTGGGGGATGTAATGCTCCACTGACTGCACTAGACAGGTCATCAAGACAGAAAGTCAACAAAGAAACAAGGGACTTAAACTATACACTACAACAAATGGAATTAATAGATATTTACAGAACATTCTACCCGACAACTGCAGAATATGCATTATGTTCATCAGCACATGGAACATTCTCCAAGACAGACCATATGATAGGACACAAAACAAGCCTCAGTAAATTTAAGAAAATCAAAATTATATCAGGTACTCTCCCAGACCATAGTGGAATAAAACTGAAAATCAGCTTCAAAAGGAACCCTCAAAACCATGCAAATACACGGAAATTCAATAAACTGATCCTCGATGATCATTGGGTCAACGATGAGATTAAGATAAAAATTTAAAAAATATTTGAACTGAATAATAGTGACACATCCTATCAAAACCTCTGGGATACAGCAAAAGCAGTGCTAAAAGGAAAGTTCATAGCATTCATGCCTACATCAAAAAGTCTGAAAGAGCACAAACAGACAATCTAAGGTCAAACCTCATGGAATTGGAGAAACAAGAACAATCCAAACCCAAACCCAGCAGAAGAAAATAAATAAAAAAGATGAGAGCAGAACTAAATGAAACTGAAACGAACAAACAAACAAAAATATAAAAGATAAATGAAACAAACAAAAAAAAAACTGGTTCATTCAAAAGATGAACAAAATTGATAGACTATTAGCAAGATTAACCAAGAAAAAAACAAAACAAAAAAAAATCCAAATATGCTCAATTAGAAACGAAATGGGGGATATTACAACTGATACCACAGAAATACAAAAGATTATTCAAGGGTACTATGAGCACCTTTACACACATAAACTAGAAAACCTAGAGGAGGATAAATTCCTGGAAATATTAAACCAGGAAGATGCAGAAACTCTGAACAGACCAGTAATAAGTGAGATTGAAATGGTAATTTTTTAAAAAACAACAACAACAAAAAAGTCCAGGACCACACAGATTCACAGCTGAATTCTATGAGACATTCAAAGAAGAATTGGTACCAATCCTATTGATACTATTCTACGGGATAAAGAAAGAGGGAATCCTCCCTAAATCATTCTATGAAGCCAGTATCACCCAATACCGAAACCAGAAAAGGACATAACAAAAAAAAGAACCTACAGACGAATATCCCTGATGAACATAGATGCAAAATCCTCAACAAAACATTAGCTAACTCAATCCCACAGCATATCAAAAAGATAATCTGATATGATCAAGTGGGTTTCCTACCAGGGAGGCAGGGATGGTTTAACACACATAAGTCATAAATGTGATACACCACATAAACAGAATTAAAAATGATGTGATCATCTCAATAGATGCAGAAAAAGCATTTGACAAAATCTAGCATTCTTTTATGATTAAAAACCTCAGCAAAATCAGCATAGAAGGGGCATACTTTAAGGTAATAAAAAACATCTATGACAAACCCACAGCAAACATTGTACCGAACAGGGAAAAGTTGAAAGCATTCTCTCTGAGAACTAGAACAAGACAAGGATGCCAACTTTCACCACTTCTATTCAACACAGTACTAGAAGTCCTAGCTAGACAATTAGACAAGAGAAAGAAATTAAGGGCATCCCAATTGGTAAAGAGGAAGTCAAACTGTTGCTGTTTGTTGATGATATGATCATATACCTAGAAAACCCTAAAAGCTCTTCCAAAAAGCTCCTAGAACAGGTAAATGAAATTAGCGAAGTTTCAGGATAAAAAATTAATGTATACAAATCAGTAGCTCTGCTATAAACCAACAGCAACCAAGCTGAGAATCAAATAAAGAACTCAATACCTTTTACAATAGCTGCAAATAAAATAAAATAAAATAAAATAAAATAAAATAAAATAAAATAAAATAAAATACTTAGGAATATAACCTTACCAAGGAGGTCAAAGACCTTTACAAGGACAACTACAAAACACTGCAGAAAGAAATCATAGATGACACAAACGAATCCAAACACATCCCATGCTCATGGATGGTTAGAATCAATATTGTGAAAAGGACCATACTGCCAAAAGTAATCTACAAATTTAATGCAATTCCCATCAAAATACCGCCATGATTTTTAACAGAACTAGAAAAAAAAAATCCTAAAATTCATATAGAACCAGAAAAGAGCCCGCATAGCCAAAGCAAGACTGAGCAAAAAGAACAAATCTGGAGGCATCACATTACCCAACTTCAAATTATACTATAAGGCCATAGTCTCCCAAACAGCATGGTACTGATATAAAAATAGGATAGACCAATGGAACAGAATAGAGAACTCAGAAATAAAGCCAAATACTTATAGCCAACTGATCTTCAACAAAACAAACGAAAACATAAGGTGGGGAAAGGACAACCTGTTCAACAAATGGTGCTGGGATAACTGGAAAGCCACATGTAGAAGAATGAGACTGGATCCTCATCTCTCACCTTATACAAAACTCAACTCAACATGGATCGAAGACCTAAATCTAAGACCTGAACTATAAAAATTCTAGATGATAACATCAAAAAAGCCCTTTGAGACACTGGCTTAGGCAAAGACTTCATGACCAAGAACTCGAAAGCAAATGCAACAAAAACAAAGATATAGATGGAACTTAAATAAACTAAAAAGCTTCTGCACAGCAAAAGAAATAATCAGCAGAGTTAACAGACAGCCCACAGAGTGGGAGAAAATCTTCATAATCTATACATCCGACAAAGGATTAATATCCAGAATCTACAAAGAACTCAAACAAATCAGCAAAAAACAAACAAACAAACAATCCCATCAAAACGTAGGCTAAGGACTGGAATAGACAATTCTCAAAAGAAGATATACAAATGGCCAACAAGCATATGGAAAAATGCTCAACATCACCAACTATCAGGGAAATGCAAATCAAAACCACAAGGCAATACCACCTCACTCCTGCAAGAATGGACATAATCAAAAAAACAAAAAATAAAAGATGTTGGCGTGAAGGTGGTAAACAGGGAACACTTTTACATTGCTGGTGGGAATGTAAACCAGTATAACCACTATGGAAAATAGTGTAGAGATTCCTTGAAGAAATAAAAGTAGATCTACCATTTGATCCAGCAATCCCACTACTAGGTATCTACCCAGAGGAAAAGAAGTCATTATATGAAAAAGATACTTGCACACACATGTTTATAGCAGCACAATTTGCAATTGCAAAAATATAGAACCAGCCCAAATGTCCATCAATCAATTAGTATATAAAGAAATTGTTATACATATATATATGTGTATATATATACATATATGTGTGTGTGTGTACACATACACACACATCATACATATATACCATGGAATACTACTCAGCCATAAAAAGGAATGAAATAATGGCATTTGTGGCAACCTGGATGGGATTGGAGACTTATTCTAAGTGAAGTAACTCAGGAATGGAAACCAAACACCATATGCTCCCACTCATAAGTGGGAGCTAAGCTATGAGGAAACAGAGGCATAAAAAGGATACAATGAACTTTGGGGACTCTGGGCAAAGTGCAGGTGGGGGTGAGGGATAAAAAACTACACATCGGGTACAATATACACTGCTTGGGTGATGGGTGCACCAAAATCTCAGAAATTACCACTAAAGAACTTACGCATGTAACCAAATACTACCTACTACTCAAAAACCTATTGAAATAAGAAATAAATAAATAAATAAATAAATAAATAAATAAATAAATAAGAAACCCGAACACAGAAAACCATGAGGCATCCATTATTTCCAAAACTATGTGGATGTTGATAAAACCTTTGACCACTACACTTCAACCTGAAGAAATACTGCATAGTGTTTGCTTTTTTTCTCACCTAAAGTTGAGGAAAAATTTTGTTCCTTTTAAAGAAATGGCATACATTTTCATAATGGACATTGAGAACCCTGTAACTGTTGGTTTCTCTTTTGCTTTATTCTTCAAGAAGTTCAGAACCAAAATCTCAACTTGACTAACTGATTGTTTAAAAGAGGTGTCTGATAAGTTGTCATTCCAAATACCACTTCCCACCATACACCTCCCAGACCCTCCTTGATCTTCTGTTCTCTATATTTTCTCTAATTCTCATATTGCATCTATTTGTACTTCAGTCTTACTGTGTGCTTTTCAAAATCCTTTGCGGAGTGATGAAGATAATCAGATAATTAAGTAGGCACATGAAATCTCACCGGCTACATGCCTTTGGAAATAATCATTAAAGTTCCTTTAAGTGGGACATAGAAAAATAATGTGGCCAAATTGAAATTCGAAGAAGTGTGATAAATTTCCTATTTTTACATCTATATCTTTTCTCATTGTGATGCATCTTGAAGACTTTAAATGTAATAATTCTCTAACCATCTAGGAAAATATGGCAAAAAGTTAAATAACCAGATGCTCTTGTCCCAAGAAATATCAAGATTTGAAATTAACATAAAATTAGAACTAGTGAGCCAGATTAATAAAAAATACTCAAATTAACCCATTTCATATCATGTACACATAAAGGTGTTAAAGAAATCTAAAATACTTAACTAGTATTTATTGTAGTAATATATACTGCTAATTTAGTATCCTATCATCTTTTCACATTTGGCTACTATATGAAGTTGAATGATTTATAGATTTTTACAACTTCACTTTTTCCCCATAAGAATTTAGTGATACTTTCAGACCAAATATATATTTAAAACTTACAATTACTAGCAAACTAATGCTCCTTTTATACTTTGATTTTGGTGACTCAGCTTCAAAGGTCCTTTCTGAGTCTTGATAAGGTTCATGAGTACTTATTCTTATATAATATGTGCAATCAAAAAATCCTGCATTAATTTTGTAGAAATGATGTCTCAATTAGGCAACAGTTGGTAATTTAAATGCCAAAATGTTTAATTATCAGAACATCACCAGCTCTAGTAGCAGATGAAGGGCAAGCAGGTTGTTTGATCTTCATAAACCACCTGGTTGGAAAAGAAATTGGACCTTATGATAACTTATTCTTATTCCTTAAGGGACTAGCATATCAATGAAGTGTGCACATTTTACATAAGCATAATGAAAAGTTATGAGAAGCAGCTTTAAGGGCAAAAGTCAGATAAACAACTGGTCTGAGAGGCCTCAATGGGACTGGAGGGGATTCTCTGGGATGAAAACAGAAAACACATAAGCCAGGGTGGAAGAGGAGTAGCAGGAGACAGGCAAAGAAAATGGTTACCTTCCCCTTTGCAAATCCTGAGTGAATTCTACATGTGGTTAATGGGCCATCTTTTGAGTTTCTGGGTTGTTTTTATTTTATAATCTGTTTATTTCTATTTCTCTTTTTGTTTTCTAGCATAGACAAATTGTTAAGAAAAGAAGTTGTAAAACTCCCAAGGGCAAGAACTCTGTATATGAAATCCAGCCCAGTGGCTATACCATTGTAGATTCTAAGCAAATATTTGTTTAATTCACCCTTCAAGCTTTATTTTAATATATATTTCATGAATGTCTGTTGCATGTAAGAAATTGTTCTAGGTCAAACATGTCTATGGGCAAGGAGTAAGTAAATACTCTGGAGTTTGACAATTCCAATTATTTGACAGTGGGACAGGTCTCAACTTCCATTGATCCAGAAAATTCCTCGTTTTCTGCTTCCCCGACAAATAAATATATAAGCCATAGGCATTAATCTCTACATTAATGTCAGTTTTTTCATTGTCGTTAAAGTTTGCTGTTGCTGTTAATTTTCTACCAGCTAGACTCACCAGACTAGATGAAAGTTTGTTTTGGCTGTTGTAAGTTAATTTTTGTTGTCATCGTTAATTTTCCACCAGTTCTGCTTGCAAGACATATGTGTAAATTAAAACCTGTTTTAACGTTTCCAGACACTATATAGATGTAAAATTCTTAAGTGCAGCACGAGAAAGAGAATTTACCTATATATAACCAAAACAAATCTGATGATTATTATATCTAAATTCTTTGATGCCAAGTTTAAACTGTCTTGCCTGGGATCGTTTGCACTCTAAACCTTACCATCACACAATATACTCCAGTAACAAGCCTGTGCATGTGCCACCTGAATCTAAAATAAAAATTGAAACAAAACAAAAAAAATACAAATAAAAAATAAACTAGCTTCCCTCTTCTTTGTACTTATTGAGCAAATGATTCAAGGTTAAGCTTCAAACTGTCTGTCTACTTGGAAATAATATTATTTATTTTTCTTTTCAAAAAATCAATAATAAATATAACTTTCAAGTTTGTGGTACTCAAGATAAAATAATTTCTTAATGAGTTTGATGTTACAGGGCAAACAGGTATTTTTTTCAGTTTCATTGATTACAGAAGAAGATAAACATGGTAGAACTTTCATTTTGCAAAACAAATCTTGCAGCTAGTCTTTCTACTTAAAAATTATTTAATTATATTACTAATAATGAATGTTATTACATCTGAAAATTATCATATATAATCACACGTTCTCAAATTAGGGAGATCCAACATCTATTGCTAGCTCTGCTACTAACTGACTCCAAGGTCTTGGACATATCTAATTTCTCATGGTGTCAGCTTTTCACATGTAAAAGTGTTTATTTCACATGTAAAAGTGTTTATTTAAAATAAAAATACATTATATATAGTCTTTAAAAGTTTAAAAATTTAAATACAATACAGAAGCATATACTTATGTTTTCTGTTCCCTAAACTGCTTTCCTAATTCCCTCTTGACGAAAGAAGGGAATTGGCCTGGCATGGTGGCTCACACTTATAATCCCAGCACTTTGGGAGACTGAGGCGGGTGGATCACCTGAGGTTGGGAGTTCGAGACAAGCCTGACCAACATGGAGAAATCCCTCTCTACTTAAAAAAAAAAAAAAAAATACAAAATTAGCCAGGCACGGTGGCACATGCCTGTAATCCCAGCTGCTGGGGATGCTGAGGCAGGAGAACTGCTTGAACCCTGGAGGCAGAGGTTGTGGTGAGCTGAGATCACACCATTATACTCCAGCCTGGGTGACAAAAGCAAAACTCCATCTCAAGAAAAAAAAAAAAAAAGAAGAAGAAGGGAAAGAAGGGAATCATGGAAGATACATGGAGAAAAGAAACAGACTCAAACCATTCTGAAATATAGAGGCTTTTTAAATAAGATGAGTCGTGTGCTCACAGACAAAAAGAGCTTTGCTGCTAAGAAAAGAGTGTAAAACTCCCTAGGGCAGAAACTTATGTGCAAGAAACTGTTCTAGGTGACAGGGGACTGCAGCAAAGAAATAGGCAAAAATTCCCCATTTTTAGGGAAGTTACGTTTTAATAGGGAGTAAGACAATAATCAAGTAAATATAAAGAACCTCAGGTGGTACTAAGAGCTATGCAAAAAAATAAGCAGACAGATGGAGACATTTTGGGATTTGTGAGGCAGAGAAGCTACCGTATAACAAAATGCTCGGGAAACACTTCACTGATAAATTAAGATTTGACCAAAGCCCCAAAGAAACTGAGAGTCTGAGCCATGCAGACACCTCAAGGAAGATTGTTCCTGATGCCATTTTATTTTACTTTAATGGCACTTGTAAACTTCTGCCCAAAATTATCTCTCTTCCACAATCATAAGTGTTATTTACCAAAAGCCCACTATTGTGCAGAACTGCTATCCACGAAGCTCAAATCTAACAAAAATCAAAGGTAGAAATCTCCCTACCAAAGTGAGTGACAGGAGTTTCCATGAAGCTTGTTACGATGATATCAATAACAAGCATTTATTGAGGACTTATTTATGTCTGGCACGTTATACTCATTCCTTCATTCCATACCAACAATAACCACTGTATACAGAAAACCTAGTTAACGAACTAGTGTAAGGTTATACAGCTATCAAATAATCCAACCAAAATGCAAGTAGCTCTGTATCAATATTCAAGCTCTGAACTGCAATTCTTGCAATTCTCTGCCTCTCTCTGGTGCCAGATTGAGCATCATGATTTGCCAGAATTTGCCTTCCCTTCCATGTGTGTGCAAAGCTAAGGTTGTGTGTGCAAAGCTCAGGTTGTGTATGCAAAGTCAAGGTTGTGTTTGCAAAGTTAGTTTATATGGTCAGCTCAGGGGCTGCTTTCTTGGACTCAGCCTGATTGGTTGCTGAGTCAGCTCTCAATGGCTGTGGAAGAACTAAGCCAAGATCATGGCAGATCAAGAGAGGAGCAGTTGGATACCTTTTGAACTGAAAGCCTGGAGTGAAGGAAAGTGAAAGACTGCAGGGTCAACTAGAGCCCCCCCACCTTGACCTGCTCCAGGACCTTCCTGGAGTGGTACCACGATTCTGAAGTGGGCTTCCTTCTCAGACCTACTTTTCCTTTTAAAAATTTTTTTAGAGACAGAGTCTTGCTCTGTCACCCAGGCTGAAGTGCAATAGTATGATCATAGCTCACTGCAGCCTCAAACTCCTGGCCTCAATCAATCCACCAGCCTCAGCCTCCTACAGTGCTGGGATTACAGGCATGAGCCACCATGCTCAGCCCTTAGCATGATTTTTCAAGGGCAGAAGATGATCTCACATGGTGGCTGGAAAGCTTACTTCAGGGGCCTGATCAAAGGGAATTTCAGAGCTGAGCTGTCCAAGGTGGTGGCCACTAGCCACATGTGACTACTGAGTGAATAAAATGGGGCAAGTCCAAAATGAGATGTGCTCTAAGTGCAAAATACACACTGGATATATTTTAAATACATACAATGAATGTATTATGGAATCAAATGAAAAATCATGGAAAATAAATACCACACAAGTAATTTTTATATTTGTTACCCAATGAAATGATAACATTTTTGATATGTATAATGCCATATATTAAAATAAAATATATTTAAATTAATTCCATCCATTGCTTGACTTTTGAAAAATATGGCTACTGGGCAATTTAGAATTGCACAGGAAGCTCACTTTTGTGGTTTTCATCAAATTTCTATCGGACCATTTTGCTGGAGAATGTGGAAACATTTTGATGCTGTTCACTTCCATGCCCTTCACCTGTCTTGAAGGCACCCAGTTCTACCACACTGGGCTGGTTTGTCCCCTGGCCCCTGTGACACCTCCAGACCCATCATCATCCTCTTAGATACAATTATGACTTCCCCATTTCAAGACTTCCCCTAGTTGTTAAGAAAAGTAGTTCAGTTTCATCTATGTCCCTGCAAAGGACATGAACTCATCCTTTTTTATGGCTGTATAGTATTCCATGTTGTATTATGTGCCACATTTTCTTTATCCAGTCTATCATTGATGGGCATTTGGGTTAGTTCCAGGACTTTGCTATTGTGAATAGTGCCGCAGTAAACATACATGTGCATGTGTCTTTATAGTAGAATGATTTATAATCCTTTGGTTATATACCCAGTAATGGGATGGCTGGGTCAAATGGTATTTCTAGTTCTAGATCCTTGAGGAATTGCCACACTATCTTCCACTATGGTTGAACTAATTTACACCCCACCAACATTGTAAAAACGTTCCTATTTCTCCATATCCTCTCCAACATCTGTTGGTTCCTGACTTTTTAATGATCACCATTCTAACTGGCGTGAGATGCTATCTCATCGTGGTTTTGATTTGCATTTCGCTAATAACAAGTGATATTGAGCATTTGTACCCCAGAACTTTATGTATAATAATAAAAATCTGATAGTTCTGGTGTAAGATTGTAGATAAAAATAAAAATACTTACGCCAGTTAAATTAGAAAATATTTGGTTATCAACTGTTTATTACTTAAAATTTCAAAATAGATACTTAAAAATTCAAATAAAAAAGAAAAGTAGTTCAAATAAAAGGATCTACAAATAGATATCGCCAAATAAATGTCCTCCAACCCACTTTTGTCCCCTCAGGAATATATAAATTCCAATTGAAATTGAAAGTGGTTAAAATTAAAATGAATCTCTGATTCATGGCACCAGGGCATAAAGGAGAATTTTTACAGTATGTCATAGATAAGTTTGGGAAACAAATTAACTTCCTAGGATTGTGCTAATGGAAAAAAAGGAAAACACCAGTTTTTTGTTTTTGTTTTTGTTTTGTGTCGTGTTTGCAAGGGATTTCTGGGACCTTGGGGACTTCAGGGACACTGCAGAAATTTCTTTTCGCATCAAGGTGTACCTTTCTTTTTCCTTGGATGATTCAGAAGGTTTCTCACAGTTCTGCACTACAGCCTGTGGTGCTGTGTCCAGGCTAATTTCTCTTTCTCAAAACTGGGCTTTGACTTCCTCCTCTGGGTGGTTCTCTAAATTCATTCTTTTCTTGGGAAGAGAATCACACCAAATCCAACTCTAGAGCACTGAAGAGGGTTCAAGGGATTTGAGCTGTTAGCATGGTTGACCCCCTAACTGGTAAAGTCATTTACTAAACTCTACTCATGAATATACAGATTCCTTCTTCAAAGTTCACTTATGAGGTTTCCACAAAGGAAACAGTGCTGTGAAGGGCTGTGTAACTAGTTGAGGAGACATGAGTTGTCATTTCTGACATGACATGCTGATGAGAAAATCAAAAGGCTATAAAGGACTATTTCACTTATGGCAGAATTTCACTTACAATAAGTTCTGTCTCCAAAATTATTTTCAATTGTTTATTACGTACACATCTAATGCATTCCCCTTAATTTCAGAAGTATTGCTTTTTGCAAAAGGAGCCATTACTATATTGGTCACAAATTCACCTTTTTGCACAGAGCTTCCACCTGATTTAAAACAAGTCTCAAAGTTATCAGGTGGCGTTTATGACCAGCCTCATACTAGGAAAACTTTTCTCAATTTATTTATGTTAGATGACTTTCTAAAGATATTTAAGACTGAGAATATCATTATAAAAATGCACACACTGGAATTCACTACAAAATGTTTAAGCAGTCCACAGACTACTTTATTATAAGTCGTCAGCTATTTCAACCAATGAAATAATTGGATATGGTACTTTTTTCTTCTAAATATTATTTAATGCTTCCTACAACAAACATCGAGAATACTAGACACTCTGAATGTATATTCAGCCTTGGAAGTAAGTACACAGTGGGGCTTACAATTCAGCACACTGGACTCCTAGCTAAATGTGTGCTTGTCACAGCCACATCTGAATGAAAGTAATCCCCACACCTAGGCATCCCCCCACCATAGCGTGCATAAGCTGATATAATCACCTATGCCAGGCCCCTTGAAACAGGATTATTATCCTTCTTTGATGAAGGTCAGAGCCATGTCCTAAGGATGTAATATAAAATAAACCTAGATCTCTAAATATCTATGGAATTGAACTGCCTTGAGTGAACCTGATTGTGATGACAATGGCAAATTGTAACAGTGGCAAAAAAAAAAAAAAAGACTATTTCAACTAGGCCAGGCTCCTTCTGCTGTCTGATTGGGTCTTAGCTCGTACTGTATACTAAGGGTTTTATTTATAGATAAACAAAATCCTTATTGAGACTTATTGTGCCAGCCCACCAGAGAACATCAAAATACATTGCTGCAGAAAGTGACCATCAAATGCGGGAATGGTTTGCAGGAGAAAGCAGAAGAAATACCAAAATATAAGAAGTTTACCTTTATTTATAAAAGCTATCTTCTTTTACATACAATTCTACTATAGACTGGGCTTTTATAGCCAAAGATGAAATCATAGGAACTATCTGAGTTAAGAATTTACAGCAATCAATATGCCTAGACATGACTATGTACACAGCATTAAGCAATTTCAGTTGGAGTCCTAGTCGTAACTTTACATCTGAAGTCTTCCTGCGTNTGTGCTAATGGAAAAAAAGGACACCAGTTTTTTGTTTTGTTTTGTTTTGTGTCGTGTTTGCAAGGGATTTCTGGGACCTTGGGGACTTCAGGGACACTGCAGAAATTTCTTTTCGCATCAAGGTGTACCTTTCTTTTCCTTGGATGATTCAGAAGGTTTCTCACAGTTCTGCACTACAGCCTGTGGTGCTGTGTCCAGGCTAATTTCTCTTTCTCAAAACTGGGCTTTGACTTCCTCCTCTGGGTGGTTCTCTAAATTCATTCTTTTCTTGGGAAGAGAATCACACCAAATCCAACTCTAGAGCACTGAAGAGGGTTCAAGGGATTTGAGCTGTTAGCATGGTTGACCCCTAACTGGTAAAGTCATTTACTAAACTCTACTCATGAATATACAGATTCCTTCTTCAAAGTTCACTTATGAGGTTTCCACAAAGGAAACAGTGCTGTGAAGGGCTGTGTAACTAGTTGAGGAGACATGAGTTGTCATTTCTGACATGACATGCTGATGAGAAAATCAAAAGGCTATAAAGGACTATTTCACTTATGGCAGAATTTCACTTACAATAAGTTCTGTCTCCAAAATTATTTTCAATTGTTTATTACGTACACATCTAATGCATTCCCCTTAATTTCAGAAGTATTGCTTTTGCAAAAGGAGCCATTACTATATTGGTCACAAATTCACCTTTTGCACAGAGCTTCCACCTGATTTAAAACAAGTCTCAAAGTTATCAGGTGGCGTTTATGACCAGCCTCATACTAGGAAAACTTTTCTCAATTTATTTATGTTAGATGACTTTCTAAAGATATTTAAGACTGAGAATATCATTATAAAATGCACACACTGGAATTCACTACAAAATGTTTAAGCAGTCCACAGACTACTTTATTATAAGTCGTCAGCTATTTCAACCAATGAAATAATTGGATATGGTACTTTTTTCTTCTAAATATTATTTAATGCTTCCTACAACAAACATCGAGAATACTAGACACTCTGAATGTATATTCAGCCTTGGAAGTAAGTACACAGTGGGGCTTACAATTCAGCACACTGGACTCCTAGCTAAATGTGTGCTTGTCACAGCCACATCTGAATGAAAGTAATCCCCACACCTAGGCATCCCCCCACCATAGCGTGCATAAGCTGATATAATCACCTATGCCAGGCCCCTTGAAACAGGATTATTATCCTTCTTTGATGAAGGTCAGAGCCATGTCCTAAGGATGTAATATAAAATAAACCTAGATCTCTAAATATCTATGGAATTGAACTGCCTTGAGTGAACCTGATTGTGATGACAATGGCAAATTGTAACAGTGGCAAAAAAAAAAAAAAGACTATTTCAACTAGGCCAGGCTCCTTCTGCTGTCTGATTGGGTCTTAGCTCGTACTGTATACTAAGGGTTTTATTTATAGATAAACAAAATCCTTATTGAGACTTATTGTGCCAGCCCACCAGAGAACATCAAAATACATTGCTGCAGAAAGTGACCATCAAATGCGGGAATGGTTTGCAGGAGAAAGCAGAAGAAATACCAAAATATAAGAAGTTTACCTTTATTTATAAAAGCTATCTTCTTTTACATACAATTCTACTATAGACTGGGCTTTTATAGCCAAAGATGAAATCATAGGAACTATCTGAGTTAAGAATTTACAGCAATCAATATGCCTAGACATGACTATGTACACAGCATTAAGCAATTTCAGTTGGAGTCCTAGTCGTAACTTTACATCTGAAGTCTTCCTGCGTAGCATTATTTCAACAAGCATTTTTGGCATGTGATTCCACAAGCAAGTTCTTTATTTAACAGCACTGGGCTAGTAGTGTGGCATAGTGGTTAAGAGCGGATCTTGGAAGCCAGGCTGCTTGGGTTTGAATCCAGCTCAACTTCTTACTAGCTGAATGACTTTGGACAAATTAGGTCATTCAAATTCACCACGCCACAGACATTCACCTCCAACACAGAGATGATAATAGCACAGACCTCTTTAAGTGGTTGTGAGAATTCACTAAGAGCCCTTAGACAGTGGCTGGCACATAGTAGAAGAAATATTTAAGTATTTATTAAGTATTATTGTTATATGTAAACATTTATTAAGTAGCTGCTGAGTACCAGGTATATATGTTTTTTACAGTAAATAATGTAACCTGAATATTTCTCCACACTGTCAATATTAATATTCTATCATTCTAAAGTCCCTTGTTTTACTTTAATGAAAAGAAGTGTCTTTTGCATGAGTTCTTTTTTCTATAAATAAGCAAATTAAGAGAGAATGATCTAATATGAGAATAAAACTAGGCTATTCTCTGTTTCAGTAAGGATCCCTTGACTTATTCTGTAAAAACAACAAATCCAATTTTTTAAATCAACAGAAGCAAATTTCAGGCAGGTAATGTTATTTGCGCTTTGGCTTTGAGAACTTGAAGGTGAAACACAATCTTGGTTTATAGACTTGAGTTTTTACTTCCAAAAAATAAGTTATAACAGGCTATAATGGAATAGTTAATCTACAAGCCGAAAGAGAAGTTTCCTCCCATCATGCCTAGCCCTTACTAATCGCTAAACAGAGGTTACCTGAGCCTCGCCAAGGGTGCAACTGGTTAAATTTAGTTCCAATCTCTTTGTAGGGAAGACACAGGAAGCTTAAGGAGGAGGGCCCAGAGGAGGAGAGCCGCGGCTTTTCTTTTCCAACACGCTGGCAGTAGGTGGCTTGAGGAGTTTAAGGAGCACAGCTCAGAAAATAATATTTCCCATGTAGACTCTTGGATAATGTCATTCAAAACTCTAACAGCCAGCAATCTATAACCGTGAACCTAATTAGCAGAAGATTGTGGCAAGAAAAAATGGGAGAGAAAGAGAAGAGGGAAAAGAAAGCGCAGGGGAAAGAAGTAAAAAGCCAGCTGTGTGTGGAAGCTTTAAATTGGGGACACAGAAAAAATGGAAAGCCAAGAAATCATGTGGCTTTTACTCACATGGAGTGAACACACAAAACCTACTGTAATATTGCATTTTGGTAATACATCCAGATAATAGAAATACTAATACCCAATACTTTTTTTTTTTTTTTTTTTTTTTTTTTTAGGGAGAATATGCAGCATATTTTGCTTTATTCTAACTCCTCAACTGGGTTCTTATATTTTTTGGGAGTGGGGGCGCTGGACAGAGAAAGAAAGACATAAAAGAGAAGCAATCACAGATGTCTAGGCAATTGCATAGGGAGAAGAGTGCATGGCAGATCAGTGACGAAGAAATGAGGTCAGAAGTTAGACCCTACATGGGAAAGTCAGAAATGATGGAATCTCAAGGAAAGCAGCAAGGAGGGGGACAGGAATTTCCTGGAGCTGAATATTTCCAAGTGACTTATATGTATTCTAGACTTCTACAAGCAGGGAGCATATCTATGCTGGGAATTATCAGTATCACTGAGAGAAATACATTATATACAGATGCATGCACATCTAACTATATTGCACGAGTACAAGAAGTCTAAATGGTATTAAATAATTATTCTACGTTATACATAGTTCAGTTTAAAATGTGGGGTTTAGCTGTTCTTGACTGAAAAAAAAAAAAGAAAAAGCAGCCAGGTGTGGTGGCTCACGCCTGTAATCCCAGCACTTCGGGAGGCTGAGGAGGGCGGATCACGAGGTCAGGAGATCGAGACCATCCTGGCTAACACGGTGAAACCCTGTCTCTACTAAAAACACAAAAAATTAGCCGGGCGTGGTGTCCGGCGTCTATAGTCCCAGCTACTTTGGAGGCTGAGGCAGGAGAATGGCGAGAACCCGGGAGGTGGAGCTTGCAGTGAGCCGAGATCGCACCAACCACTGCACTCCAGCCTGGGCGACTGAGGGAGGCTCCGTCTCAAAAAAAAAAAAAAAAGCAGTTCTCAGAAAACCAAATGCCGCATATTCTCACTTATAAATAGGAGCTAAACATCAGGAACTCATGGACATACAGATGGCAACAACAGGCACTGGGGACCACTAGGGAGAGGAGGGAAGGAGAGGGGCAAGGGCTGAAAAACAAAAACTAACTAGTACTATGCTCAGTACCTGGGTGATGGGATCATAACCCAAACCTCAGCATCACACACAATATACCCAGGTAACAAACCTGCACATATACCCACTGAATCTAAAATAGAAATTTAAAACAAAATTAAATTTTTTAAAAAATTAATTAACAAAATGAAAAAAGCAGTTCTCTATCATGACTATGGAGTTCAAAGGAATTAGAGGAAGGCCAGGGCTATCCCCAAAAGTTGACATAATAGACTCCCTGTCCTTTACTCACAGCAGGCTATCAAATTTGTCACAAGAGTGGGCATTAATAATTGAAACTGGAATAAATACATGAACGAATGAATGAATGAGAGAGGGCCCTGAAACGTGAGACTGCCTCTGTTAGGATGCCAGTTCTGCTACTTATTCCACCTGTCACTACTCTAAGCCTCAACTGGTTCCTCTGTAACATCCAGGCTAATCTAAAAACCAACAACCTCATAGTATTTTTGTGATAATTCAGTGAGAAAATTCAGAGAAAGACTTAACCCAGTGCCTACACAGTTAGTCCTCATTTTAATTATATGGGTTACCTGCTGGCTGGCACTATTTGGAGTTCATCTCAGAGCACAAAATATCAAGGCCTCTCTTGATCTATGTTTTTCCTGCCTGTAGATGTCTAAACTTAAGGCCAAGAAACATACTATCTCTTATAGTTGCAATAGTCCAAGATTTTTGTACTATTTATACATATTTATAGCTGGTGCCTCAGTAAGACATGTTGGGAAGGCCACAGATAGGGAAAGGAAAAGAAAGCAAATAAGAAAATAACCCACTCCACTTTATAACCCTAGCATAGTTGTGGTCACTTAATAAATTCTCTTTTTAAGAGTGCCTGAGTCATTAAACAGGGATACATTTTGAGGGCACTAGGACACTATTTAATTGAATGGTTCCAGCAAGTTATTAAATGAGACCCTAGTGATTTGAAAACAATTATAATGAGTCATTTAATGAGTTGTGCTCCAGTGTAGTAGGAGGGGCCCGAGTGGCTTGAATGAGTTAATTCATGGTCCCAAGAGCATGATTAATAGCCGGAGTGACATGGCCATTAAGAGAAATAAAAATAACTGGCAATGAAAAGAATAGACAGAGCTTGTCATCATATGAATTTGAAGACAATTAAAAAAAATATGTATAAAATGGGATGTACCGTGTCCCAAAATGATCAAGCACTTTAAGTCATGAACAAGGAGGAAGTGAATACTAGTCCTGGATGAGCTTTCCAATAAAGCAATGGGTCAAAATTTGGCCTCTATTATATTACCATAAAAAATGTTTCCCAGAGATAATGGTATTTTTTTTTTTCTAGTACCTTCCGCAAGATTAAGCCATGGGCTAAACTTGAGAAAAGATGTATATCAAATTACTCCAAAGTATTTAATTTATGTTCATAACAGTTGAAATTCCTTCGGAGGTAGTCACCAAACAATACTGGTTGGCAATGTCAAAACTGTGACATTTCTGTTCTATATACTCAGGTAATACATCTTGCCTGATTTCCAACTTATCTCCCTTTTTAATGACATTTTTTAGGAACTGTGCTTTCCTTGATTTTACCAGCTTCACCCTACCTCTCTGCACATCTCATAAGGATGGCCAATCCCACCTCAAACCTCATCATTTGACGAACTTCTTGGATGTATGTCACTTGGTCACCTAGATCTGTGCAAGTACCATCTCTTCCAACGTTGTCCTTGTCTCTGTTCCATCTGCCTGACTTAAAATGCATCCCTCACTTGCGAATGAGCTTCCCTGATAATGACTGCTGGTCTGTGCCCTACAGCCATACTCTGGTTACAATACTGTCCACTGACCTGCTTTTCCTCCCAACTCCTCAGACCACCCCTCTCTCAACCTCTTAGATAGTGATCTCATTGTAGGTCTAACTCCCTCTAGACCACTGCACCCTGCTCTTGGTAATCCATTCCTGTTCATTTTTATTATTATTGTTTTGAAGGTTGCCAAACAATTTGTTGGAGATCAATAGCCAGAAGAAAAAGAACTTGGCCTGTAAAATAAAATCTGGAACTTATGCCAAATCCTAGATACATTTGAATCATTTCCCAGTTGTTCTGTACACTCCCAGAATCAGGGAGTAAAATTCATATCACCTTTGATCTACCCAGTTCAATAAATATTTGCTAAATGATACTTTCTTATCATTCTTTTG
Source organism: Rhinopithecus bieti (assembly GCF_001698545.2). Taxonomy (NCBI): domain Eukaryota; kingdom Metazoa; phylum Chordata; class Mammalia; order Primates; family Cercopithecidae; genus Rhinopithecus; species Rhinopithecus bieti. The sequence continues at coordinate 4,173,835 of NW_016804580.1, read as the reverse complement.
CCAAAGCAATAGCCTAGTCTCCTAGTTTGTTTTTTAAAATTAAAGGTATGAAAGGAAAGCTCTCTAAAAAGGGAGCGTTTTAATTATAGAAAATCCATTAATAATTTCTCACAGTTGAACACCAAAGCATCTTGCACCGTCAGAAGTGGAGTGATAGGTGTGTTCCTTCACAAGACCACACAGCAAACTGCAATTAAAAAATTATACATGACAGAATGTGGGCTGTGCAGAAGTAATTCAAAGTTGTGTTTTCTTCCTTCTTTTGGTTGGCTCAGCATTAATGTCATTTGTAAGTGACTTACATCCTGCTAATGTTGTCTATGTAATTATAAAAAGCTGTCTATTACCATTTCAAGAAATAATCTATTTTACTCTTACTTTTGTGTCAAGTGACCTGAATAAGTTTTAACACTTTTACACCCAAGACAGAAGAAAATACTGTCTATGCCACCATCGATATTTTGAGTGATTTCTATGATTTCATTCTCTGTTGATTAACAGAAAATGTGTTTAGATTTTACATGTGTGACATACATTTGTGAACATGCATGCACTCACACTTTTTATTTATCCCAGGTACTCCTGAAGCAACATTTCACTTATATAAATTATTTTCCAAGTTTTCGGGGTTTTTTTTTTTTTTAGATAAAGTCTCACTCTGTCACCCAGGCTGGAGTGCAGTGCAGTGGCGCATCTCCGCTCACTGCAACCTCTACCTCCTGGGTTCAAACGATTCTCCTGCCTCAGCTTCCCAAGTAACTGGGACTACAGGCACCAGCCACGACGCCTGGCTAATTTTTGTATTTTTAGTAGAGACAGGGTTTTGCCATATTGGCCAGGATGGTCTCGAACTCCTGATCTCAAGTGATCCACCTGCCTCAGCCTCCCAAAGTGTTGAGATTACAAGTGTGAGCCACCACACCCAGGCTATTTTCCAAGTTTCAATCACTAGCTTCTCTACTAAGATGTTTCAATGAATAACTGATCCATACTCTAGTATACAGAACATGTTATTGGTAACTACAAAGGGCATAATTAGAAGATTTAAAAACACACACTAATATCCTAACTAGTGGTTTTCAAAGTAGGGTGTTCTGGGAACCTGTAAGTGTTCCTGAGATCCTTTCAAGGGAGCTATGAAGTCAAAAATTCTTTTCATATTAATACGGAGACACTATCTTTTTCTTTCTCATTCTATCACAAGTATACAGCTAAACTGTCCAGAGGTTATATGACTAGGATAGCATGGGAGACTGCATACAGAAACAGATATGCAAATCTAGTCATTTTCCATTGAGTTGAACACTGAAGAGATTTGCAAAAACATACATATTATGATTCTTCTAAGATTTTTTCTTTTCAGAATTTCACCTTTTTTCTCATAAAAATCTCATTCATGTAAAGATGTAAGGGTTTATATTTTTAAAGAAGTCGTTAGGCAATTTTTTAAACTCTCATCTTTAATTTCTGACATAGTAAATATCGAGAGATGTAACTCACAATAAACAAATTATTGTTAATAGGTCCTCAATACTTTTTAAAAGTTTAGGCCGGGCATGCCTGTAATTGTGGTTTATGCCTGTAATTCCAGCACTTTTGGAGGTTGAGTTGGGTGGATCGCTTGAGTTCAGGAGTTTGAGACCAGACTGGGCAACATGGCGAAATCCCATCTCTACAAAACAATACAAAAATTAGCCAAGTGTGGTGGTGCATGCCTGTAGCCCTGGATACTCAGGAAGCTGAGTGAGAGGATCACCTGAGCCCAGGAAGTCGAGGCTGCAGTGAGCTGAGACAGATCACGCCACCACACTCCAGCCAGGGCAGGAGTGAGATCCTGACTCTCAAGAAAAAAAAAAAAAAAAGTTTAAGCAGATCCAGAGACAGTAATATTTGCACATCACTGATCTAAACAGAGATGCCCTTCCGTAGCACTAACAAGGGTGGAGGTGAGGGAACACTGGACAATTGAGAGGCACGTAGAATTTGACGCAAAATGCTTAAACTGAATTTTCCTTTTCGTTACCCATCCTTCTCTATGAAATTTTTTCCAAGTTTGAAGAAAGCAGAAAGAAATAGCAAGAAAGGAGCAGCCAAAAGATTGATGCTAGGAGACACTATTCAAACTATTTCAATATTCTAGGAAAAGAAAAGGGGATGTAAGTTCTCAGGATTACTTTGTGTGTGTTCCTTGTGACCAACCACTCATTTGAAGTCAACCATTATAAACTCATGTAGGAAGTAGAGTAACCTATACAGACGTAAAACAGGGAGAGAATGATGATTTTCAGTTTTGAATTTCATGCTATGAACATTAAATCTGGACAAAATAATCTGCATATCGAAAAGAAGAGGGTGGAGTTTTGATGGCAACTATCACGGCACCAAGGCTACCTTGTAACTAACTAAATACCTCTCATGCTTTACATTATTCCATATAAGATATGCATTTTTAACTTGCAAATTCTTTTCTTAAGAAATTTTAGTGGCCGGGCACCGTGGCTCACGCCTGTAATCTCAGCACTTTGGGAGGCCAAGATGGGTGGATCATGAGGTCAGGAGATCGAGACCATCCTGGCTAACACGGTGAAACCTCGTCTCTACTAAAACTACAAAAACAAAAAACTAGCCAGGCGAGGTGGCGGGCACCTGTAGTCTCAGCTACTGGTGAGGCTGAGGCAGGAGAATGGCGTGAACCTGGGAGGCGGAGCTTGCAGTGAGCCGAGATCATTCCACTGCACTCTAGATTGGGTGACAGAGCAAGATTCTGCCTCAAAAAAAAGAAAAGAAAAAAATTTTGTTGCCAAATTTTCCTTGGTAGTGTAGGAAAACAAAAGCAAAACAAAACCAAGACTCAAGCACAAGCAACCACTCTACAACGGTGCTGTCATTTTATTTGTTCTTGATACTGTTCTGCTTTTAACACTGTTCAAGGCATAGTCTTGGCTGGCCTTGTCAGAATGTTGGCCAATAGTGAACTTACATTTAACAAATCTTTCTGACATATGCTACTGTTTATCCACATCTCATCCATTTGTTCAGAGTTGTTTCTTTGAATCCAAGTTCAGAACTTAATATTTGTCCTTCGAAACTTTTCACGCTATTATATTTGATTCATCGATTTAGCTCTACCACATAGCTTCGTGACATCTATTTATGGAAGCAAGGCAGCAGAGTTGTAAAAGAAGCACCTGACTTTGGAGTCAGACAGAACTGGATATAAGTCCTGGATCTACTAGTTTTTGGCCCGATTTTTTCAAATTTCACTAACCTCTTCCTTTGCATTTCCTTTATGAACCTAAACATTTATTCAGCTTCCTAATGATATTGACCCTCTTCTGGGCTTCTTGTTTTCCTTAATTAAAAAATGGAAATTGCCTGACCCCTTATCTTTATTGGTATACTCAAGTTAACATTGCTACTCTAGAATAGTGGATAATAATGCATTGATGTTTATTGTGTGGAGTAGTGGCGGAAACATAAGTGAAATGTTTAATATCTTAGGAGGAAAAACAAGCAACTCTAACTTTGTATGAACCTGAATCTTATTTTAAACATTCAAATTATTTCAGTATCAGCTGGAGTTCCATCATTTAGGAATCCATCACGAGAAAAGTCTACTAGTCACTTAACTAGGTGTTTAGTAAGCACTTAATGTCAACATTATCAGAAACATGTCAAGTATTAACACATGAACTTGAGCTGGAACCAGCAGTCAAAACCTTTCCAAAATGTCTAACAACATAAGATGATTGCATGAAGAAGTAACTAGAACATTAAGTTAAGTTAGGCATTCTTTCAGTTAAATGAGGAGGACATTGAGAATTAGTACACTGTCAATATGGGCTTTGCATAATAATAAGATATATGAACTGTCATGACCCAATCACTTAAAACTGCTAATAAATTACCATGCCTTCTACAACAGGAAACTGGAGAAGTTATCAGAATTTTTTGGCAGTTTCAATAATTAGGAAATATATAAGCAATTTTTATTTAGTACTGTAATTATTGAAATTCTTTGACCCTTTTCATTTTCTTAATAATGTAACAAATCTTTAACATTTTTATTGTCACATCGTGTCAAAAAGTAGGAACGTTCTGTTAAAAATTCTGTTATCTGGCATCACATAGATGATGTCAATCAGTAAATCTAGTAGATATTCCATTGAATTAGAAAGCGCTCAGTTACTAATTAAGTCTTTGTAACTAGCCTTAGCCTTAAGCATTGAAAGATTCTCAGTGTAAAGGAGTCAATGGGGGAGAAAGTGAAAGGCTCCATTCTTAAAAGAATTTGGTGGCCAGATGCGGTGGCTCATGCCTATAATCTCAGCACTTTGGGAGGCCGAGGCAGGTGGATCACTTGAGTTCAGTTCAAGACCAGCCTGACCAACATGGTGAAACCCCGTCTCTACCAAAATACAAAATTAGCCAGACATGGTGGCAAATGTCTGTAATCCCAGCTACTCAGGAGGCTGAGGCAGGGGAATCTACTGAACCCGGGAGGCAGAGGTTGCAGTAGGCTGGGATCATGCCACTGTGCACCAGCCTGGGTGACAGAGCAAGACTCCATCTCAATAAATAAATAAATAAATAAATAAATAAATAAATAAATAAA
>NW_016804580.1:4160977-4169073 GCF_001698545.2 Rhinopithecus bieti | reverse complement strand
CTCATGCCTATAATCTCAGCACTTTGGGAGGCCGAGGCAGGTGGATCACTTGAGTTCAGTTCAAGACCAGCCTGACCAACATGGTGAAACCCCGTCTCTACCAAAAATACAAAAATTAGCCAGACATGGTGGCAAATGTCTGTAATCCCAGCTACTCAGGAGGCTGAGGCAGGGGAATCTACTGAACCCGGGAGGCAGAGGTTGCAGTAGGCTGGGATCATGCCACTGTGCACCAGCCTGGGTGACAGAGCAAGACTCCATCTCAATAAATAAATAAATAAATAAATAAATAAAAATGGCATCTTACACATAAATTTCAGAAATAGGAGAAATGGGAGGTAACTGGGATACTGGAAAAAACCCTCAACTCATTCAAAGATGTAGGCAGGCTCAAGGCTCACTTGAGCACAACTTAATTTTAAATTATTCTTGTGTAATAATTGGAAAATAACATTCTGGATCTCATAAGATTGTTAAGAAAATTGAAATGAGATAATTGATAGAAAAGTGTTTTGCAAACTCCTAAGAATTAAAAACATGCAGTTATTTTTGTGAATCATCTTTGCTGATTTCCATAGTATGTTAAATGGTTCTTGAAGATGCAGTAATTGAAATTAAACATCATAGATAATTCCAAAATATCACTTCAGCAACATTTCTAATTTTAATACAGTAGTCCTCCTTATCTTGGGTTTTGCTTTCCAAAGTTTCAGTTTCCCACAGTCAACTGCTGTCTGAAAATAGATGAGGTCAGTACAATAAAATAACTTGAGAGAGAGAAAGAGAGAGATTGCACATTTATATAACTTTTATTACAGTATCCTGTTATAATTGTTCTATTGTATTATTAGTTATTGTTCATCTCTTACAGTGTATAATTTATTTAAACTTTATCATAGGCATGTATGTATAGAAAAATTATAGTACATACAGGATTTGGTTCTATCTGAGCTTTCAGGGATCCACTGGGAGTCTTGGAACATACGGCCCATGGATTAGGGAGGACTACTGCAAGTATGTTTTTAAGAAAAGTATAATAGAGAGGGTTGCTGTCTCACTGATTCCAAATAGAAAATGATTTTTTAAGTATCACTATTCAACTTTGCCATGTAATAGATACCATCATAGACCAAAAAATTATTCATAAATACACCTCAAAGAGTAGTCACCCAAGCTTTAAAGGACTAATCACACATTGTGTTTTCATTGTTTTGAAATCCTCAAGTTACGGTCTAAAATGTTATCTCATGTTGTGGTTTCTTACATGGAATGATTTTGCTACTTCAAAATAACGTCAGTCCACATGAGTCAAAACAACTAAAAGTTTGTTTCAAAACTCACCATAATATTTTTCTCCTCCAATATCATAACAGAAGGAAAGAAAAGTCCCTAGATTTGGGGTTTCCAAACACTTAGAATGGCCAAGAAAACCCAATCAACTCACTGACCACAAAAATCAGAGTTTGACCAGCCATAATTTTACACTATCTGCTTGTCTCCTGAATTACTCACAATAAGTTCCAAACTGGGGTCCCATCTTGAATTCCTTCACACTTTAATTCATCCTATAAGACATACCTAAATTAATCCTTCTAAAATGTAGGTTTACTGCATTTTCTTGATCATATGTGTGCAATGAATTTCCACTACCTGCTGAAGTCAACACAACCTTCTCGACCTGCAGTGCAAGGACTTCTATTATGTACCTATGTCTAATATATAAATCACTAAACAAGTGTGTTTGTCGAAATGCAAGCACTTGGCAAAGTGTCTAGTACATAGTGAGCATTTAAAATTGAAAAAAATAATGGCACAATTTGATTCGCACCATCATACATAGAGATATAAAGCTCACTGACTGCCAGAATTTACATAAAACAGCATCCACATCATTCTAGATGAATAATATTTAGCAAGAAATCAGCGCACCTTGGCTGAGTACATTTTATGTGCCCAGCACTGTGATAATCTCATATTATTTTCTAAATCGTCAAATCTAACCAGAGCCTAAATATTTCAAATGTAATCAGGCTTACACTTCGCATTTTATTTTTTAGGGTATTTTGGAAGTTGTCATTTTCAGGGTCTTACTTACCTATCCTATCATTGCTTTAGTCCCCTAATTGAAGGGATGTTATTTTTCCTCTTAATGCATGCTTAAGAAATTTTAATCCCTAGATTCTGCAATGATTCACTGGCTAATGATACAGGCAGAGACAAGACCACTTACTTAAAGACCAGTCAACCAACCTGTGCAAGGCAGTGGCATCAATCAAAACTAAGGAAGTTTGGGATTAGACTAAGCTAAAAAGGATATATTATATATATATTTGTGGAGGAGAAACCCTCTGCTTGTTCTTAATTCCCCATGGTATGACTCAAGTTTACTGTTGAAAATCAAAATGCCTAATGAAAGCCATTTCAAAATAGTATGACATCCAGAAAAAGCCAGAGTTCGTTTTATACATCTTCTCTAATATGTGGGAGATGACAGGGCAATTTGAAACTGAAAAATGTTAGTGGAAAAAAGACACAAAATGATTTATTTTGGCAATAAAAACAAATTAATTTGTAAAAACTATGCAATGCAACTAATAAAACAGAAAGACCTTAAACCATTTTAGCTTCAATTAACTATCGGGGCTAAGGATAGCTTATTGACGGATTAAATAATCCAAATGCCAATAAGCACATTAGAAATTAAAGGAGTTTGCCTAGAATTGACTACTATAGTTATACAAAGATTTTCTTTGGGAATTCTATCATTCGCAAAAAAAATTATTTCACTTCGGCTAGAGTCAAGATCGTATTTACTAATGGAATTTGCAACCTTAATGTTTCTTTAAATGTTTATGCTCTTTTCCAAGAAGATACATTGTTTAAATCCAAGAGATGGGGAAAAGCCTTTATTTTATTTTTGTACACTGGTGCATGGCTGTGGTTCAGATACTTAGGAGGCTGAGATGGGAGGATCACTTGGGCCCGGGAGTTTGAGGCTGCAATGAGCTATAATGGCATAATCTCATGCCAGCCTGGGTGACAGAGTGAGACTCTATCTCTTTCTTAAAAAATCTAGAGTCTGATTAAGAAATATGTGATGCCCATCTGATATTTTCCAAATATTTACATCCACATATCTGATAGCCAATAATTTGTAAAAAGTACATTTATAGCTTATAGAACATTCTTACTTATTTTCAATGACTTGACAGATTCTTGCTCAAGCCCAGTCTAAATGTCTTTACTATGCATATTCTCAAAATTCATCAGGGTTGATCCTTACAGGACATATTGTGGCAATGCTGCTGGAAGCTGTTTGAAGCCCCACCAAGGCACTTACTTTCTGGCATTTTGTTCAGTAGGACACATTACTCCACTGATGCAAAACCCATGCTGAGGACCAAATAAGAGGGAAGGAAAACACATTGAAGCTTTAAAGAATATACTTCAAGCACTGAAATAATTAAGGGATAGACTAAACTATTATAAGAAAGCCCCAAATAGTGACTTAATGAAGTTACAGGTTTATTTTTTTCTCCAGAGGCAGGCAGGTGGCCAGGCTGAGTGAGTGGTTTTGCTCCATGAGGTCATTCAGGGACACAGGTGCCACCCACTTCATCTATCCACTAGGGCATGGCCCTTGAAGGCATACTTCAAGCTAGGTTATCAGGTCCACATTCCAGCCCACAGGGAAAAGAAGTAATCTTTTACTTTTTAAAGTAAAAGTAAGAGAGATTTTGCACACAACATTTCTACTCACATTGGGCAAAAGCTTAGACACACAGTCATATCTAGAAGCATGGGTGCATGAGAAAATACTTCATAAGCTAATAGCTGTGTGCCCAACTAAGAATTGTATTACCCTGGAAGAAAGGGAGAATGAGTTATGGAGGCGACAAATAATCTATGGAGTTGGATTTGAATACAAAGTAATAGAAATAATGGTGACCCAGAAAAACTTGGTCAAGTCCCAGTTTACTACAGTTATATCATCTAATTCTCTCTCTCTCTCTCTCTCTCTCTCTCTCTCTCTCTCTCTCTCTCCTCTCCTCTCCCTCTCTCTCTTTCTCATTCTATCTCCCTTCAACTCCCCTCCCTCTCATTCTATCTCACTTCACCTTCCCGCCATTATTTTGCTGATCTACAAAATAAATAGCAATAAATGTTATTTTATCATCACAGAATTCAATGATCAACTTATATTCAGTGAAATGCAAACAATTTATTGAGGCCATCTCCAAATCTTTAATTGAATTTTCATTTTAGATAGAATCACATATTTTCTAAGCTTCCTTCAATGTGGGCAATCTCTGGCTAATATTAATTACCAGAAGATCGGATATGTTTTTGTATGAGTTTTTTAAGTACCTGCAATGTAATTTGTAATAACACCTAGGAAACATCTGAGTTGAACAACTTTAAGCTAGCCAAAAGATAATAGTTAACCTGATAACAGTTACAGTTGTTAGAAACAGAAATGCTTTTATCTGCTATGCAACATTGTCATAGCTCAAAAATCTATGAAACACTTAGAAATTGAATTGAAAAATACTGATATACAGAGTTCCTATCACTAGACGCATACAGAGTGAGTCCATCGTAACTACTTAGATGTAGTGATACTTTGTTTTTTTTCTGTCTTTTTTTTTTTTTTTTTTTTTTTTTTTTTTGAGATGTAATCTCACTCTGTGGTCCAGGCTGGAGTGCAGTGGCACGATCTCACTGCAACCTCTGCCTCCAGGGTTCAAGCGATTCTCCTGCCTCAGCCTCCAGAGTAGCTGGGACTACAGGCACGCACCACCACGCCCAGCTAATTGCTTTGTTTCCTCTTTAAAAATTGGCTTTTAAAATGTTTTCCTTTCTTAGAGGAAGATATACATGCAGCACAGTGTGGGTAGAGGGTTGAGAAACCAACATCACATCTTTGTATACATTTCACCACAATCAAGCTGAGGAAAAGATCCAGTTTCTGCAAAGATTTTCAAATGTTGAAGCGTAATTTTCTTACTGGTTTCAAATCAGTTTCAAAGACAGCAAAACTCATTTTACCACAATAGAAAAGATCTCTTACTCTGCAATCCCAAATCCTTCCTCCTCACCTATTTTCTTTTCCTTCTGGTTCCTTTATTACTCTCCCAGAACCATAGTGCAAATGAACTTGAAAATAAGAAATGGGGAAGGATAAACTGGGAACCAGTGTTTGAACTCGCAATCCCCACCACTGATTGTCCTCAAATTTTGTGGAGTCTGTCTAAAGAAAATGCTGTAGAAAAATGCTGCTAGGGTTATTTTTTTCAAGAAAATGTTACAAAATTTCAGAAGTAAATTTGCATAGAGTGCTTTTGCACACATCACAAAAAATCAACATGTCAAGCTATTCTCTCTTAATCAAAATGTCCCATATTTTACATGACATTGAACTAGAAAGAGATGACAAAAATCTCTCATCGCTCTGATTCTCAAATGCTTGCATTTTATTTTATTTTGAAAGGAAAATACACAGTTGAAGGAAATAATTTTTGCTGTTGATGTCTTAGAAAATTTGAATTAATCACATTTTGGATTTCCATTTCTGCTAAAAAACAGAAATTCACAGTAAGAACTCTGAATCCTATTCATGCTCAGCTGAGCATACTGGGAAGAGATTGAACATTGACTAGTGCACACGTGTGCACACACACACACCATACAGTACCTTTATTTCCATCTTATTTATCTTTTATTTTCTAGCCAAGTTTTGGACCTTTTACCACCTCTATGACTGTCAGTTATCAAGGTCATTAGCTGGCTTAATCCTAACTTAGTTATTCAAAATTTCTGCTTAAAATATTTCTAAAATGAACTTTATTCTATTTTATCTTTTTGGCCTCTTGGATTGTTCTTCTTGAATGAAAACCATAGCATTCTATTATGTCCATGATGCTCATTACAACCTTCAGTTATCTACTTTTTGTGACACAATCAATGAGTAAAACTGAGAAAGAGCCACTAACTCCATGCCACATTTCCTTCCTGTTTATTTTCTATCGCAGCCATATTATTGAACATTAACTGAAAAACTAAACGGCATTCAATTCTGTCTTCTGCACAATTTCCTATATTGGATCCTAAGGAAGGATTATAAGGCTAACCATATACTACGGAGCACCGACGAACAGCTTTGCATGTATGATTTAATTTTTGGACCTTCAGTCTGAGAAAGATATGATTGGTTTAAGGAGTGATGCTTTCGAGGGTGCCAGAGAAGTCATTCAGATGAATCATCTACCCCATGACGAGGTTTCCTCTACAACAATTCTGACAGTTGCTTCCCCCAGATCATAAGTAGCTTACATTCCTTAGCCTTGCATAAGAACCTCCAAGAACAGGTGCCAATGAACCTTCCCATCCTTGTCTCTGAGAAATCCTCCAACTTCCCTGACAGTCCAGCCAGATTTCCCCCAGGTCCCCTAGACAAGCCCTCAGCTTTTCTGGCCTTGTGATCCCTTTAACTGAAATGCTTTCTGCCACTAACTCTATCTACTAACATCACACATACTCTTTAAAGTTCAATTCAAATGTTATTTCTTTCAAGAAGCCTTATCCAAGAATACTCCAGCTCGTAGAAAGAAAATTCGCTTGTCTGCATCTGACGCATTCAGTTCTTTAGCAAAATATGATCCTGTTCTCAAGCATATGACACCTTATTTTCCAAGTGTTTGTGTGTTTTACTTATTCCTCTATTAGACCTACAGTCCTCTGAGGGCAGGGATCCTACTTCTGCAATTCCTACACATTGCAATGTCTTTTACAATGAACATGATCGAGAGTCAATGATCAGCCGAAGTTGAGCAAAGTAGGAAAGAGACAGCAGCTGACGTGCCCTGTGGAACTTAGGAAGACTCTATTTCTAGAAAGCGAGTTGCTCCCCTCAATACTAACCAGTAAGGGGAGATTCCATGGTTTAAAAGAAAATCATTCCATGTCTGCCTAATAGAAATTGTTTCTAAACAGAAAAAAGGCTTCATCTCAAACACTCTGCAGGTCTACTGCATGCCATTTTCCCGAAGTTAGACCTGCACTCTAAATTAAATCACAAATGCCAGCTCATTAATAGTCCTACACTTGCTACTGATTTCACTGGCAGGAATAACAGAGATAATCCACTATGATCATAAGTGTTGCTGAACTTTGCTAGAAAGCTGTGCATTGGGTTAAGCCTAATTTAGTGAGAGGAGGTTTATACATCTACCCACTATCTTACTGAGCTGGCTGTGTCCCTCTCTGCCTTCTTTGGCCACCCAGATGCATTTTTGAAGTCTTAAGAGTATGGAAATCTGGCTTCAACATAAAGGAAAAACCTTACAAATCATTTATGGTAAGTCCATCCTAAGAACCAAAAATTGGTTCCCAGAAGTTACTCTCAAACCTCCTTTTGATGCCAGACCATTTTAGGGAGTACCAAATACTGCATGCCACCCAACACCCCTAATCTTACTTTGCAGTGGAAATAGATCTTTGTGATACCAAATAAATGAAATGGAATTTCTTATCATGTACTTTTTTGTTAGTAAAAAGTAAACTTTATATAATGTTTTATAAGATATTTTACAAATGTTTTGGTCAAGTCCAGATTTGCTAAAACTACACTTCTGGTTCAGTGTGCAAAGGATCATACTTTGACAAACACTAGATTAAAGAAATGGTCATTTCAGCTGGGAACTGTGGTGCACACCCGTAGTCCCAGCTGCTGCAAAGGTTGAGGAGAGAGAATGGAGAGAATGGTTTGAACCCAGGAGTTTGAGGCTGCGTTGAGCCATGATTGTGTCACTGCACTACAGCCTGGCTGAGGGAGTAAGGTCTCACCTCGAAGAAGAAGAAGAGGAAGAGGAAGAAGAAAGAAGAAGAAGAAGGAGAAAGAGAAGGAGGAGGAGGAGGAGGAGGAGAAGGAGAAGGAGAAGAAAGAAGAAGAAGAAGAAGAAGAAGAAGAAGAAGAAGAAGAAGAAGGAGGAGCAGGAGGAGGAGAGGGAGGAGCAAGAGAAGGATGGAGAGGAGAAGGAGGAAGAGGAGAAGAGGGTGAAGAAAGAGGAGGAGGGGAGGAAGAAGAGGAGGACATG
>NW_016804580.1:4129699-4157887 GCF_001698545.2 Rhinopithecus bieti | reverse complement strand
GGGGGAAGGAGACGGTTAATCCCAATAATTCAGTAGTGGGAAGCCAGATTAGATACACACTCCCTTTAAATCTAGAACTACAATCCACAAAACAAAACAAACAGACCCACAAACTACTCTGTTGAGTGTGCCATCCAAAAAGCATGGAATCAGTCAGCATCCCATAGAAGATATATATATATTTTTTTATCATTCTCTAGGCTCTCTCCACCTGAAATCTCTGCCACAAAGCACTCCGGGAACTCCGTGGACAAACATCAGTCGTGAATGTCGGTGAACTCTGGTGCACATGATAAAAACACTGCATGAACACCCTTGTTTTGAACTGTACTGACCCTTTTGCTGTATTAGGAGATTTCCTGTCAAAACACTTCTTTGGTGCCAATAGCCAAACTGTTCCCTTAGGAGTTTTGTAATCATTTGAATCAACATAAAGATTAGACATGTGAAAAACGGGAGTGAACCAAACCGTCCAGACTCTTACCCGCACAGTGGTGACCTTCAAGGAGACCCAGAGAAACTCTAAAAGCATGTCCCAGGGTGCAACAAGTGTTTCTTTTTTTTTTTTTTTTTTACATTTGGGTTGACTTATCCCAGGGAACACATATGTCCCATGACCACAGACCCTCTTTGCCAGACAACACCCTGGAGGGAACTCATGGACACCAACCCAAGTCCAGTCACCCCCACCCTGTCTCTAACTCTGCCCAGCTCCCCTGAACCCCACCCGGTTGCTTAACTCCACAGCTGACACCCTTCTTCCTCTGGAACATCCTAACTCCAAACCACATTTGTCTAGGTGTGGCTGAAACGCTTTTCCCCTTAGTTAAGCTAAGCCAATGTCAAAGTTATTCAGGGAACTTTACTAAGCACTTAAGGGTAAAACTACAAAAACATTTCAAGTACATAGTGACCTTAGGACAAAATAATTAATGACTGACACCTGCTCGGCTGGGCTGACTCTCCTTATGAGGTCACTGATTTCCGATCCCGATTTTCATTCTTGCTACGTTTGCCAACTTTGACCTATCATGCCTTCTAACAGAGCTGTCACCACTGTCAAGGTGAGTGAGATTTCCCTGACTTTCCAATCCTGCTTTGAGTGTATTCTTTACATCTGGATGCTCGCCTTTATGGGGCTGAACGTCACCTCAGGGATGAAATGGCCTCGGCTGTCTTCTGCAATGTCTCCCTTACTTGACCTGTGTTGCCTTTGCAGATGCCTTCGTTTATGTCCTGGACTACTGTATGGCTAATGGTCCCTGAAATTCTTTCTTGAACCTGTTGGATTTTCTGAAGAAAAATAACTCACCCATTGCTCCAAACCAGCATCGCAGCCTACTCACCCTGAAAAGGTGCCTCTCATTCATCAATCATGACTTACTAAGTACCTAAAGCCATCCAGGCTCTGGAGATATAAAAGTAAATAAAAAAGACAGAAATGCCTGCCTCTATAGGGTGTACATTTAAGGAAAGGGACATATGGTAAATGATGTAACTTTTTTTTTTTTTTTTTTTTTTTTTTTTTTTTTGACAGAGTTTCACTCTTGTTGCCCAGGCTGGAGTGCAGTGGCATGATCTCGGCTCAATGCAACCTCCACCTCCCAGGTTCAAGTGATTCTCCTGCCTCAGCCTCCAGAGTAGCTGGGATTACAGGCACCCGCCACCACACCCGGTTGATTTTTTGTATTTTTAGTAGAGAAAGGGTTTCAACATGTTGGCCAGGCTAGTCTCGTACTCCTGACCTCACGTGATCCACTTGCCTCAGCTTCCCAAAGTGCTGGGATTATGCATCTGGCCCGATATAAGTCATTTCTATGATATACTAGGGGATACGACTCATGGGAGCCAAATAGACAAGAAATGGACATTGGGCGATCATTGTGCAAAATTAAATGGGAAATATCAGGATGGTCCTCACTGATAAGATTATATTTGAAAAGGACTTTTAGCTCAAAGAATCTAAAAAAGGACACCTTATAATAAAATTTCTCACTGTGATACAATTTGACACTAACATGATGCTATGGTCTGTCTTCTATGTTTTGACAGCTTTTTTTTATTTATCTTGTAATTATTAAAAGGTTCATGATGGTATGTCCCCAAGTCAACACAATGTGGTTAAAAGAATGACAAGGTCCTCATCAATCCCTTTGCAGTATATGTGAACAGTTCTCTTCATGAGGTCCTAATTCTTTAGGAAGAAAAAATGGTGCTGTATCATTACCTCTTGCTTTGCTGTTCTTCTCTTCTTTGGGACACTAAATACTATAATGTTCCAGCTTCCAAGAGGATCTCCACCTGCCTTCTGTCCCTGCCAATCCCTTGTGATGAGAAAGCATTAAATCAGTTCCTAATGGTTCCTAGCAACTAAACTGCCCAGAGGTCAAATCCCAGCTCCGGTCTTGGGCAATTCATTCAGTCTAAATCTGAGCTTATTCATCTGTATAAAGGAGATAATCACAGAACCTACCTCATGGAACCTGCTTTGCTGTATGTATTACATGAGATCATGCATGTAAAGCACATAACAGAGAATCCAGTGCACAGCAAGTAGTAATTAAGTTATATATGACATTTTCTCTCCTCATCTGAGCCTAACACCAAACAGGTATGACACAGAAACAAATGTAACATGATAGTAATAGTTGAAGTACAAATAGTAGTAGTAGGTTGGGTGTGATGGCTCACACCTGTAATCCCAGCACTTTGGGAGGTTGAGGCAGGTAGATCACTTCAGGTCAGGAGTTCGAGACCAGCCTGGCCAACACGGTGAAATCCATCTCTACTAAAAATACAAAAATTAGACAGGCATGGTGGTGGGCACCTGTAATCCTAGCTACTTGGGAGGCTGAGGCAGGAAAATCACTTGAACCTGGGAGGCAGAGATTGCAGTGAGCTGAGATTGTGCCTCTAAATTCCAACCTGGGTGACAGAGAGAGACTCTATCTCAAAAAAAAAAAAAATTAAAAAAAAGGGAATAGTAATTATAGCTAAGCTCCATTTAGTACTTACTAATGCCAGGAAATGATACAAGCATTTGCATTTTTCATACAATATTTCAGTTAATCCATCACCTTTAACTATATTCAAAGGTGAAGCACAGATGTTACATTTTCCACTTTGAATTTTGCTGAATTACCCTAGTAGATTTGACTTTTTCCCTTTGATGTGCATTTCTCTTCCTTCGTGTCTATCTTTATTTAATTTGGGTTTTATGTTGAAGTATCTCTTTCATTTCAATCATTTTATAATAGTCGCTTGAATAAGACCCCAAGTTTGTTCCCTTTGTCTCATTTGTGCAAAATATTGCCAAGAAATCCTTACTCTGTCTTAGGGATCATCCTGCTTTCCTCTCCAAGACTATGTGAGTCTCACCAGAAATTACCCTTATCTTGTTCCTTCAAGAGAATGTCCAAACCCCCATAGAGTGCTTTTATAAAACAACATGAAAGGATAAGCTCACAATAACTTATTAAAGGCTTTGATGACTATTGCATTATTGCATATTCCTCCACAATTAATCCCAAATTATATTTGCACTTGTTTTCTAACCAAAAACATAAGGCGAGCTGGCAGTGGTGGGGGAGTGGGGGGGGGAGTTAAAAAAAGTTAAAAAAAAATAACTAATAAAGCTATAGCTATGGTTCTAGCATTGCTATTACATTAAATAAGATAAAAATTAAACATTTCAGATAACTAAATACAAAGAAATACTATTTGATATAATATTAAATATTAATTGTTTAAATTTAACATTAACCACATTGTGCTTATTTTTTAATCCTCACAAGATTCGTATGATATAGCTATTAATACGTTGTACAAATGAGAAAAAAATGTAGGCTTAGAGAAATTTAATGTACTGGTTTACTTCTCTCCCTTCCTTCCTTCCTTCCTTCCTTCTTTCCTTCCTTCTTTCCTTCCTTCCTTCCTTCCTTCTTTCCTTCCTTCCTTCCTTCCTTCTTTCCTTCCTCCCCCCCCCCCCCCCTTTTTTTTTCACTTTTTNTAAAAATTAAACATTTCAGATAACTAAATACAAAGAAATACTATTTGATATAATATTAAATATTAATTGTTTAAATTTAACATTAACCACATTGTGCTTATTTTTTAATCCTCACAAGATTCGTATGATATAGCTATTAATACGTTGTACAAATGAGAAAAAAATGTAGGCTTAGAGAAATTTAATGTACTGGTTTACTTCTCTCCCTTCCTTCCTTCCTTCCTTCCTTCTTTCCTTCCTTCTTTCCTTCCTTCTTTCCTTCCTTCCTTCCTTCCTTCCTTTTTTTTTCTTTTTCTTTTTTTTTTTTTTTTGTCTTGTTCTGTTGTCCAGGCTGGAGTGCAGTGGCAGCATCTCAGCTCATTGCAACCTCTGCCTCCCAGGCTCCAGCTATCCTCCCAAGTAGCTGGGACCACAGGCGCATGCCACCACATCTGGCTAATTTTGTAGTTTTGTTGAGAGGGCGTATTTTCATGCTTTTGGTTGAGACAAAGTTTTTCCATGTGGCCCAGGCTGGTCTCAGACTCCTGAGCTCAAGTGATCCACCCACCTCGGCCTCCCAAAGTGCTGGGATTACAGTCATGAACCACCACACAAGGCCCCTTTTCACAATTATTAAAGGTCGAAAGGTATAGAGCCAAATATTGAACCCTGAGTTCTCTGACTCTAAAGCCCATGACAAGTCATTCTAATATGCCTATAACAATCTGTGGGATAGGGCAGAAGGTGCTAGCATATTTTTAACTAAAAAATTATCACTGAGGGTATAATCAAATGTCAACATTTAAAAACTTAAAAGAAATAAAAATATCTTACATATTTTAACTTAAGGTTTGCAGTTTCTCATTAAAAGTTTTGAATTAACTACAAATATGCTTCATCTTGGTAACGCCTATATACTTAGTATGTTTTGAAATAATATTTAAAGAAGAAAGTGTCAAGGTCAAAAACTATATGCTGATAGAGTAAATACACTACAACATTTTTCAAGGAAAACAAATGTATTTTATTAAATAGAGGGTCAATTTAAAAAAAATAAATCAACAGAATATACACTAGCAGTGGACTCCACACACTGACTGGATAATTACTTAACTAAACATGAATTTAAAAATAAGGGTCATATTTTTTGTTTCAATGGTATAGAGTTAACCTTTTTTTCCAAGTTAATTTTATAGAGTCGGAAAGGCCGGGCGTAGTGGCTCACGCCTGTAATCCCAGCACTTTGGGAGGACGAGGCGGGTGGATCATGAGGTCAGGAGATCGAGACCATCCTGGCTAACACGGTGAAACCTTGTCTCTACTAAAAATACACAAAAAAATTAGCTGGGTGTGGTGGCGGGCGCCTGTAGTCCCAGCTACTCGGGAGGCTGAGGCAGGAGAACAGCGTAAACCCAGGAGGTAGAGCTTGCAGTGAGCCAAGATCGTGCCACTGCACTTCAGTCTGGGAGACACAGGGAGACTCCGTCTCAAAAAATAAATAAATAAAATAAAGTATAGAGTCGGAAAATGAATAAACTACATTACATTTTGATCAGGTACAGACATTGCAGGACAATGGTTGCTATTTCTGAGAATGTGCCAATAGTTTGCTAAATGTTGGCAGAACTCCTGGGTATCTGGACTCCCTTATTTTAATGCACATGAAGATGACTAGACTAAGACTTCCAAATCTCATATAAAATTACCTATTAAGCTAAATATTGAGAACAAATGGTCACAAAGAAGGGAACAACAGACACTGGAGACTATTGAGGGTGGAGGGTGGGAGGAGGGAGAGGATAAAAAAACTGCCTATCAGGTATTATGCCTGTTGCCTGGGTGACGAAATAACCTGTACACAAATTCCCCATTAAACACAATCTATCTATGTAACAAACCTCCACATGTACCCCAAAACCCAAAATAAAAGTTAAAAAAAGAGCTTTTCAATTCAATTCAAAATATAAAATAAATAAAAATATTACAAAGCCACCTATCTCATTGAAACAGGTTCTACAGCCCCCAAATAACAGTTTAAATTTCTAAATTGGCATTGACAAATGACTTGTTTAAACCTAGTTGAAACTTTCTAATATTTTGAATGCTGGTAACTTACAGATATTTTATTGGAATGTATTTACTAATGTTGACAACAAATAACCAAATTTCAGACAGGCTCTCCTTCTGATTTTTCAAGAGTACATTTATACACACACAATATATTTTTTTCTGCAGTTTCCAAGGATGAAACTTTACCTCTACCCAGGTCTTTACTCTCACATTGAGAGTACCCTGAGACTGGTGAGTGAGAGAGGGATTTGAAGATGTGATGCTGTTGGTCTGAATATGGAAGAAGGCCATGAGCCTCAGTTTGTGAGTGGCCTCTAGAAGGCTGCCACACACCTCCCCACAAGCATGGAAATAAAGGAAAAATTGTGAGTCCCTTCAAGAGAAATTCCAGGTACCCAGTTAGCCTTGAGGAGTCAGTGAGCAACCTGAGAAGTAAGAAGGTTAATAATAGCTTGAAAAATAGCCCCCCGGTAAGTTAAAGTCACCAGATGTTTGGCTCCTCGTAGAAACTGAATATACCTCCTTGACCTGTGTCCCTGAGATGTTTTACAGAAATCCAGATCTCCACCAGATGGAAAACACTGAGCCCTGTCACATAGGCCTCAGACAAGAGGGAACAGAGGCCAGGGGTGGTGGCTTATGCTTGTAATCCCAGCACTTTGGGAGGCTGGGGCTGGTGGATCACCTGAGGTCAGGAATTTGAGACGAGGCTGACCAACATAGCAAAACCCCATCTCTACCAAAAATACAAAATTAGCCGGGTGTGGTGGTGGGCACCTATAATCCCAGCTACTCAAGAGGTTGAGGCAGGAGAATCGCTTGTACCCCGGAGGTGGAGATTGCAGTGAGCCGAGATCGCACCATTGCACTCCAGTCTGGGCAACAAGATCGAAACTCTGTCTCAAAAAAAAAGAGGGAAAGGAGGACTGAATTTCAATTGTCATTCTTTGTTCTAAATTTCTTCCTGAGGGACCTGGATAGGTCACACCCACAGGCCAAACTAATATTCTTTTCTGCTGACCCCAACTTTTTAGACAAAGCCTTGCTTCCTTCACCAATTGCAAATCAAAGAATCTCTAAATTTACCAATGACCTGTAAGCCCCCACTTGAAGATATCCCACCTTGCCGGGCCAAACCAATGTATAACCTCCATGTATTGATTTACAATTTTGCCTGTAAGTTCTTCTTTCCTAAAATGCACCCCTCCTTTTCAATTCTTTGCTTTTTGGCCACCTGGAAGTTCAAGTCTTAAGCAGTAGCAGCCTATTCTCATTGCTTGGGACCATGAGTAATTAGTTCATTTTCTCTTGCTGCAAATCCTGGTGTCAGTATTGTCTTGTTCTGTGCACTGGGTGAATGAACCCCAAATCAGTTTGGGAACAGAATGGGGAATTCCAGGTGGAAATTGCAGATGGAATTAAAGTTACTCAACTGAGTTTAAGATAGGGAGATTATTCTCAGTTATCCATGTGGGCCTAGTGTAATCACAAGGTTCCTTTTAAGTGTGAGAAAGAGGCAGAACAGGAGATTTAGTGGGAGGGAAGAAAGATCAGAGAAATGCAACTTTGCTGGCTTAGAATAAGGAAGATGGAGCCACAGGCCAAGGGATGCAGATGAGCTCTAGAAGCTGCAAAAGGGAAGGAAACAAATTATTTCCTAGAGCTTCCAGAAGGAATATAGCATTTCAACAACTTGATTTGAGGACTTGTGACCTCCAGAAATGCAGGAGAATAAATTTGTATTGTTTAAGCCACTAAACAAATAAAGAATACCTTAAGACTACAGAAATCAATTATCTTGCTATGCAGTTCCATCCCCCCCGCAAAATGTCTAATCTCCTTTGTTTTCAATCATTCTAAAGAGCCAAGAAAACTACAAATTGCCTACAAGATAATTTTTTTGCAATGTATCCACTCCAGTAATTTACTTTTTTCATTGGCAATGAAGTATAAATGAGGGGGGAAGGTGTGAATTTGTGAAGCCAGCAGAAGCATAAAGAATCTCTGAGATGGCTGAAATAATAACCAGGAAGGTGGCAATGGTAGCTGTGTGCTTGTTAGGAAATCGAAGGACGATTTAAGGGCATGATATTGTAACCTCATGTGTCAGGCAGCTGGAAGTTAAGACTGTGTATTTCCAGAAAGAGAGCTTAAAGAAACCTGTTACACAACTGTGAAAACTGACTTTACGCTTACTACTGCAGTAACGGTTTGTTCTTTCTAAATTTTCCATTTTTAAAGTCTCAGTTGTTTATGAAGCTTCCAAAGATGACCAAGGGCTGAAATAGAAAGTAACAACCTTGAATTCGAATTTTCACAGGAAAATTCAGGTGCTTGGAGGTATTATCGACGTTTTTTTACTACCCATTATACTCTGGGATGCTAAATGGCAGAGAAGTAGCAAAGTAGATGATAATGACATAGGAAAGACATAAAAACACAAAGCCAAAGAGGCTATCTTTGGGTCCATTCTTTCCAGTAATGAGAGGGCAGAACCTCCAGAGTACAGTAAAGTTTTTTCACTATTTGCAAAATGAAGCGCAGCCCACCTCTACCACTGTCATGTAGAACAATACATTTCTGAAAAATAACAAAGAGCCAAGTTTTTTCCATCAGCATTCTGGACTCTGATGCTCAAAATGAAAGCAAAAGATTTTAACTCAAAGTGAAACAGCAGAGCGCCCAAGAGAGAAGTCATTTGTGCAGGTTTAACTTTGGCTACAGGCAAAGAGTCACTGAGATGTCCCAGCTTTCAGAAAATCCATGGTCTTACACAAATCTACTTTCCTCCTCCACTGCTTTCGTCACTGGTTCTATGCAGAATACAGTATTGAGAGACAATCTAACAACTATGAATTTGCTGGTAAAACAACTAAAGAAGAAGAACTCCCACTTGTCTATTCTCTCTCCTATAACCTCCTCTAGCCACGTTGAACTGTGGTCCTTTTCCTTAGACATCATCCTCCCTTCTGTGAATACTGATGAAGTTGACCCTCAAAGGCAAGAATGCCTCTCTTCCTGGCCTTCTCTGGCTTTTCCAACTCTCACTCACCCTCCCAAACTCAGGGGAGGAAGCCCCATTTGACTCACCCTTTAAACTTACCATAGGTGTTTCTCAACTCCGACTATGGCCCGATGTGAATTCCTTCCTGATTTGTTTTCCTTCACCCCTGAGAAAGCCTCTTTACTTGTTTGCCCAGTTCACTTATCTGTGCTGTCTTTGAAGGATCTGCCTCTTATTCATCACTGCATCTTCATTGCCTAGCACAATGCTTATCATAGCTGCCTCATGAATAATAGTAGCATGTATAATACAATGAATTAGCTAATTCTCATCAAGTGTCCATCTTCTCTCATTTTTCCAAATATCAGCATCTCATCAGCACTTTTTCTGAAGCTTTACTATTAGCAGAAAGATAATATTTTTTGATAAAATTATTTAAATTGTTCTATTTTGATTTTCAAATTGTTTAGATTTTATATATTTTCACAAAGAATTTGAGACTAAAATCAAAATCAGGAGACAAAATAGGCTTTCCAAGTGATAGTTTCAGAATTAATCTAAGATATGTGCCAGATAGATGCCTATTTTAGCCTAACATAAATATGATTAATCAGCATGAAATCATTCTTTCTTATATTCAAATTTCAAAATCTTGGCTGGGCAAGGTGACTCATTCATAATCTCAGCTCTTTGGGAGGCCAAGGCTGGAGGATTGCTGGAGGCCAAGAGTTCCAGATCAGCCTGGATGACACAGTGAGAACTCTATCTCTACAAAAAAAATTTTTTTTAAGTAATTAACTACATGTGGTGCACCTGCCTGTAGTCCCAGCTACTCAGGAGGAGTTGGGAGAATCACTTGAGATTACAGCAAGCCATGATCACACCACTACACTCCAGCCTGAGCAACAGAGTGAGACCCTGTCTCAAAAAAAATTTTTTTAATCTTCCCAGATTTAATTAAAATGGCATTTTGCCTCAATTTATGCATTTTGCTCCCTCACCTAAGAAAGTAGTATGTTGTATTATACATAGATAATTAGCTTTAATTAGTCAGAGACCAACATATGTTTCATTAATGTGTATCTAAATTACACATTTATCAAGTCTAATCCTCTTTTCCGCTGATATTAAAAAAAATATTTTGAATAGTATCTTTGGTCTACAACTTCCAAAAAAAGTTTTTACTCTCTCTCATCCAACATACAGCTTATTTATTACTTTGAACTGATATACAATGCTTGTTAACTTTTAATATACAAGCTACAAAATATATTAAAATAATATGAAATTAAGTCACGGCATGCATGTCTTGTTTCCTTCAGGTACTAAGTCACTAACTTATTCAAGCAAAAATTCCATCCTTGGAGTTATCGGTACAACAAAGCTTACACACAAGGAAGTGCTGTGTATCACGCTTGCCTTTCTGCAGGGCTGTTTGAAGTGGGCAGTGATGCTCCCTGTATTCTAGGATGTTCTGTCTAATATACAACATCTCACGACACCAAATATAATTTCTTTGCAGCCCAGTTATCAGTTTGTAAGAGTCAAACACAAAATGCTCCATGCAACGTACCAGCCCTGTAAGCACTTCTAGAAGGTAATGTCAGCCGGCAGCTGTTTCTAAACAATTCCCAGAACTAAATATTGTTTTGAACTGGGATTTGCACAGATGTCTTTGTCAATACAACTTTTGCACAAACATCTATGCAAGATCCAAGATTCATCTAAACAAAACCCGGAGGGAAAAGGGCCCCAAAACATAATAGCACAACATTCACATCCTTGGTGTCTCCGATGCCATTGAAAATTGAAATACATGAAGATTCAACGATGAGCGATGTGGTTCATTTTACATGGTAAAGATTAAAATCGCCTCCTCTTACCCTCTAAAATTAAAACCACAAAAGGAAGGCTCCCATGTGTTCTTGTCATTTAAAAAGAAAACCAGAACAGGGTTGATAAAAGACAGACACACGCCACTTCCGTGGATTATAGGAAGCTCTTTACAACCTACTTCTGCTGTTCCTCAGAGCAGATTTACATAGAGTTGCAGCTTCATAGAACTCACCTCCACACCTCTATATTCTGAAAGAATAAGAGATCAGGGCTCTGGGGACTCACGGCAATGAAAAGAAACATGCAAACCTATACAAGTTTAAGAAGCTTGCGTATCTCTTGGCAGGGTGTAAATAGATCCTACACCATTTATTTCCATTTTTCCCTGACTGGGAAGTTTCATGTTGAAAAGAAAAGAAAAATGAGTAGCTGCTGGATACGTGTTGTGTAGTGTAGGTATTATAAATGTCTTTACCAGCTATACATAAACCCAGTAAACTTGCTCATTTATGGTTCATGAGCTGATCCAAATTCTTAAACTTGAAGAAAACACAAATGAAAGGAAAAGAACCTTCACCCTCTTTCTTCTCCCTTTCCACAATTCTATTGTCTTATTGTAACACTTGGCTATCTTCACTGCAAATCTTTAGATAACTAGCGAAATTCCAGTGCCTGAAAGAGTGCCTTGAAAATAGTAAGCATTTAATAAATATTTTTAATGAATAAACAAGTATTGGCTACATAAAATTGTTGCTTCTTGGTTGAATGGGACTAATTCCATAATTTCACATTTTACATAAAAACACCATATCTGAGGAACGGGACACATGAGTGATTGATATAAACCTAGTCACAAGAACCATAAGCTTTTTAGAGAATACAACCGATTCAAGATGCTGGCTGGATTGTAATACTTTAGTTTAAATAATTTTGTCAGGTTATGCATCAATTATAACTATACCTATAATTCATAATTTTTAATTACTATATTCTTTTGATATATAACTTGCCACTATAGGTTCTACCAAAAAAGTAGATGTTTAGAACATCTTTCCTCATCTCCTATGTGAAGAATTGTTTACCTTTAAATATCACCATTTAACATATCTCCTATATTTAAACTTGAAGAAAACGAGCTGGCTTTTCCCTAGGTGGTTGAAATCAATCCCCCTTGTTAATCAATGTGAGTAGCCTACAAATAACACCTTCTCTGAGTAAAAGTCCAGGATCTTGATGTTGTTGCAGGTTACGAAGGAGGAGTTCCAGCCATCAGGTTCAGAGTCCAGTGGAGATATTAGCATGAAGTCAATCATCTTAGCATTCAGAAGGGTTCTAAAAGATGTGCTCCAACTCTAAATGAGGTGGGGCTAGAGGTCAGAGGAGCTGCAGAAAAGGTCAAAAAGATTGGACATTTGAATTGAGGTTTGAAAGATGAGAAAGAAATTGCAAGGCAAAGAATCAGGGGCAGAAGAGAACCATGGATGAAAAGAACAGGAATATATATGAGAGACGATAGTGCTGTAGGTGAACTCGAGTCATTTAGGGGAGGCTGAGAATGGAGAGGCATAAAATGAGACTGAAAAGGTTACTGGAATGTTATGCTAAAAAAAAGTGTTCAGACAATCTCATGGTGGCTAGGGAGACATTAAACTTTTAAGCAAGGAAGGTGGTAAAGTGAGGTTTTACTTTTGGAAAGACCAATCAGGCAAGAAGAGGAAGGAAGGAGACACTGACTGGAAGTGTCTGCCTGAGAGGTTACTGCAAAAGAAAAATCATCTAGCTGGCTGGGCGCAGTGG
This sequence comes from Rhinopithecus bieti, assembly GCF_001698545.2. Taxonomy (NCBI): domain Eukaryota; kingdom Metazoa; phylum Chordata; class Mammalia; order Primates; family Cercopithecidae; genus Rhinopithecus; species Rhinopithecus bieti. Next base: position 4,145,192 of record NW_016804580.1, on the reverse strand, counting down.
CTCATGCCTGTAATCCCAGCACTTTGGGAGGCAGAGGTGGGCGGTCACCTGAGGTCAGGAGTTCTAGACCAGTCTGGCCAACATGGTGAAACCCCATATCTACAAAAAATACAAAAATTAACCAGGTGTGGTGGTGGGCATCTGTAATCCCAGCTACTTGGGAGGCTGAGGCAGGAAAATCACTTGAACCTGGGAGGCAGAGGTTTATAGTGAGCCGAGATCATGCCACTGTACTCCAGTCTGGGAGACAGAGCAAGACTCCATTTCAAAGAAAAGAAAAGAAAAGAAAAGAAAGTAAAAGAAAAGAAAAAAAGAAAATCACCCAACAAAGCAATACAAGGGTCCTGCAGTAATTAAGTGTCTTGGGGACCAGAAAGAATGGGACAAATTTAAGAGATGTTGAGAAGGTAAAATTACCAGACTTTGACAAGCCTTTAGCTGCACAGAATAGGAGTAAAGAAGATTAGATAAACCTGGCTCCCAGATTTTTTCTGGTACTGAAGACTATGTACATACTTTTAACCAAATGCTTGCAACACAGAAGAGAATGAGCTTAGTTCCACCTGCTGAATTGAGAGTTGTACAGATGGAAAGATCCATAAACAGTACATTCAACACATATTTAGTGAGCATCTGGTCTGTTCAGGTGGTGCTGGGCCCTGGGTATAGTAGATATTTATTGATGATGAACAAAACAGACATGCCTTCTATTCTCATGGAAGTTTAGATTTCTCACAGTGTAAAGGCAGATTGAGTAGAGAAAATGGTGCCTTCAGAGAGTGAATTCATTCTCCATTGGTTCATTTCCCCCCAGACTATTCAAAAACAGCCAGAACATTGCACTCTTAGATACTCTTGTGATATCTAGTTTAGTGTTCTTTCATTCATTTCTTTCACTCATTTGTCAATATGTATTTATGAAGTGCACTAGGCACTATATTGGACCCTATGCCAGGCATTCTTGCTGCTGGAAAATCTTAGTACTATGGCAAGCACACTGGACTGGGGACCAGACTTAGTTTGCTCTTAACTCATTTTGCCAAGCTCATAAAAGTCACTGGATTTACTTCACCAGTGAACAACCATAATTGTTCAGATCAATGATTGCAAACTGCACCCAGCATGACAAAGCCAAGGTCTAATTAGAGGCCAGACCCCCTTGGGGAAAAGAGAGAGAAGAGAGAAAGAGGGTCCTGTTAGTAGTGTGATTATACTCACCCTCAGATCAGGTTTGCTTTTATCTGTATGACACATTTCACCTAAAGTAAGATTTTCTTTGAATACAAATAGGTTTCTGGTAGGGCACAATTGCTCATGTCTGTAATCCCAGTACTTTGGGAAGCTGAGGTGGGTGGATCACTTGAGATCAGGAGTTCGAGCAGCCTGGACAACATGGTGAAACCTCGTTTCCACTAAAAATACAAAAATTAGCTGGGCATGGTGGAGCGCACCTGTAATCCCAGCTACTCAGGAGGCTGAGGGAGGAGAATTGCTTGAACCCAGGAGAGGAAGTTTGCAGTGAGCTGAGATTGCACCACTGCACTCTAGCTTGGGCAATGCAGAGAGACTCCATCTCAAATAAAATAAAATAGAATAAATAAAATAAAATAGGACTCTGAATCTTAAAAGTTAAAAATCCATTGAGTTGGACGATTTCTAAGATTCCTTAAAATTCTAAAATGCTATCCTGTGCATTTTCCACATGGAAAGGCTTTAACAAATGGGGATAGGTCCTCAGGTCAACCCACTACAGCTTACTTGACCTATAATATGTGTGAAGTGTAACACCAAAAGGTATAGTCTGAAAAATGAGTGTTGGAAACAAGAAAAATTACAGCAAGGAAAGGATATAAAGCATTTAATGCTGTCTCTGGGGCATTAGAGAGTTTGTGGTTATACAGCATTGCTTTGGCATGTGCTATTGTGTGGGGTTTTTTTTTTGTTTGTTTTTTTATTTTATTTTTCCCTGTGGAATCTCATGGTGAAATCTGGTCCCCAGTGTTGGAGGTGGGGCCTGGTGAGAGGTGTTTGGATCCTGAGGGCAGATCCCTCATGAATGGCTTAGTGTCATTCTCGTGGGAGTAAGTGAGTTGTCACTCTTGTTCCCTGAGAGATTTTTGTTGAAGAAAGCCTGGCACCTCCTCCTCTCTCTCTCTCTAGCTGCTTTTCGCATCATGGGATCCCTGCTTCCCTTCACCTTCCACCATAAGTGGAAGCTTCCTGCGGCCTTCATCAGATGCAGATGTTGGCGCCATGCTTTTTTGATAGCCTGCAGAATCATGAACCAAATAAGCCTCTTTTCTGTATAAACTACCCAGCCTTAAGTATTTCTTTATAACAACAAAAATGGACTAAGACAGCATTTTCAGTCTTCTCTTTACCAGTCTCTCTTACCTTCCTAATGGCTTCTAGTGCCATTATGAAGCCTTCTACCTCCCGTCTTCCTGCCCACTGGACCACTCTACAATGCAAACTACTCACTATCCCCAACACTGCTTACTTTCCTTCTCCCAAACTCTCCCCTACACCTTACACCCTCAATTAAACTTATGTTTCTTCAGTGCAGCTAATTTCAGTTAGATGTTAAGAAGACAGAAATCTAAACCAATTCATTTCTATTAACCCAAGAGTCTCTGACTCTACTAAAGATACTTATATTTTTACAAAGTAATATTAACTAATTCAATGAATGCCTAATTTGGTGTGAGTTCACTGCAATCTTAAAGTAAAAGGGAGAATGATTTCAAGAATTCTTCCCCTCATTTATTCAACAAGTATTTGTTGAACACTCCTTTGTTCTTGAAATTGCATCAAAATCAAACACTGAGGATTTTGCTTTGAAGAAGGAGTACCTGGTACACCTCAGGAGCCCACAGTTAAACGGGAGACAGCAGGTTAGCTGCATGGTGCAGGCCCCTGGCAGATAAAGGAGCATGGGAAGAATGAGTGACGAAGGAGGGTAATTTGGGGACTAGAGTCACCCTAGGGGGATTTTTTCTTGAAAATTTGTCCCCAGAAATCAGTAACTCTAAACTGTTCTTGCTATTCATATCTTCTGTCCTTTTTCCACCGTTGGTTCTGTTCCTCCAAGAGGCCGGATGAGCGTTTGACCAACCTAGCTGCATGTTGCTCGCAAACAACAGTAATAAAAGCAAACAGATGAACAGAAAGTCATTTATAATTTCAAGAATATATTTATGTAAGTCAAACAACAGGCAAGTCCAATTTTTAAAAGTCTCCCAACAAATATATTTAAAACGTCAAAACCACCAATTCTTAGAGAAAATAAATGGTATTTTAAATATTCTGATAATGAATCAATTGCCCATGGATTTGTTGATTCATTATAAATTGGGTAAATAAGATTTCTGTACATCTATTCCTGTGGATATTGTCCTATTCCCATAAATAATACTTCAGAACCTAAGCATGTCCAGCCACTGAAAGGAATGGAGAACAGGCATATATTTTAATACATCTCTAATGTCTTTGTTAGTTTCCTGTTTGAACTCTGAGGCATGAGGCAATTTGCTTCTTCAAACTGTGCGGCCATACCAATACATGGATACAAACTTTACAAACTGGAAAAAGAGAGGCCTGACAATGAACCCTTCAGACAATTGCCACTAACTTGAAAAGTTGTTCATCTATACCTTTTCTAGATATCTTCTAAACTGAAGAGAAGAATATTTAAGTATATGAATAATTCTTAGTCAAAAAAGTACACAAATATAAATGATTCATTTCTATCTGAAGTTCTAATTAGGAGCACAAATGATCTCATTGATCAGTTGATTGGGTTCAGTTTGCAATGTTAATATTAATACAGCTTTAAGAAGTGTGTGGGTTACAGATGTAGAGGACAGCAAGAGAGGATTTAGTTGTAGGCCATTTTGGTTTTCTCCTGTCATTGAAATCTAAAAAGTAAATAGTGTTAATTATATTGTGGGAAACTGAAATAAATAATAAAATGACTCCCTATTCTACTGAGGGTCTCAACTAGCTCTGTAACTTGCTAGTTGTAGAACTTTAGGCAAGTAACTTAATTTTGTACCCCTTAGCTCCCTGAATTGTAAACTAGGTAATTTGTTGCTTATTGTGAAAGTTTAATAAAATAATCTACTTAAAGGGCATGGCTGAATGTCTGGCATACAAGTGTTTAATAAATTATGACTATTATTATTTGTCACTTTAAAAATAAAAGAGCCACAGCAGAAACTCAGTTTGCATGATCCTAGTTATATTGTACATATCTATCTTCCCTGACGATTTTTCCAATATGGAAATTATTTCAGCAATGATTGTTTTCTTTATCCCCATAACCATGGTATGATGTATCTTCGAGGATACAATAAAAAAAGATATTTAAGAATGTTTGTGAAATAAGAAGTAATGGAAAATAAATTAAAAGTCTTCAGAATTCTCACATTTTAGTACAAGTTGTTTTGATTTCCCCTTTTTATTTATGTCTGGAAACAGTTTATTTTTGGTTTGGAGAAAGCTGATGAAATGTGTGAAATGCCAGCGTTGAGCTGTCAGGGCCAGGGAAGACAGGGATATAAAAAGATGAAGTGAGCATCAAAACTCTGAACAAGGCTCGAATTCTTGCTACATTTACAGTGATTGACTAATGCTTCTCAAACTCAATGTGTACTTTTTGGAGAAAGTTCTCAATGCACATCTCTGGGTCCAAGTTCATCACAGACCATCAAACTGGCAGATGATGATGTCTGGCAAACCAAGTTTATTATAAGGAGAGCTGACATTGTGTGTGTGTGTGTGTGTGTGTGTGTGTGTGTAAATCACTTTTATTAGTAGAATGTTATCATGGCCAAAGCCTCAAAGCAAAAAAATAGAAAAGGACAAAGATCAAGAAAAGCATATAATATACATGTAAACAATAAATAGTTCACAAAACATTCGACACTATTAGTAAATATATTAATTGACAAAATATCTCTGATTGATAAAATCTGACATAACCAGTTTTTAAACAGCACCCAATTTATTTTTGTGGTTTTTTTTGGAGACAGAGTCTTTATCACCCAGGCTGGAGTGCAGTGGGGTGATCTTGGCTCACTGCAACCTGCACCTCCCAGGTTCAAGCAATTCTCCTGCCTTAGCCTCCCAAGTAGCTGGGACTACAGGCACCTGCCACCACGCCCAGCTAATTTTTTGCTTTTTTTTTTTTGTTTGTTTGTTTTTTTAGTACAGATGGGGTTTCACCATGTTAGCCAGGATGGTCTTGATCTCCTGACCTCATGATCTGCCCGCCTGGGCCTCCCAAAGTGCGCGATTACAGGTGTGAGCCACTGTGCCTGGCCTAATAGCACCCAATTTTTGAATACTTGCTTTGTTGTAGGCACTAAACTATGCCTATTATATTAGCTTATTTAATATAGATTGAGCATTCCAAATTTGAAAATCCCAAATCCAAAATACTCCAAAGTCCAAAACTTTTTGAGGGCTGAGATGATGCTCAAAGGAAATGTTCACTGGAGAATTTTAGATTTCAGATGTTTAGGTTAGGGATGCTGAACCTCTAAGTATAACGTAAATATTCCAAAATCTGACAAATCTGAAATCAGAAACACTTCTACTCCCAAGAATTTCAGATAAGGAACATTCGATCTGTACTAAAAGTTTTACAAAGGAAGAAACGAAGGTTTAGAAAGTTCAAATAAATTGCCTGAAGGTACACAGAAATAAGAGGTAGAGCTAGGACTCGAATCCAGTTTGGTTTGATTCCATGAATATAAATATCTAAGGGGGAAAAAGTGGAAAAAACCTCCATTTCAAGGACTTCAAAAGGCAACCATTAATGATAATTTGAAATGACACCAGACTTTGATGGGCCTGGTACCTCCGATATATTAACACAGAACAACCAAAAAAATCATATTTGAGGTTTTTTTTTTCTTTTTTTTTCTTTTTTTGAGACAGAGTCTCGCTCTGTCGCCCAGGCTGGAGTGCAGTGGCCGGATCTCAGCTCACTGCAAGCTCCGCCTCCCGGGTTTATGCCATTCTCCTGCCTCAGCCTCCCGAGTAGCTGGGACTACAGGTGCCCGCCACCTCGCCCGGCTAGTTTTTTGTATTTTTTAGTAGAGATGGGGTTTCACAGTGTTAGCCAGGATGGTCTTGATCTCCTGACCTAGTGATCCGCCCGTCTCGGCCTCCCAAAGTGCTGGGATTACAGGCTTGAGCCACCACGCCCGGCCCATATTTGAGTTTTAATTACTTGTGTATTTATACATTTCTCTCATAAAAACTGTCATTTCTACTACTAAGTCTCCAAAATTACATTCAACAAACTGTTGGATACACCTATAAATAAAACAAAGATTCCTGCCCTGAAGTAATTTCCATTTTAGTTCTAACACAGTTGAATCTATTCATAGTAATAACAAAAGTCATTTTAAGAACTGTGGGAGATTTCTTCAAATTGAGATATGTAAAAATATTTTAAATGAATGCTGAACTGATTCTAATGACTGTACATATGTTTCTAATAGAACACATTTTTCTCGCCATGGAAAACTGTTATAAAAATGGCGGCCAGCCTCACAGATGTGTGTCTACTCCATAAATTCTCAGCACTGGGGTGACTTAAAGATTCTAGACTGAATTCTTGGTCTTGAACACAAGGATTATAAAGATGTAGAACAGAGGAGTTGGGAGTAAAGATCAAAGCCCAACCTCTCATCACTGTGCAGTTGGCTAAGGATACATTTTTAAATATGTGAAATTTGCCTCTGGCACTCTCCAACACCTTCCCTGGAGGTCCTGGGACCCCTCTTGCCCAGGGTCACTGATTACCCAAAGACATTGGTGTTTGTGGAAGGCCAGGCTAGGCTAGAATTGCAACTAAGGGACAGGAACTGAGGTTTTTTAACTTCACTCGCCAAATAAAATATTAAATTAACCTTGTAATGTAAAAAAAAAAAAAAAAATCTAGGTTTTTGTCTATATGAACATTTCTCAACCAAGATATTTTGGGTTGGATAATTGTTGTAGAGCACTGTCCTGTATATAGCAGCTTGTTTAGTAGAACCTCTGGCCTCTACTCACTAGACACCAGTAGGACCCCTCAAGCTGTGACCACCTCTAATGTCTCCAGCCATTGCCATATGGCCCCTGGGAGGCAAAATTGCCTTGGGTTGATAGCCACTGATTTATATTAAAAACAACATATCTAGGCCTTTTGTCTACTATAGTTTAGGCTAGTCTGGTTGTTGTGGAAAGACAAATGGGTGTTTTCCTTTAAGATGCTATCATTTCAGGCAATTATGTAGAGACTGTCCTAAACACAGTTTATATGATGTCCCGATCTGCTGAGGCCACTTGCCTCCCAGGCCTCACCCACTCACCCTACTGCAGGGGAAAGCAGCCCCCAGAAATTCCAGCCAGTCTGATAGCACATGTAAGACACCCAGTTGTGGCTATGATAGCCTTGTCTCCTGTCACCATAGGGAGACGCAGCCTCCCTAGGGGTCAAGGGTCAGCCTTCTGTGCTGATTCCATGGCACCCACCACAGTGGGAGCCACAACACCTCTAGTGCCAAGGTCTGACCAAACCAGAACCATGGAAATGCTGGTTTCTGCAGAGCCTACGCAGAGGGCTAGAGTAAGTAAAGGGGAGTCAAAGCCTTTTGGGGTAAATTTGTACCAAAGAGACACAAAGGATGAGAGAAGTCAGAAAAGCAATTGATCCGCAAAAAGATCTATTCCAAGATATGTTCATTTCCAACAACCTGGCAGGAGACACAACCTGTGGAATCAAGCACCCAGCTATATTTCCTTATGAAACTGTGGCCTTCCATTTACTGTGTCCCTTCATCCCTCATTTTCACTTTGTTTTCTCTCTAGTTTTCGGGAAATTGCAAACCCCCCAAAAAGCAGTAATGGAAAGTTAACTCCACTTCAGTGTTCTAGAGACCCTGAACAGAGACAGAAACTCTAAGGGGAAAGAGAAGAGGAATAAGGAGAGGTTGGGGGTGGTTCCCCACACCTGTAATCCCAAAACTTTGAGAGGGCGAGGCAGGCGGATCCTTGAGACCAGGAGTTCAAGACCAGCCTTGGCAACATAGTGAGACCTCATATCTATAAATAAATAAATAAATAAAGGAGGAGAAACAGAAGGAAGAAGGATATTTGTTACAGCAAAGTGGTAAAATCTAATTACACATGCACTCTTCGGCAAAGAGAAAGTAATGTTCATATTCTTTGCAGTTCTTATTCAATAAGCAATATAGGAATAATTAGTATTGCTTCTAATGAACTGTGATGCTTAATCTAAGAACAAAACCAAGGCATTACTCACTTTAAGTCCTACAGTTTCAGACAATAAAAGGTTCCACTTTGATACCTTGTCCATTCCTTCAGCCTTTTAAAACTGTACTCTATTTTCTGTATTATCTTTATCTGTAACCTTTATTGAGCAATTGAAAGAATGAATCTCAGAGTAGTTAAATAAATGGCTTTCTTGAATTGTGTCCAAGATTCAAATTATCTTGATTAGCTTGTGTCTGCAAAATTAGTAAAAAGTATTTTCACTCAGCCTGGTGATGACTATATTGCTTATTTTATTGTGTCAGACTAAGAACATGATTGGGTTAGAACTATCACTACAATTTGAAGAGATCAAAAAATATATTTACATGATCAGATTCTTTTACTTAATAATTGACTCGTGGTAATGTTCTCACCTCAGAAGGGTCTTGCAATGGGCACTATTCTGTAGACTAGACAAAATCATAAACTCCATCATAAAAACATAGATTTTTAAATTAACTAAATGGTACAAAGTCCACAATATCATCCATTTGGCTGAATATGTGTTTTGATGTAATTATCCATCATTTGCATATTATATTATCTATGGTCAACAGACTTTGTGGAATATGAGACGGAACAGGATCACGATGGCTGAAAACCTTTACTTTCTAGAATCCATTTGTATTTCTCATTTTCAATGATTTAAAACTTTTCCACTGAACTTGGAACAATCTTCAAGCTTTAATATGCAAAGGAGCTTATTGAAATTGTTTTTTTTTTTTTTTTTTTGAGACAGGGTCTTGCTCTGTCACCCAGACTGGAGTGCAGTGGTGTGATGTGGGCTCACTGCAGCCTCAACCTCCTGGGCTCAAGGGACCTAGGACCACAACCTCCTGGGCTCAATGGATCCTCCTAGCTGGTACCACAGGCATGAGCCACCATCCCTGGCTAATTTTTTAATTTGTTGTAGAGACGGGGTCTCACCGTGTTGCCCAGGCTGGTCTCAAAATCCTGAGCTCAAGTGATCCTCTTGCCTCAGGCTCCTAAAATGCTGAGATTATAGGCGTGAGCCACCACCACACCAGGCCTTGAGAAACTGTTTACAATGCAGATCCTCATTCAGTAGGTCTGCAGAGATTCTGCCTTTCTCAATAACTCCCAAGTGAAACCGATGTTGCTATGGACCACACTTTGAACAAGATTCTAGATTACCTTTTTGTGGCCTGATCCAGTATTTTCTCTTATCCCTGAACGCAAATGTCAGGCTTTTTCTTGATTAAAATCACTGCTCCTTATTATCGCCATCTGCTAGCTTTCACTCAGGTCTGAATACCTTGGCTTCTTCAAAGAATAAGAGAAAAGATGCCGGGTGCGGTGGCTCATGCCTGTAATCCCAGCACTTTGGGAGGCCAAGGTGGGTGGATTGCTTGAGGCCAGGAGTTTGCAACCAGCCTGGCCAACATGGCAAAACCATGTTTTTACCAAAAATACAAAAAATTGGCTGGGCATGGTGGTGCATGCCTGTAATTCCAGCTACTGGGGAGGCTGAGACACGAGAATCGCTTGAACCCAGGAGGTGGAGGTTGCATTGAGCCGAGATTGTGCCACTGCACTGCAGCCTGGGTAACAGAGCGAGACTCTGTCTCAAAAAAGTAAAAGTAAAAATAAAAATAAAAAATGAGGGAAAACGGTGAAACCCCGTCTCTACTAAAAAATACAAAAAACTAGCCAGGCGAGGTGGCGGGCGCCTGTAGTCCCACCTACTCAGGAGGCTGAGGCAGGAGAATGGTGTAAACCTGGGAGGCGGAGCTTGCAGTGAGCTGAGATCCGGCCACTGCACTCCAGCCTGGGCGACAGAGCGAGACTCCGTCTCAAAAAATAAATAAATAAATAAAAATTAAAATTAAAAAATTTAAAAAAAATGAGGGAAAAGAGCTGAAGGAAAGCGTGGGTTATTCCAGCTCCCTTGATTAGTCATACGCTCCGTCAAAGGCAGCTTCTCAGAGTCATAAACGGTTACTGACAAGAGAGGAGCTAAAACATGTGAAGAGGGGTAAGTTGCAGGCAGGAAATCTTTGTCAAAAACTATGAATTGTTAAGTGTAACTACTGCTTAAAAAACAACAACAAAAACCCTAAATATTTTAAGAACTAGAAATGCTACAATTCAGGTCAAATGAACAAATATTTCTTGAGAGGTTATTATAGGAAAGGCCCTAATCTATGTTACTTTATTCCTTTGGATGATGACGGGGAGCAAGAGAAAAGCAATCTTCCCGAGATCTGACCTTCTTTGGAAAGAATAATTGTTCCCCATCTACGTCCAAAAACATAGCACTGTGAAGACATCACTATAACCCTTATCAATGTCGTAAAATGCTTTGTTTATACATCTAGTTTTGCCCATTTATCATAAAATCCTTTACTTTTGAACACTTCCAAAGCAAAAAGTAGGTCTTGTGATTCTTTAAATCTTCTGGGGTTACATATCTGAATGCGTGGCATGTTGTAAGCATTCGACAAAATGTTTGTGAAAGCAAACTGAATGATATGCAGGGTCTCCTATTTTTGAAGCAAGAGAGCCCTCTGAGCTCCAACAGCACAGGACTCTGGGCTTTACGGCTGAATCCATTTTTTACTTAGCTCCAGGTCTGGGGTTGTCATTTGAGAACACTGAGTAAGCCCTGATTTGCTTTCTTATCTGCTCCTTGGAAATGCATTAAAATTCATGTCTTTCCTAAAGTGGAGTGTACAGGGTATTTTATTTAAAATGCATATTTTGGTGGTGCTTATAAAGAATTTAACAGATAGTAATTTAAATGCAGGTTTCTTGCTTTAGAGTCTCTTAGTATGGAGTGTGTAAGTAGTGGTCATGGAGGAACCGATTAGACGATTAGTTGGGTCTTTCGTGATGAAACATTCATGAGATATTAATCTTTTTAGCAAATTTGCTTTGCATTTTGCCTTTTAATTATAATGCCCAGTAAAAGGAGTACATGTTCAAAAGTTTTAAGACCATTATCTATAAACAACTCAGCTAACTTCTCACTGACTATTATGAAGTAGGGAGACTTTTACTAAAGGAAGTATTAGTATTAGGTACTGAAAATTACTGCTGTGGAAAATACACATTTAATTTTTCCTTATTCAAAATGTGTGCATATCTAAAAAAAAATCCTACCAGCTAGGCAGGTGCAGTTTTCTCCTAGGTTAGATAAGGGATATTTCTAATTTAACTATACGGGACAAAGAAATTGACATGTAAAGCAATTATTGTCAGTGAAGTCAGGCAGTGAGGTTAGCATTAAATAGCATCACCCACCCTCCTGACCACTGCTCTCTTTAGAGGGTGCAAAGTATATTGATGAATGTTGCTAAGGTGGGTGACAATTACTGACTACCACCTTAGGTCAATGAAATTACCTTAATATAATTTAGGGAGTAAGGAAATGTAACATAGAGAACTACATTTAATCCTGCTAGAGACTGCCCTACTTGGACCATCCTCAAAGCCCACACCACAGGTGAAGCAGACCTCCCTTTAGGAAGAACTTTGGAAAATCTCTACTGCAATTTATTTTCTCCTATACTTTCCCCTACCACTAAGGGCCTATGTCTCTTCATAGTCCTTCAACTTCAAAATAACCCATCCCATCCATTGAAATAGGATAACAGATATAATATGTACTGTATTAGTCTGTTCTCACACTGCTATAAGAACATAACGGAAACCGAGTAATTTATCAAAGAAAGAGGTTTAATTGACTCACGGTTGTGCAGGGCTGGGGAGGCCTCATGAAACTTACAATCATGGTGGAAGGGGAAGCAAACATGTCCTTCTTCACACGGCAGCAGCAAGGAGAAGTGCCAAGCAGAAGGGGGAAAGGCCCCTTATAAAACCATCAGATCACTATCATGAGATAGTGAATGAGTTCACACGAAGAATCTCCCCCAGAATCCAATATCCTCCGATGAGATCCCTCCCAAGACATGTGGGGATTACGGGAACTATGATTCAAGATGAGATTCAGGTGGGGCTACAGTCAAACTATACCATGTATCATATTATATTAGATTTCATTTTGTAGAATTAGGTTTTCATTAAAAAATTTGGCAACTTGTGTGTTTATGTGTGAGAGAGAGAGCAAGAGAGAATACTTGTCTACATATACATATCCTAGTTTATAATATACATCAATAAATTCACCACATGGAAAAGAAACATGTATTTGAATTACGTTATTGTTATTTATTTCTTAATTTCCATTATCTACAATAAACTTGTTTCTTTTATAACAAAATACTATTCTTCCTTTTAAAACTATGTACACATGTGGGTTGCAAAACTGCTTGTATAAATTCCACAAATCCCTATGATTAAATAAAAAACAAGGGCAATGAAGGGTCATAAAGGAATTTAAAATTTCCTAAATATATGTGACACAAAATATTAATAGGATATTAACAGGACATTAATAGGGATTCCTTCTTCACATAATCAAATCTTACTTCTCACTTAAAGTGAAAAACTTTTTTGTATCATTGCTCAACGTTATAGCAATGAAGTGAAATTGTCTTTTCTGAAAGCTTCTTTTCATGGGAAGAAGAATAAGTTCATTAAAAAAACCTGCCATCCTCCCATTCCAAAGCCCTTAGAGGCAAACAGCATCACTTCATGAAATTCAAGTGCAGCCAAAAAGAACAGCCTGTGGGTACAACACAGCCACAAGAAGGAGTACTGCAATCCTACTGGGTACTTCGTGGAAACATTTGAAATTCTCTACTAACCTACATGGAAGATGTTTGGAAATTCAAATTAACAACAATGACAACAGTTATTTCTTCTTTTGGTACTTTTACTAAGTATTTTTAATTTATTTTAGCCATTTCCCTCCAGTGCTTCAGGTGGTTCCCTCCCTCACCCAACCTAGATTTGTACTTGCATGGAAGAGATTTTACAAACATCCTTATCATTCAAGAACCCTCACTGGATGCCTCCTGTGTCAAGAACCCTGCTGGCGAACTGAGAGAAGTCACCAACAGATAGAGTCCCTCTCTTGTAAGAATTTGCAATTCATCTGCAGGGAGTAGAGGTAAGAGACACACACAGTGCAAAACCATCAAACTTCAGCAACAGATGACAACAAAAATGGAGGCAAAGTGTGTAAAGAAGGGATCCATTCCATAAGGAAAAGCAGAGAATGCTTCCAGGAATAGGTATGCCTTGTGTCTCATTTTCATAGTGGCCACAGAACTGGATTAAAGGAGAAGAAAAATGGTATATTCTAGGTGAAACGGCTTCCACTGAAAAAGCCAGGGAATTTTTTTAATTAAAAAAAAATTTATAGAGATGGGGTCTCAAACGCCTGGGCTCAAGTGATCCTCTTGCCTCAGCCTCCTAAACTGGGATTACAGGCATGAGTCACCGCACCCGACTTCAATTTCTAATGTATGAAAATGGGATTCCACTGGGTAGGGGACTATTTTATTCTAACACTGGCATCTAACTGCCTAGCCATCAGTAGGTATACACAATGAATAGTTCTATGGTTAGTCACACAGATTTAGGAGTTAAACACTGTGGATCCCAGTCCCTGCTATTTACTAATTGTGTAATCCCAGTACAGTATATTACTGTAAGCATCAGTTTCCCCATCTTTAAAATGAAGCCAAAATATAGACTCTATGTGATAGTGGTGTTGCAAGAACATAATCATGCATGTGAATTGCTTAGCATAGTCCATAACACCATTTAGAACAGAATGTATGTTAGCAATGACAAGCATTGGGCTGAAATACATTGAGGCTGGGATTATTAGAAAATGAGAACGGGGACAGTAAAGTGATCTTCAAACTTAAATGTGTATGGAATTTCCCGCAGGCTTGTTAAGGTACAGTTTGCTGGGCTCCACCCCCAGAGTTTGTGACTTAGCAAATCTGAGTTGAAGCCCAGAGTTCTTCTTATAAATTCCCAGGTAATGCTGAATCTCTGCACTTGGGCAACCACTGAGTTAACAGCTACATGCCAGGCAGCCTTTTCCACCAGAGATAATGACTTACGCCAGTAGTTCTTAAAATGTGCTCTGCAGACCTGCACAAACCAAAGTGACTCCTTCTGAGTTCCCAGAAGAAGTTCTCAGATCATCTATTTTGCCACACATGAAAATCCACTATTTGGAATCATCTGCACTTTCCTCTGCCCTCTAAACAAATACAGAAAGCATTCACATTGAAACATTTTATACAAAAGCCTATGAAATGCTGAATTATTTTCAGGAAGAACTTCAAGTAAAATAGAACACAATGACCAATAAATTATTTTGGGGGGAAGTGTTGTGGTTTGGCTGTGTCCTCACCCAGATCTCAGCTTGAATTGTAATAATCCCCAAGTGTTGTGCGAGGGACCTGGTGGGAGGTAACTGAAGCATGGGAGCGAGTTTTTCCCATGTTGTTCTCTGACAGTGAATAAGTCTCAAAAGATCTGACAGTTTTATTAATGGAATCCCCCCTGCACACACTCTGTCTTTCCTGCTGCCATGTAAGACGTGCCTTTTCCCTTCTGCCATGATTGTGAAGCCTCCTCAGCCATATGGAACTGTGAGTCCATTAAACCTCTTTTTCTTTATCAATTACCCAGTCTCAGGTATATCTCTATGAGCAGTGTGAAAACAGACTAATACAGGAAGCGTGTCACACTTCTGAGATGGCCACTTGATGGCAGATCAACTATGTGACTTGGGGTCTTGGCCTATGAGACTGTCCTTCCACGTTACCCTCTTCCCATGCTGTGTATCCTGACATTGGCTCCCAACGGAGTAACTGATATCAGACCCCCCAAAAAAGTTTAGTGAGATAAAGGAAGTCTTCCACACTGGGTTTATTATGGACAAATCAAAAAATCAATTTTATTGTAATGGACCGAGAAAGTTTATAGTAGGATTTATTCTTTATAATGAAAGAGAGGTATGATATATGCAAAAAGATAAACGGAAGGTATCACATCAATAACGCAGTCCCTTTGAAAGCCAGAAGATAATTCATAAGCTGATTCAGAACCCATCAGTAAGACTTGACTTTCTTTTTGCCTCCTTGAGATTTAATCACTTCATAAAGCCCGCATTTTCTCTTTCTAATCTTACCTTCTATGGTAAAAAACATCAAATCATAGGGGATTAGTGGAGAAAAATAATGCTCTTTTCCTTTTATTTTCTCCTCCTCCT
>NW_016804580.1:4124323-4129087 GCF_001698545.2 Rhinopithecus bieti | reverse complement strand
CTCCTCCTCCTCCTCCTCCTCCTCCTCCTCCCCCCCCCAAAAAACAGCTTTCCTGCCACAACCAGATCCAAATTACTCACCTTTGGCACAGGCATCAGGTTTATATTTATTCTTTAGGGTCGTTGCCATGACTACACTTGAGGTACGAAGGAATAAGTGAAAGGTTGGACTCAAGAAATCTTTGAGTGCAGCTTTGTAAATTTTTGACCTGGGCAGGCTATTTTGGAAATAAAGAGAATTGACCTGAAGGAATTAAATAAATACCCTCCACAGATAGAACCCTACTGAAGCAGGAGGTGGGATTCAACTCCAGGGCCAGGGCTCATCAGACACTGGACCAGATTGAAGACTGACTAAAACGGGACCACGAAGGAAACAGCTTTCAATCAGGCCCACCAGTATGGCATGCCAATTTACCATTACCATGGTAACACCTGGGAGTTACCGCCCCTTTTCTATGACAATGACCCAATGACCCAAAAGAGACTACCCCTTCTTAAGAAATTTCTTTATGAACTGCCTCCTAATTTGCATGCAATTAAAAGTGGGTATAAATAGCACTGCAAAACTGCCCTGAGCTGCTTCTCTCTGCTGAGGGGCTGGACTGCTCTGCAGGAGCTGTAACATCACTAGGGCTGTAACACTGCCTCTTTCATAAAGCTGTTTTCTTCTACCTCTGGCTTGCCCTTGAATTATTTCCTGCGGAAAGCTAAAAACTCTCATGGGGTAAACTCCACTTTGGGTCCCGCCTGCCCTGCATCACTACTAATTTGGTCACCCTTGACATGGCATGACTTACTGGGGAGAAGGATTTCCTGCCAGGGCCTTGCTCTATCATTAACACCCAGAAGAAGAGTTTTCAAAGATCCCAAGGAACACCTCGCGGCACAGGCTTAACGTGACACTTCACCTCCTGCTTGCGATAAATTACCCCTACTCTCTACAGTTCAGTTTAACATTTCATCTGACAAGAAGTCACTATAATTGTCTCTCCAAAGCTGCAGCAAAAAACAAATCCTACATGTTTATTACAATTTATGGGCACACTGGCATAACGTTTGTGTTACGGCATACCTCGTGAGAATTTCAGACCTGGTGCAAGGGCCTTCTTCCATAGACTGGGAACGTGGAGAGCAGAGAAGGGAAATGACCTGCCCCACAGGTTGGGGGTGGGCAACTCCCTATGAGAACCACGTCTGGAAGCAGACAGCTTGCTAAGGAAGAACCTGTGTCATGTCCCAGCGGGTTCCTACCACACATAAGAAGTGAATAACCAAAGCAAGATATTTTCTTGTACAATTAGATCCTGAACCCAAACTGGGGCTATATTCCTGGTTCCAATGTCCAGTACCCTGTGAATTTTGGCCATTAAAAGTGACATTTTTGGTCAGGTGTATTGGCTCATCCCAGCATTTTGGGAGGTCAAGGCCGGAGCTCAGGAGTTCAAGACCAGCCTGGGCAACATAGCAAGACCTTATCTCTACAAAATGTTAAAAAATGAAAATATTAGCCAGGTGTGGTAATGCACGCCTGTAGTCCCAGCTACTCAGAAGGCTGAGGTGGGAGGATGACTTGAGCCTGGGAGGCAGAGGTTGCAGTGAGACATGGTCACACCACTGCACTCCAGCCCGGACAACAGAGCTTTTAAGAGACCTACCTCAAAAAGAAAAAAAAAGGAGGGAAGAAAAGAAAAAAGACAAGACAAGACAGTGATCTTTTATATGACCTCAACATCGTATTAGAAAATCCCTCATTCCTGTAGCCTTTGAAAAGCAAGGCCCTCCTCTATTTGTGAGTGTACAGTGGTTTGTAATTCATCACTTTTGACTAAGTCACTACATTTCTACCCACTCAGGCACAGACTTCAGTGAGCATCGAGGAAAATGTCCAGCTTCATTCAGGTTTTTGGTTACTTAGTCCTTTTGACTGAAACTCTCCACCTACTGGGATAGGAACCATTGGTTCAAAAACAAATTTACAAAATAAACGATGCTCCTAATCCAGTTTCTCCACTAAAAGTCAGATTAATTTTTCAACAAATCATACTTTTGCTTTTCACAGTCATGTCAGAAAACGTTCTGCAAGAGAGAAATTGAGGTAATTGATGTTGAGATTGCTGCCCGCTACAGTGTCTGTCTTTCCTGTGTGTCTGTCTTATCTCTTCTTTAAATTTTTTCCATTTTTATTTATTTATTTAGATACATAATATTTTCATATTTGCAGAATATGTGCCACATTTTGTCACATGTGTAGAATATGTAATGATCGGTCAAGGCTTTTGGGGCACCCATCACCTTCAGTGTTTATCATTTTTATGTATTGGGAACACTTCAAGTCCTCTCTTCTAGCTATTTGAAATGCACAATACAGTTTTGCTAACTACAGTCACTCCACTCTGCTACGGAATGTCGGGGCTTATTTGTTCTATCAAACAGTATGTTTATACCCACTAACCAACCCCTCTTTATCCCCCTTTACCACCCACACACCCATCTCAGGCTCTGATATCAGTCATTCTATTCTTTAGCTCTAGGAGATCAGATTTTTTTTAGCTCCCACATATGAATGAGAAACATGTGGCATCTTTCTTTCTGTTCCTGACTTATTTCACCTAATATAATGACCTCCAGTTCTATTTATGCTGTTGCAAATAACAAAATTTCATTCTTTCAGATAACTATTTTGTATATATACCACATTTAGTTATTTACTCATTCTTCCTCTATATTTCTCACTTCTCTTATTTTCTAACTTTTATTTTTCTCTCTCTGATTTTCTTCTTCACTAGAAAATATCTTAATGCAGCCAGAAGTTCCCAGTGGTACCCGTGGATGGAGCCCTTATGGAGGAATACTACGGTATTAAGTGGTAGACTCTTTGGAAACCCAGAAAAACTTTACAAATAAAGAACATGAGAATAAACTGATATTGGATAAATTGATATTGAATAATTATCAAATTAATACCTTAGCCTTAAATTGTGAAACAAAAAAAAAAAAAAAAATAGGTATTCCATTGCATTCGTTATCTTTTAAAATGCAGCAGTGAAAAGCCGGTTTACCACATGGACACTTTGTTTTCAAACAGTATTCATAAATAAGTTAATTGTGCTAAATAAGATTTAAAACTATGTTGGTGGGAAACCAAAATACTCTAGATATAGTGGCAGATTGTTGCATAGACATTAGGGGTCTGGTAAATTTTATAGAAAAAAATGTGACATAAGTTAAAAGCATTACTAAGAAGGAGGATATGTAATAAAGAATAAAAATATATTTTTTAATTGAAGGTATGTGGGGAAAACATCTCAGCTAATAAACACTAAATACACTTATAACTCAGCTCTGCACAACTTTTTTTAGTTACTTCTATCAGATTTGTTTACATCATATCAGATAATATAAACATTTATAGAGCAAAAAAAGAATGCAGCTATTTATGGCCTATATTAATAAGAATTCACAAGGGAGAGAAGGATATTCATTAACCCATATATGAGAAAAAGTCTACCCACAAGACCTACATCCTTCTTCTAAATTTGCAATGTGTTTAGCTGCCTTCAAATTCACCTTGTCCGAGCAAGATAAAAGCTTCTTACTGGCTTAGGTTTTGCAGATAATCTTTAGGCCTTTGAGTTGAAGTTAGCATGAGTGTTACTTATAAAGCTGTTCATTATGCTGTGGCTCAAACAAGTGGGAAAATAAGGTAGTTAAATGATCATGGTTTCAGTGGGTAGTACACGGGAGAAATCAACAGAGAGCAAGGACATTGGGAGCTGCAATTGTCAGGACACTTCTTATGAAAGGACAGGGGTGGGAAATGTATACATTTAACTGAACCCTAAAAGTAATCCCAGCATGGAAACCCATTACTGTACATCTGTGAGTATTTTATAAGCCTCAAAACATGTTAAGATGTCCTTGATTCATATTTCCATTCAGTGAAGAGACATAGATAACATCAGAGAGTACCAAGTTATCAAAATGACTGCAGTATATCTGAAACCTCAATGTAAATATAGTGATCTGAAGCTACCTGTAAATAGTATCATTTATTCTCCTCGTCAATTGTCAGCCTCCAGAGTAGCTGAGATCATAGGCATGCACCACCATGCCTGGCTAATTTTTTAAATTTTTGTAGAGATGAGGATTTGGGGATGTTGCTCTACCTAGTCTTGAACTCCTGGCCTCAAACGATCCTCCCACCTCGGCCTCCCAAAGTGCTGGGATTACAGACACAGGCCACTGTGCCTGCTCCCAAGTGGTTTTTAATGTGGGGCATGACAGATTATCCATTGGGGTGTTTTGTTTCTTTTCATTTGTAGTATTTTTTGTATGTTATAATGTACATAATACTGTGTACATTATAAACATACTGCTATGTACATATATACTACTATGTACACTATAAAATACAAACAGAAATGAAAAGATGTACAGGCCCATAAGATGTAAATGAGCAATGCTGAATAAAAATCATTAGCACTTACTGAAAGTTTTCTATATCTGGCATTCTGCTAGTCACATTACCTGAATTAACTAATTTAATCCTCAAAGTAACATACGAGGTAGGGGTTGCTATTATTCTCATTTTACAAATAAAGAAAGAAAGGCACAGAAGTCTAGCTGTCTGAGGTCACAGCTAGTGACCAAAATAGAGGGGGAAAAGATGATAGATACAACAATAGATAGATAGATAGATAGATAGATAGATAGATAGATAGATAGGCAGCAATAAAAAAAAAAAAAAAAAAAAAAAAAAAAC
>NW_016804580.1:4105626-4121163 GCF_001698545.2 Rhinopithecus bieti | reverse complement strand
AAAAAAAAAAAAAAAAAAAAAAAAAAAAACCTGAAACATACCATATTCTAATAATGGTCATTTCTGACTGCTAGATGATAAACAAGATTTTTTCTTCTATATACTGTTTTGTATCTTCTAAAATATCTATAATGAACAGAATTGCCTTCATAACTTGAAAGAAATATGAAATAAGGAAAAGCATTAAATTTTAAAATGGAAACACCGAAATTTAGTGAAAAAGGTAGAACACCAAAAGACATACTGAAGAACAAGTTAGAAATTTACATTACTTGAAAAATAAAGAATAGGCTTGGGCTGATTTTTTAATCATAATGCGCACATTTCAAAGTGTGATCATGGTCAAATAAATAAAACAAATCTAAGAAACAAGCCTCCATCTGTGAAAACAAGCTTCAAAAAGAAATTAAATCACTTGGAAAACGATGTAAGATTTAAAGAGAAGGATTCGAACGCTGATGTTCCATGGTACCATTAATCAAAAATGCTTAAATGTTTTTAGATTGTGATGGGTAAAGGACACAGATCAATGCCTGTTCTAGACAGCTGAGGAAAATTACTTGCTTCATAAGGATTCTAGGCAGGTTTCTGGAATTAAATTGGTGGTGGTAATCATGTTATTAGTGTAATTGCTTTCTGACATCTGTTTCACTGTCATAATCACTTCTTTGACAATAGCAAATGACATGAATAGTATATATCTAATCAGTAATATTCAATGCTTCACCAAAATAAAATTGAAATTATATACCAATTATATACACTCCTTACCAAATTCTCTTCAATCATGTAATATCACAGGTATGATGTTTAGTGCAATAATGAGGATAGGCCAGTCCTTACTGTCCTTTGCTAGTAATTTTTTTTCAATTTTTATGAGGTCATATAAATTAGAAGTTCCTTGATGAAATAAGAATGTATACATTGTGGCTCAAGGCATAAGGATGTGTAATTTTTAAACAAAATGTGTTTTATTGCATTTTATTACCAAAGCTTACTATTCAATGTACTCTGTCTTGGAACTGTGAACTTACTTAGTTTTTAATGATAAATTTAATATTAATAACAGTAAGATTGAAAGAGTACTTTAAGGCTGAGCCTGCCACAACTATGGTTATGACCTTCAAAAGTCATATAAACGTCCTGGGTTATATTTGTAAAATGAAGAGATTGGACCCGATAGCCCCTAAATCCTCCACCTAGGAAAGTTTTGTAATCTTATTTGAAAGCTGCATACTTATCTAAAGCTTAAACACTTGAGTTTTTAGTTAATGTTAATCTTCTCCCTTCTCTGTAGTCAAATGAATAAAACTTTTATTTTAGTTTTAATCCTAAGAAATTCCTTTCCAGAAAAAAAATTAGCATTTCACAATTATATATACACATTAACTGTCAATCCAAAACACATTGGTGACCACTGGCATTTCCAAGATAGATTTTAGTGAAGGAAAAGAATCTGCAAGACATCAGTGCATCAGAAGATGAAAGGAGAGTGGTGAACAAACCCTTTAGGCTTACAGTAACATTACACAGGAAATTAGTTAACATTTAGTTTTTGTCTTCAATTATTTCTCCTTATCATGAAGTGATTTAAAAAAATTCTACTGCCAACCTATTCAAATGATGAAATTTTAGATTGTTTGAAGATCTCAATGGCTATGTAGAATGAAAGCAAGTAAATTTTCATTCAACCTTTATTATCATAAGATGTTAATACATATTGTAACCTTAACAGGCAGCAAGAAAGTAAATGGATGTATGCCCAAAATCTACATTCTAAAGAGTCTGCCATTACACATTCATCTCTGTTGAGTATCTCCAGAATCTGTTTAACAAACAAGTAACAGCTACCACTGATGAATGCCCCAGAGCAGGTACTAAGAGTTTTCTATGTTTCATATTTTAATCATCACAAAAAACAAAAAACAAAACAAAACAAAAAAACATGTGAGGTGGGCATTATCATTTGATTTTACAGAAGACCAAACCAAAGAATTGCGGGTGAAGCAATTTCCCAAGGACACAGAATTAATAATCGATGAAACTTGGAATCAAATCCAGGCCAGATCTCTAAGGCCCCTGTGAGCTGACTCTAGACGAGCAGTGTCCAATCTTTTGGCTTCCCTGGGCCACATTGGAAGAATTCTCTTGGGACACACATAAAATACACTAACACTAAAGATAGCTGATAAGCTTAAAAAGAAATTGCAAAAAAATCTCATAATGTTTTAAGAAATTTTACGAATTTGTGTTGGGATGCATTCAAAGCCGTCCTGGGCCACATGCCCAGGGCATGTGGGCCGTGGGTTGGACAAGCTTTCTAGACCTTTCTCTGTTGTTTCTAAGCTGAAGGTAGCAGAGCAGTAACTTTTTTTTTTTTTTTTTCTTTTGAGACTGAGTTTTGCTCTTGTCTCTCAGGCTGGAGTGCAATGGTGGGATATTGGTGGGATATCTGTTCACTGTAGCCCCTGCTTCCTGAGTTCAAGGGATTCTCCTGCCTCAGTGTCCCAAGTAGCTGGGATTACAGGCACCCACCACCATGCCTGGAAAATTTTTGTATTTTTAGTAGAGACGGGGTTTCACCATGTTGGCCAGGCTACTCTTGAACTCCTGGCCTCAGGTTATCCACTGGCCTCGGCCTCCCGAAGTGCTGGAATTACAGGCGTGAGCCACCATACCTGGCCCCAGAGCAGTAATCTTAAGCGATGGTTATAAGGAATTGAAGCTTAAACTTGTAACACCCACAGTCATCAGAATTCACTGGTGAGTGCCACAATCCAGTTTGCATGTGTCACCACTTTTCTAATCAACCAGCACATTGTTAAAATCGGCAATTATATCACACTTATTTATCCTCATTCCCAATTATGAAATAACCATGAAAATAAATTCAATTAAGCATAATTCAGATGGAACTGTTTGAACAGGCTGCAGTTGTGTACACTGTCACACTCAATTTCCAAAATAGGCTTTTATAGCAGACAAATATTTCTATCTTTGTTCTATAAGATTGAATAATTGACTTAAGTTCATCTGAGCTCACACTTTTCAAAAGCATTTCAACACCTCCATAAATTTAAGGAGACTATAGCAAAGTGACTTGTCTGTTTTACTAGGACTTAAATTCCTCTAATTACAGATTTCCAATGTTGTATTTATTATCATGGGCTAGAAAACCACAGAGTAAAGTTAACAAATAGCATAGAAAATATTAAAAGCTTGAGTTGTTTCCAGTCTTTTATATGCAAATAAGTAATTCCATAAACTATTCTAGCAATACAAGTGAGTATTTAGAAACTGGATGTTTAAATTTTGTAAAGTTATCTATTAGCCGGGCACGGTGGTTCAAACTTGTAATCCCAGGACTTTGGGAGGCCTAGGTGGGACGACTGCTAGAGCCCAAAAGTTTGAGACCAGTCTGGGCAACATAGCAAGACCCTGTCTTTACAAAAAAATTTAAAACTACTGGAAGTCTGGGGTGGAAAGATGGCTTGAGCCCCGGGAATTCCAGGCTGCAGTGAGTCCTGATCGTACCACTGCACTCCATCCAGCTTGGGCAATAGGATGAGACCCTGTCTCAAAAATAAATAAATCAATAAATATATAAATTTATTGAATTGTAACTATTTTTTCCTTCTTTTTTCACCAAAATGCAAGTAATGGACAGAGGAAATGGTTTTATGTTAGTCACTTTTTGCTAATATCTTGTCAGGTTAAGAGTCTTACGTGAACAAGAAATAAACTAAACCAAAACAAAAAGGACAGGCCTCTGTTGCTGACTTATGTGGAAGCATGTGACAAAGCAATTTACATAGACAAACAATGATAAATGACCTAACAATTTCAGCTACAAGCTGAATGATCACTGCAGACCGATGCACATTTATATTCGATGTTAGCATTTCTGTATGTCTTATAAAACAAATTGCAAAATCCATTAATTTTGCATTTTGGTGTTTTTGTGTTTGCAATGCATTACAAAGTTAAACTAGGTCGGAACATTTAAGCAAGCACAAACTATGTAACCACCTTAGCGTTCATCCATAAATACTGTAAAATTATCAGAACCTGACCTAAGCCACCCATTTATCATCTTTACTTTCTTTCCAACTCCTTTATTTGTCCCTGCTTGCCCACCAACAAACACACACACACTCTCTCTCTCTCTCTCTCTCTCTCTCTCTCTCTCTCTGTCTCTCTGTCTCTCTGTCTCTCTCTCTGTCTCTCTGTCTCTCACTCATTGAGAACACAGAGCAATGTTGCAATTACTAAGAGAAACAACCATATAATCTATCCTGAAAGATAACCTACTGATAAGAAGGGCTTATGGGTTTTAACTTTTGTTCTTGTTTGTAATTTCAAACTTGCATAAGCTTGATATTTCACTTCTTCTTTTTTTTTTTTTAACTTCAACCTGGTCAGGAATGTCTTGCTGGGTAGCATGTTACAGGTGATTACAATCAGCCCTTTTAGTCCTCAAACAATCTTATAAAACAACTATTGATAAAAAAACAAAAAACCTTCAATTCACCTAGCAGGAAATAGTTGGAGAAAATAAATAATGCCTCTTTTATAAGACTTTACAGTTTCCTAGGGAGAAGAAAGTTCCAAAAATTTCTTGAAAGTCAATTTTGAGCTTTATTCCTTGATTCCTTAAACACAAATAAAGGCTAGAAAATCCATATTTCACAATGCTTACTCAGTACCTAATATGTGCAAGGGACTATTTTAATCACCACAAAAACTCATTTTCGCAAGAACCTTAAAATTAATTACAGCGAGGAAAAACAACATTCTTCTTTCTATTTATTATTGTAATTCCCGATCTACTTATTGGCGAAAAAACAATGGAGTCAGGATTGCCTTTCTGTCAGGGTGTAAAATTGGCGTTAAAAAGTGGCTGAAACTGAACAAATTATTTTACATACCCTGTTCTCGAAAGTGGCTATTACTTCTTTATGCTGTTAGAACCATTTCGTAGCCCCAGACTTCACTGATAAAATAAAATGGAACTTATTCATTTCTCCTGCTTTCACTTCTTAAGATGAGATTCTCTTTCCAACAGACTTGATTCTATTTGAGTGATTTCATGGATTTAAGGATTTCAGGTTACATAAAATGTGATATCATCTAAGCCTTAATTAAATTTTTATTAGATGTCACAGCAACATTCTTGCATGTGATAAAAGAAAGCCTTCTCAAAGTCAAGTTGCGTTTCTGGAGGGCTGTGATCATTTTTGTTGAGACAATGATCCTAACATGGTTTCCTGTATTGGTCATACAGACTCTCAACTCACTTATGCACCTACTGATTGTTTTCCCCCATGCCTATAAATGAGCTCAAATCTCCTTTGCCAGCAAAAAAAAAAAAAAAAACCCCTTCCGTTATGTTCCCCTCTGGCCACTCCCTCTCTGTCATTTACTTCCCAACCATACTTTTTTTTTTTACTTTCTTTTGAGACAGGGTCTCACTCTGTTGCCCAGGCTGGAGTGCAGTGGACCAGTCTTGGCTCACTGCAGTCTCAACCTCTTGGGCTCAAGCAATCCTCCCACCTCAGCTTCCTGTGTAGTTGGGACCACAGATGTGCACCACTACATCCTGCTAATATTTTATTTTATTTTATTTTGGAGAGATGGGGTCTCACTTTGTTGCCCAGACTGGTCTCAAACTGCTAGGCTCAAGCGATCCTCCCATCTTAGCCTCCCAAAGTGCTGAAATTACGGCCGCGAGTCAACACACCCAGATCCCAGCCATGCTTTTTAAAAGGGTGGTATGTCATCCACATTACTGCATCCTTCTCTGATCTTCATCACTATCCTATCACAATCTGCCACCAGCTAGCCACCATTCCTCCACCAAAACCACTCTTACTGAATTCCCTGATCTGCCCTAGTGATGCTTTTCCTAATCTGCCTCTCACTCTACGTTGCTCCTCCTGTATCTCCCGCCTGGGGGCCCATTCCTCAGTTTCCCCTTCCCAGACCAGCTCTCTAAGACTCTGACCTTGACCCTCTGCTCTTCTCTGATTATTCCTGCTCACTGGCTGATTTCCACCACCACCAGGTACACTTCGATGATTTGACATCCTGAACTCATCTGAGCCCTCCCTGCTGAGCCCCAGTCCTGGGAGAGTTGCTGTTGCCACTGGTACATCCCATGAGCACCTCAGTACTCACCAAGTCTAAGGTTGAGCTCATTTTTCTATTCCCTAAAGCACCTGGAAAACATGAGAATTATCTTAGCTGTCCTCCTCTGATCTGAAGCCTGCATCACACTCCATCTTTATTGATCCAGTAGTGCTGAATTTGGTCTGTCTCCGGGCCTGCCCTTCCTAGCTACTCTCCACACCACTGCTAGAGAGACCCTTCTAAAAGTCCATCTGAGTTTGTCACTCAGCTGATAAAAACTCGGTCTGGGTGCGGTTGCTCATGTCTGAAATGTCAGCACTTTAGGCCAGCTGTCCACTTCATGGGAGAATTCAACACCCAGCTGGGTGTGCAAGGCCCTTCCTAATCTTGCGCCTGCTCTTGCCCAACAGGCAAGGGCAGTTCCCTGAAGATTTCACAGTTCTCTGCCCCAGGATTGTTCTCTCTGTTCAGGATGCCCTTCCAGCAACTCTGCCCTCCTGTCACTCACACTTTAAATGCAGACCCAGACATACCTCCCTAGGAAGCCTTCCCTGACTCTCTAGGCTAAGACCGATGCTCCCGTTTCTCAATGCCATAGTGAATGCACCCACTCTCTCTCACACACATACACACACACACCACATTTTCTTACAACTGTCCTTTTTACTTTCCTATTTTCAATACTTCATGGTAACCTCTACCTGGCAAAGGCTGTATTTTGTATCCCTTCACATCACAAAGCTAGGAGGATAGGCTACATCTAGCAAATGTTTGTAGAGTGAATAAATAATTATTCGCAGAGCTAAACCTCACCATCAACCCCAACCTAACAGCATAGTAATGTCACTTTAATTCAGTCATCTCAGTCCTTTCGAAACAATTATATCTTGAGCCAATTTTGTTTAGTTTATAGGCTAATCCAATTAGATAATTTGGGAAGCTTGAAAAGTTCTACTAACGTCTGGTAATATTAACAAACAGTCTATTGCCAGATGTGTATTGAAATGGCGGCATAGATGGTATACAGATAGTGTAGCAAATGGGATATTGATTCGGTCCTCAGAGCCACCTAACCTCTTTCTTGAGCAGTTTTCTCTCAGCCCCTTTTTGATACAACTGTCCCTCTGCCTTTGTTATCCCCTGCCTCTTCACAGACATACACAGACAGACAGACAGACAGACACACTCTCTCTCTCTCTCTCTCTCTCTGCCTCTCTCTTTCTCTCAGTGATTTTGTGCTGTTCTTGATCTAATCAGGGGCCTTGCCAAAGGCTTCCTTTCCCAGTCCATTGAAACCTGGACACTATACCTGTCTTTTTAGCACACCTGTTCTAGGTTTCAAATGCAGAGGATATGGATGACCATTCCTCCTCCTTGCAATATTTCACATTTTCCAAGATATATTACCTAAACCCAAATAAATGACTCCGTAAGTCAGTGACAACCTGCAAGTTCACGCAGGAATAAGGACTGGTTCCATTGCTCTCAAATAACACCATGAAGACGTCCACTTCTACTGTACATATGTTTAGGGCTGGCCTCAACTAAAACACTAAAGGCCTCCATACAGTTCTGGAGGAAAAAAACAAAAAAGCGAAATATGAAATGCCCAGGAAACTCTGAACTCTGCAAGTTTTTTAAAGATTTGTATTCATTTTTTATTTTGACATTTCTTATCTTCTACTCATTGATGCAATCTTAGGACAGCTGTCTTGTTCTTACACATAGATTTGCTTACCTTTTTGATTAATTCACTAATGCACAGGTAGCATTTTGGATCCCTTTATACACAGAGCATCATTATCCAAAAAAAGTTAACTTGTCATCCAAGGGAATTGTGTAATGTCCTAAGGTGGTTTATTTATCCCTAGAATCAAATACATTCATAAGGTCAAAGTATTATTGTCTTGCTCCAAAGTAGATGACGCAGCAGAATTTCATTTCGTGTCCTCAGCCCATGCCAAGAAAACAAAACTGTTTCTGAGATCCTCATCTCATTTTACACAACATGAGTTTGTTAAAAAATAAACTCCTTGAGTGTTCTTTTACTGCAATTTTTACTGGAATAATGTTATCCACATCCAGATCTGGCCCTAGGCTATCAATGAGTGAGGGGGAGGGTTGTGAATAAGAGAAATGCTTTGCATTCCCCCAGGCAGCCATGCAAGTCTGAGCCTGCTGGAGGTGCAGTCAGCACTTCTAGTTAGAGGTTGCTGCTGCAATTTACTGTTCCAGTGGCCATCAAAGGCTCACATTGGCCTGAATTTTTCCCAGACCTGCAACAGTAGCACCGTACATGACTATTACTAGACCGAAGGTGATATGGCTCTATGTCTGGCACTTTGAAATATAGATACATCGATAACTAATATTTAATAAGATTAAGTAAAGTTTTCAGAGAAAACGCCATGCCTTGCCCTGACCATTTTTGTTTCTGCCTCTGACATCCTTAACTTCCCACTTCCAATGTCCTTATTTTTTTCTATTGAAACCCACCAAACCTTCAGAGAGCAGACATTTTTCACAACTGTTAGTATGACTAGAGAGACGAGTAATTTTACTGCTGTGTTACAGATGAAGAAATGGAGGTTTGGGGTTAATATTTTGCCCAAGGTCAAAATGGCAGCAAGGAAATTTCAGAGCCAAGATTTGGACTCAAGCCCATCTGGCATCAAAAGCATCCTTTTAGCAACCACAAGACAATCAAATGTTGTCCTCCCTGGAGAACTTTCCCACAACGCACATCCCCGCGGGACTCTTCCCCGGCTCTCTTGTGCAACTACAAGTATGGGTTTGTCCCTTGCACTATATCCACGTTATATACATGCATATAGTCTCTTGTAAATCACACCCCTTATGTATAGAAACCATGTCTTTTTCTATCTCCCGCAGTGAATTACAAAATTCAATTGACAGTACAAACATCTTCCAATTGAAGTTACCCTGGTGGAGGAAAAGGTTAACTAATATAAAAATTAGGCAAATTGAACTTCACAGAGATATTTCAAATTATATGATGAAACGTCATATATTTTAAGTACACATCACACATACATGTGTAACATATGGCAGTCTCCAACTTATGTATAAAGAATATGAGATAGAATGGCTAGGTTTCCAATTAACCTACAACAGCCTATTTTATTTCTAATAAGTGCATTGATGCATTCCTCCGTGTTTCTTTTTAATTACTGATTAGTTATCGAATAAATGAATGGAAAGAGAAATGAGTCAATGCATTTATTAGACGCAAGACAGACCTTTGCGGGCTATTCAATAAGTCAGTCAACAATTTTTAAATTAAGAGCCTACTATGTGGTAGGTGCTATGTCTGGAGTGTAGTTATGCTATTTTTGTTTTATTTTAAATTTTAAAGTTCGGGAGAATCCCAATAAAAAAATATTAAACAAAATGAATAAGCATTGGCTATGGAGCACTGATGGTCTGTTTGATAGGATTTTTGCCTCTTCTTTCTGGGTACAGATTATTGGACTAACAAAAGCTATGATATGTCATCCATAAAAGACTTAAAGCTCTGGGTGCATACCCAGTGATGAGATTGCTGGGTCAATAATATAAATCATTCTACCGTAAAGACACATGCACGCAAACGTCCATTACAGCACTATTTACAATAGCAAAGATGTGGAATCAATCTAAATGTCCATCAATGGTGGACTGGATAAAGAAAATGTGATACCTATACACAATGGAATATTATGCAGCCACAAAAAAGAATGAGATCATATCCTTTGCAGGAAAGTGGATGGAGGACATTATCCTTAGCAGACTAATGTATGAACAAAAAACCAAATATCACATGCTCTCACTTATAAGTGGGAGCTAAATGATGAGAACATATAGGCACAAAGAGGGGAACAACAGACACTGGGGTCTACTTGAGGGTGGAGAGTGGGAGGAAGGGGAGGAACACTAAGCTTACTACCTGGGTGACAACAAACCCCTGTGGCACAAGTTTATCCGTATAACAAACCTGTACAAGTACCCCTGAGCCTAAAATAAAAGTTAAAAAGAAATGAGTTACAGCCTTCTCTTTCATGGTTTTCCAGTGCCTGGAAAGTTTACCTATACCCACAGGAAAAATAAAATGACGACAGGAATTGCCGACCAAATAAAGGAAGACAGTAAGTGAAACACCAAGAAAGATGAGAAAAAGAAGACCCAGGTACAATAATTGAATATGTAATATCAGAATGGGACAAAATTTACCCAAGAAAACCAACAGAGAAGAAAGAATCTATCACAGTCACAAATTATGACTTATCTGGTGAATGGCACTCGACATCTGAGATTTGAATCATTTTAATGCTCATTGATAATATGTCCTACCAAATGAAATTATGCAGAAAAAATCATTAAGTATTTATTAATTGCGTTCTATGAAAAGGTGCACTATGAAAGGGGCCAAGAAAACAAAAAAAAAAAAAAAAAAAAAAAAAAAAAAGGAAACAAACCTTGGTTCCTACCCTCATAGAGCTTACAATTTAGTGGGAAGAATAGTCCTCAATTGAATACTTATACAAATAGCAATATAATTGAACACTTTGATGGATCTCTCAAGACTCTTTCAGTGGCAAGTAACAAATCCCAACTCAAAATCAGAATTTCCTGCTTTATCCGATTGGGCAGTCCAAGATGGCCTATGGATGGCTCTAGACTTTTATCTTCCTAATGCAGCAACTCCCAGGAAAAAAAAAAAAAAAAAAAAAAAAAACCTTCCCTTTTCCAAAGCATAGTTAAAGAAAGACCGATTAGCCTGAGGTCCTAGGGTGAAGGTACACTCTGCATGGCCACTTTTAAGACACAAGCTGGTCATGGGAAATATGCCACTATTAAAAGAAACCAGGAGAATAACATAGAGTGGGGAGAGGACATTCCTAAATAATGGGAGGGTGCTGTTACCAAAGGATAGGGGAAAGAGATACTGAGGAGATAAAAATATCAGATGTTCAGACTGTACCATGAGTATAGAAGAGAGAAAGAACTCTGGAGAATGTTTCAATAAAAACAATAAAAGCCAAGGTAAGAAAAAAAAATGTGCTCTGAATATAAGAGAAACAAACCGTTGATTACATGGAAGAAGCTGACCTGAATGGATTAAAACGTGAGCAAGTGGATCACAATTAAAACCGTGAAAAGAGTTAACTCAAGTCACTGAGTGTGGTACTAAGAGATTGTATTGATCGTTTTGTTGAAAAATATTGAAAAGGCTGTCCAATGGTCTGTACCTGAAAAATCTCTTAAGTATCTATTTCCCAAGGGGAATTTCCCAGTTGGACTCTTTCACCTTGAGATAGGTGGAAAGCTAATTATGCAAATTTCATGGCTCTATCTCTAATTTCTATTTCATTCATTGTTTATCCATATATCATTTTTAACTACGGAATTCTCCCCAGAGAAGCAAATAAACGAGTTTTAATATTTTATCAGACAATTCAAGTTGTGGGTTATAAATTATTAGAGAGGATTAAAATCTTGTCCTTTCACAGTCTTTGAAATGTTATTCAGATTTACAAAGCTCAGAAATTTAAAACTGCTCTTGATAACACCGGTTAAACTATCCCTTTCTTTGTTCTTGCTAGCTTAGTATATGACTGGATCATTTGTAAATCATCCTTTGTAAATGAGTTCTCAGTTCTTCACAAATATATATGACAAATTCTCTTACTTTGCAGTCACTCCATCTCTACCTTCTCTGTACATTCTGTCTTTTTTTATTTTTTTATTTTTTACTTTTGAGATGGAGTCTCCCTCTGTCGCCCAGGCTGGAGTGCAGTGGCATGATCTTGGCTCACTGCAACCTCCACCTCTTGGGTTCCAGTGATTCTTGTGCCTCAGCCTCCGAGTAGCTGGGACTACAGGTGTCTGCCACTATGCCTGGCTAATATTTTGTACTTTTAGTAGAGGCCTCCCAAAGTGCTGAGATTATAGGCATAAGCCCCCGTGTCTGGCCTGTCATTGATATTTTAACCCAGGACATCACATTACAGAAATTGTGACTTAGACATTTTGCCCAAAGAAACATGTGGTAAGAAAGTATCAACAAAACTCTTTGCATGAGGGATAAACCTGAACAAACACAGCACCATTTATAAAAGTGGAACACTAACAAGCATCCTACAGCAAATTTTCAGAGAGCTTCCTATGCTTGGAGCTAGGGAGCATTGGGGAATCGGTCACAGAAGGCGGGTTATAGTCAAATGCAGGCACAAGTAATTACTACTGATAATCAGTGAAACGATGAAGACATCAAGGCTAAGTGGAGACCTGAAGGACAAAAGCCAAAAGCCAAAAAAAAAAAAAAAGGAGGAAAATGTGCTCCAAAAAGAGATAAAGGCACGTGCAGAATTTCAGAACAGAGACAACGTACCGGGATCCTGGGGAAGGGCAGAAAGTGCTGAACTTGAACCTGAAGAGGTCAAACAGGACCAGATACCTTCAGCATTAGAGCAACAGAAAGGCACAGGAGTGGTTCCAACAGAGGAAGTACACAGCCAGATTTGCATTTTAGAAAGATCTTCCTGGCTGTGGAATGAAGAATGGGTTCCAGCAGGGCAATTTTGGAGGCAAGGTGGGAAGCCTATGCAGTAAGCCAGGCTAGAAAGGCCAGGCCTGTTGAAGACAGGACAGGAGAACTGGGGGCTGGAGAAAAGCCATCGGAAGTCAAACAAAAGTACTTGGCATAAAAAAAAAATCAGCTTCTTATTGGCCATGCCTATTTTCAAACATTTCTTCTAAAAACAGCTTGACAAAACTGAGATTGCACCAGTCTGGCTTCCTGCATGGAACTGTTTTGCAATGTCCAGACAATGAGACTGTCATGTGCAGGATGACTTTAAATCTTGCTTGTTTTTAAAAATATCTGAAATGAACAACAGATGTTAAAAAGATAAAGAAGGCTAAACAACTAAGAAATAAAACAAGCCGCCTGGCTTTTCCACGTACTCCTGATTAAAAAAATATTCAGATCACCGAGCCTGAGTTCCGAGCCATAGCCAGTCAGGGACTGTGTGGAACTGGAGGTGGAGTTGACATTTTCAAATCAAACAAGAAAATTGTACCCCTTTCATTTGCAAATGCCTGTAGTCTAAATCAAATAACAAATTCTATTATGTATAGAGTGGTAGCAACTTGCAAACTGTACTCTCTTTCAAAGTAAATCTCCAATGGGATAGAAATGAATCAGCTAGCGAGCAAATGTTAAGGAGGATCCTAAAGCTTGGAGATTTTACCATTCTTTCCAAAGCTGTTTCTTAAGATGCAGCAAATTTAAGACAAAGTCTTTGTTGGAGCATTGCTGATCCAGAGATAGGATGCTAAGAGGCACTTTGCAAAAATATCATCGTGTCTATGTGTTACTTGCCTTGAGCTCACTCCTCCATTGTGATAGTTCCTAAGAAGCCAGGTGTTAACATTTCCTTCCCTTAGCTGAGTTGTCCATTTTAATTAAACTATCATTCCCCATTTGTTTCCTAGGAAACAATTAGATGTATGGTTAGTTTGATGATGTGATAAGAAAACCTCTCCGGCTCTCCATCTGGACATTTCATTTCAACTAAAAATGGTCACTGTCAAATAGTCACTATTAACAATTTGTTATGATGGCTGGGCGCAGTGACTCATGTCTGTAATCCCAGCACTTTGGTAGGCCGAAATGGGTGGATCACTTGAGGTCAGGAGTTGGAGACCAGCATGGCCAACATGGTGAAACCCCATCTCTACTAAAAATACATAAATTAGCTGGGTGTGGTGGCGCGCCTGTAGTTGCAGCTATTTGGGAGGCTGAGGCAGGAAAATCACTTGAACCTGAGAGGTGGAGGTTGCAGTGAGCCAAGATTGTGCCACTGCACTCCAGCCTGGGCAACAGAGTGAGAATCTGTCTAAAAAAAAAGAAAAAAATTGTTATGAAACCCTGTGGTACTTGCTCTGGCCATTAGATGTTGTAGAAAAGAAATTACGTAGTCTCCCAGTTGTTTAGAAATGGAATTATTTACAAAATGACCCAGAGATTTAATAAGATTGCAATCAAAAGCCCAAAAGTTTGTAGCAAAATCTGAAATGTTCATTCTAAAATGGCTCTGGAAAAGGAAAGAACCTCCTAAAAGAGCCAGCTTCTGAAGAGCAAGAACAAGAAGGACGGGTTTGTCCCGTCAGATATAAAGACTTACTATAAAGCTATAGTAATTAAGACTGTGTATCAGTACAGGGATAATTATGGGTTCCCCCACCCCCTTTATCGTCAAAGTAGATTATCTCAGCAGGGCTTATTTCAGGATTTATCTTTTTGGAGTAGACCTTTCACAAACCCAATAACCCAGAAATTCTAGCTCTAAATATAAGCCAAGCATCTCCTGCATGTAAACAGGAAAATACATTTGCAGGGATGCTCCTACCCCCCCGTTCAGAAGAGCACTAATTATCCATGGATGGAAAACTGAATAAATCAGTTGTGGACGAGCAGATTACAATTAAGACCAACCCAAGTAGATGCAGTTGCTAAAAACAAAACAGCAAGTGATGTGATTTATTACACAACTCAGTCTCCACCAAAATTGTTTCACAACATAACCATCAGTATTTTGCAAGTCTTTCCATATTAACAAATGTGACCACAAGATTCCGATATAGGAGCTATATTTACTCCCACTTCACGTAAAACAAAAGGTTTTCATAAAATTCATTCATTTTGAACAAAAAAGTAAACATGTTTTAAAGCTACATAAAACTTTTAAAGCCAGGTTACAAATCAAATTAGGTACAACTATACATTATACAAGACATATAATATCCTATGCCAGTCTAACAAAACCAGCATAAGAAAATAAAGCACTGAGCAACATCTTTGTAATATAGCAAGAATGCTCTCAGACTAAAATGTGAAATAAAATTTGTTTTAACCTCACAAGTCAACTTGATTTTCACAGGGCATCCACAGTTTTCAAAGTATTAAAATATTCTTCAAATGTTTGTTGTATGACAAAATAATCTAAAATGACCCTCTTGTTTCTGCTCCAAACAAGCACCAAGGGAAAAATAAGTGCAAAGACACAGTGGTATGGCTCTTCGTTCAATTTTTGTTTCTTGGAATTAGCAAATTAAATGGCGAAATGACAAGAACAACAAAAAACTCAAAGGTGTATATTCCCAGGACCTATATAAATAATAAATAGAATTAAAATGGCTAATATCAGAAGCAATAATTCTTGAAAGAATTATGGACAGGCAGTACATTTTGGGCAATCTTTAACATAAAACTGTGGACTGGCAAAATAATGAGGAGGTTAAATATTTTAAAATTAAAAGTTCAGGGCCGGGCGCGGTGGCTCAAGCCTGTAATCCCAGCACTTTGGGAGGCCGAGAGGGGCGGATCACGAGGTCAGGAGATCG
>NW_016804580.1:4100248-4105304 GCF_001698545.2 Rhinopithecus bieti | reverse complement strand
AAATAAAAAATAAAATAAAAAAAAAAATAAAATAAAATAAAATTAAAAGTTCAGGACAGGACTCCTTGAAGTCACAGGAACCCATATCCACTAAGAACATGACTCAGTATGCCAAAAACTACTTCACATACACTTTGCATTGGAATATTTTGCAATGTAGATGGTATTTATGTAATTTGTATGTGGACATTTCTCAATGAATTCAAGGGAAAAGATAGCAAAAGAAGGAGAAGAGAAAGCCAAAAGGAGAAGTCGGCTGGAATACCAGACTTGCTCCCGCCAGCTGTGCCCACGGGAAGGTGAGTGGGCCCTTTTGACCAGACAGATGAACAAACAGACAGCATATAAATAACCAGGTTCATTAGGCCAGTGGTAGCTACAGCTTAAGTTTGTATGTCGGAAAGAATTAAGCAAAGAAATATAATAGATTCAGCATGAACAGTACCTGAAATGTACCTTAGATACTTTCCCATCTTAAAACTCATCGGCCGGGCGCGGTGGCTCAAGCCTGTAATCCCAGCACTTTGGGAGGCCGAGACGGGCGGATCACGAGGTCAGGAGATCGAGACCATCCTGGCTAACACGGTGAAACCCCGTCTCTACTAAAAAATACAAAAAACTAGCCGGGCGAGGTGGCGGGCGCCTGTAGTCCCAGCTACTCGGGAGGCTGAGGCAGGAGAATGGCGTAAACCCGGGAGGCGGAGCTTGCAGTGAGCTGAGATCCGGCCACTGCACTCCAGCCTGGGCCACAGAGCGAGACTCCGTTTCAAAAAAAAAAAAAAAAAAAACTCATCATTATTGGTGCATTTCATGCTCTAAATGATAAATTCTGCCTATCTTACTTCCCTTTTAGGCTTTAGGGAAATAAATATGTTATTGGATGTTCATATTATGGTTTCAGAGAGAAAACGGTAGGAGTTACTACTGCAAGTGGATGCACACAGAAGCATAAAACTACTACCCAAAAAACATTATTGAATGTCCAACGTTCCATATTCCAGCTGGACCCAAGAATACAGTATCCCAATCTCAATGAACCAGAGTGTACTTACGAAGCATCATACTCAAAGAGAATATATCAGTTCTATTTAGACTTTTTGTATTACTGAACACTCCAAGGAATATATAGAAAATTGACTTTTAAATATTCGAATTCCTATTCAGTTTTTCCATAGGGCAAACTCTTAACATTCTCTCCATATTCTCAAAGCCTCAATGAGCTACACACCTTACCTACAGGATGAGACCTCGAGCGACATGGATTCTAAGGAAAATGTCCAATTATTGAGTAAAAAATAATTGAGGAATTGAGTAATAAGATTCCAGACAAGTAAAAAGGAAGTCAGTCTACATCTTGGCCTGTGACCCTCTCTTGACAAAAATCACAGACCGCTATCTATGATAAGGCCTCAAGCAGAAAGAGTGAGAACAGCCTATTTTAATTTGAAGGGTAGGGGAAAGGTACTAGTGCTTAGATCTGGTTTGATGGCCTCTGGAGGAAGAGATTAAAAGTCTGCATTTCCAGTAAGGTCACTTAGTGTCTGACCCCGTGTTCAGATCTGTAATCTTTAACGGGCTAATTCCAAACAGGTCCCTGACAAGACCTCTAATTCTATTTAAATATACAAATCTATACTATCGTTCCCCAGCTTACCACCTTTTTAATTAAAAAGAGGAAAATAAAACCAAACAATAAATATGAAATGAGTTCACTGTCTGGTTATAAACACATGTGGAATATTTTATATTCTCATCTTTTTTCAGTTATTATCCTGTTAATTTATAACACAATAAATAGTGGAAGAAACTGTCTTGATAAAAGCATCACTACTTACTCTGTCATTCTGTAGTAATCTGTTCCTTAGCTTAACAGAATCATTGTGTGGGAGGCAGTGAGGGAAGACATCCTGTGTGAACTCAGTGAAGAAAGACCTCTCAGAATGGAGTACTCTACAGAGATAATTAAAGCTTTGGGAAAATGTGCTCAGAATAAAGCCAAAGGGCTGGAATTCATCAGATTAAGAGAAAGCGGAAAGCAACTTAGTGATACACAACCTTATGTATTATGGCGATTCAATCTTATTTGCTTTTTTCCCAAATAAATGCCAAATTAGATTTTAAGTGAGAAAGGTAAGATGAAGACAGAGGTAAGCTAGCACACAAATGTAGGCCAGAACGTTTATATACTTGTTGGAGGTGGGCCACAAATTGTGGACTGAGATTTCAAGAAACCAAAATTTAAATGGTAAAACTCCTAGCCCCTATTTATAATGTCCAGAAGATACAAACAAGTTCAAAAGAACTATGTCTGTTATTGAAATATAAGGTCTCTCACCCTGTCTCTGTCTCTTTCTCTTTCTCTCTCATTTTCTCATGGCATAATATCTCGGGGAGCAGACACTGTGCAATGTATTGCAGAATATCCTCATCTACCTCTCTGTAATAGCTACCATAGCAAGTTTTTTATTATTTTATTTTTTGATATAGGGTCACACTCTGTTGGCCAGGCTGGAATGCAGTGGTGTAATCACAGCTCATTACAGCCCTGACCTCCTGGGTTCAAGCCATCCTCCCATCTGAGCCTACCAAGTAGCTGGGACTACAGGTGTGTACCACCATGCCCAGCTAATTGGAAAAAAAAAACAAACAAAAACTGTAGAGATGAGGTCTCCTCCCTATGTTGCCCAGGCTGGTCTCCAACTTATGGGCTCAAGCAATCCCCCTGTCTCGGCCTCCCAAAGTGTTGGGATTACAGGTATGGGCCACTGAACCCACCTCAAAACAAGTTTTATGATAATTTTTTTTTTTTTGGAGATGGAGTCTTGCTGTCACCCAGCTGGAGTGCAGTGGTTCATTGTCAACCGCCGCCTCCCGGGTTCAAGCTATTCTCCTGCCTCAGCCTCCCGAGTAGCTGGGACTACAGGTGTGTGCCACCACATCTGGCAAATTTTTTTATTTTTAGTACACACGGGGTTTCACCATGTTGGCCAGGATGGTCTTGATCTCCTGACCTCCTGATCTACCCACCTCAGACCCCCCAAAAAGTGTTAGGATGTTGGGATCTCAGGCGTGAGCCACCACGCCCAGCCGAGACAGTATTTCTAAAGCCTCCTTCATTATAGTTTAGTGGCATGAGGCCTAAAGACAGTTTAATTCAAAAGCAATCTCACAAGTAATCAAAATTATTTAGTAGTCTTCAGCTTCAGTGAAACGAAACACCACAACCACCATATATGTACGCATATGTACATATATATGTATACTGTATTTCAAGACATTAAATTAAAAACATAAGTAACTATGCAGTCAGAAACTAGCAGTATAGGAGAATAGTAGAATAAACTTTTTGAAAGTCCTATCTATCAACAGAAGGTTTAAGGTATATGACTGATTTTAAAATGGGCAAAGGGCCTAAAAATTGACATTTCTCCAAATAAGACAAAAAAAAAAAAAAAAAGGCCAATAGATGTATGACAAGGTCCTCAACATCACTAATCATTAGGGAAATGCAAATCAAAACCACAATAAGGTATCATGTCACACCTACTAATATTAAGATGGCTACTGTCAAAAAGACAATAGATAGTAAGTGTGGGTGAGGATGTGGAGAAAAGGGAACCCTTACACACCGTTGGTGGGAATGTAGAACAATATGAAGTTGCTTCAAAAAATTAAAAATAAACCCATCATATGAGCCAGCAATCTCTCTTCTGGATATATACCTGAAGAAAATCAGCCCCTTTAAGAGGTATCTTCACTCCCATGTTAATTGAAGCATTATTCACAATAGCCAAGATATGGAAACAACCTGAGTGTCCATTGATGAATAACTGGATGTATATTCCATATACATTGCATATGTAATGCATATCTATTCCATATCTAGTGCATATATATCATGTGTATTTCATATATATTATATATTGCATAGATAGTGCATATGTATTCTATATATTGCATATATAGTGCATATATATATGCACAATGGAATATTATTTAGCCTTAAAAAAGATCTTGCTGTTTGTGATAGCATGGATGAAGCTGGGGGACGTTGTGCTAAGTAAAATAATTCAGACACAGAAATACAAATGCAATTTGGTTTTCTCTTATACACAGAATTTGAAAATAAACAAGCATCATGTTGCACAGCTTAAATACATATTATTAAAAATAAAAATTAAAACAAATATTTTTTTAAAGAAATATGTAAAAGAAAAAAGATAGGAGATTAAGAACGTGAGTGAACATTCACTCAGAAACCAGCAGGACAGAAGAATGGTTGAATGAAGTTTTGAAAGTCCCACCTAATAGCAGAAGGATAGTTTAGCAGGCTTCTGGATCTTATGCTTCGGTTTCAACAATGACTCTCTGAAGTTAGTTTTAAATGTATTTCTATCCTATTGATGGACAAAGTCTTAGCATGGGAATTATTTTAAAAGTCTCCCAAGGTGGCATTCAAATTAATAATTCAGCTTGAACTATAGTTCTATTCAGTTCAATTAAGTCCAACAACCATTTATTGCAACTATTTATTGGTAGTTGCCACAGCAGATTCAGAAATAAATGACAGCAGACCCTGACCTCAGGGACATATGGTCTGGTCTAATAGAATACATGAGAGAGAGGCAGAGATGGAAAGAAAAGGAAACCCTACAGTATCAAGCAAGTGCCTTTGAAGAAGGCATAAAGTGCACTGAGAATTCTAAGACAACACATCCTTTTGTGGAGAGTGTCATTTGAGATAAATCTGTAGGAAAAATTGGAAAATGGATGGATGGAGACGGACTTAGAAAAGGAAGAGCAGGAGGAATGGCAGAAGTGTTAATGCATGGTACACACTCAGGGAACTTCCAGCAGCTCATCTGGTGAGAGCATTCAAGAACAGGCAGGGGAGAGAGGGGGGGAAAGTGCTTGAGGCCACACTGCAATGGCTGTGAAGACCATGGAGAAGGGACTGTATTTAATGTGATGAGGAAGTAACTGAAGACTTTATTTATTTATTTATTTATTTACTTATTTTATTTTATTTTTTTGAGGCAGAGTCTTCCTTTGTCAC